>NC_047111.1:11712912-12012912 GCF_902500255.1 Thalassophryne amazonica | reverse complement strand
CAACTGGACACAGCATGTCCACACTAAAACCTTCAAAATTAGTGCATTACTTTAAAACTAAAACATATCTGATGTTTTCACTTTATAAAACCTCAGGCATGACGTTAATTTAAATAACTTGTCTGAAATTAGTTTGGTTAAAATTTTAACCATAAGTTAAAACTGTATGCCTCTGGATGACTTGGGTGATATTGCCAGTGCATCAGTATGGGGTCAAAAGAAATGAGCTTTTCTGGTGACCAGTTCTCCTGTGTCTGCAGAGGACAGAGCGGTTTCTTTTAGAATCAGCTCTCCCCTGTTTACAGAGGATAGAACTGCACATCTACTACAAAACATTTAACAGATACAGTGGGGAAAATAAGTATTTGACCCCCTGTCAGTTTTGCAGGTTTTCCAACCTACAAAGAATGGAGAGGTCTGTAATTTTTATCGTCAGTACACTTCAACTGTGAGAGACAGAATCTAAAAAAAAAAAAAAAAAATCCAGAAATCACATTGTATGATTTTTAAATAATTAATTTGCATTTTATTGCATAAAATAAGTATTTGACCCCCTAGAAAAACAGAGCTTAACAATTGGTACAGAAACATTTGTCTGCCATTACAGAGGTCAGACGTTTCCTGTAGTTCTTGACCAAGTTTTCACACACTGCAGCAGGGATTTTGGTCCACTCCTCCATACAGATCTTCTCCAGATCTTTTAGGTTTGGAGTTTCAGCTCCCTCCAAAGATTTTCTATTAAGGTCGGGTCTGGAGACTGGCCAGGCCACTCCAGGACCTTCAAATGCTTCTTACGAAGCCTCATCTTAGTTGCCCTGGCTGTGTGTTTGGGGTCATTGTCATGCTGGAAGACCCAGCCATGACCCATCTTCAATGCTCTTACTGAGGGAAGGAGGTTGTTTGCCAAAATCTCGCAGTACATGACCCCATCCATCCTCCCTTCAATACGGTGCAGTCGTCCTGTCCCCTTTGCAGAAGAGCACCCCCAGAGTATGATGTTTCCACCCCCATGCTTTACGGTTGGGATGGTTTTCTTGGGGTTGTTCTCATCCTCTAAACATGGTAAGTGGAGTTGATTCCAAAAAGCTCTATTCTAGTCTCATCTGACCACATGACCTTCTCCCATGCCTCCTCTGGATCATCCAGTGGTCACTGGTGAACTTCAAACGGGCCTGGACATGTGCTGGCTTGAGCAGGGGGACCTTGCTGCCCTGCAGGATTTTAAACCATGACAGCATCATGTGTTACTAATGTAATCTTTGTGACTGTGGTCCCAGCTCTCTTCAGGTCATTGACCAGGTCCTCCTGTGTAGTTCTGAGCTTTCTCAGAATCATCCTTACCCCACAAAGTGAGATCTTGCATGGAATCCCAGACCGAGGGAGACTGACAGTCATCTTGTGTTTCTTCCGCTTTCTAATAAATAATCATAACAGTTGTTGTCTTCTACCAAGCTGCTTGCCTGTTGTCCTGTAGTCCATCCCAGCCTTGTGCAGGTCTACAGTTTTGTCCCCGGTGTCCGGTGGACAGGTTGGAGTGTGATTGATTGATTGTGTGAACAGGTGTCTTTTATACAGGTAACAAGTTCAAACAGGTGCAAATAATGCAGGTAAAGAGTGTAGAATAAGAGGGCTTCTTAAAGACAAATTAACAGGTCTGTGAGAGCCAGAATTCTTTCTGGTTGGTAGGTGTTCAGATACTTATTTTATGCAATAAAATGCAAATTAATTATTTAAAAATCGTACAATGTGATTTTCTGGATTTTTTTTTAGATTCTGTCTCTCACAGTTGAAGTGCACCTACGATAAAAATTACAGACCTCAACATTCTTTGTAGGTGGGAAAACCTGCAAAACTCAAAACTGACAGGGGGTCAAATACTTATTTTCCCCACTGTAGGTACTCAACTGATTTTAGACTTCATAAATGTTTGTAACTGTTAGGCTGCATTCATACCGGGCACGACGTGAGCGACAGCTTGCCATGTAATCCCTATGGAAGGATGCGTTGTGGCTCCAAGCCACGCAGCACAACGCGATGGACGAGAATGAAGCGACGCAAGTGAAGCGATTTTGAGCGACTGGCGTGTTTGTGGCGCGATATTGCGTCGCATTGCGTTGCCCTCCTCCCCAAGTTGAAAAATCTGAACTTTTTTGTCTTGTCGCGCCGCGATGACCAATCAGGGACTGGATATGTAGTGACGTGAAGATGTCTGGAGTGTGACTGAGTTGGATGTGAACATATCCTGTCTCTGGTAGCCAGCCTGTGAGCAGGACTTATGTCCCTTTTGTCCTTTATTTCACAGTTATGACAGAGTTTGGGGGAAGAGCGAGCAGCAGCCCCACAGCAGGGGCAGCAGAGTTTCTTTTTTTTTTCCCACATGCACGTGCGAGTGAATCGTCCATGAAGATTATTTTATTTATTAACTACACAGATGTACTCTGCAGGACCCAGTTTGAGGACCTCCTGTCCTGTTCACGCGCGCTCATGTAAAAAAAAAAAAAAAACTCTGCTGCCCCTGCTGTGGGGCTGCTCCTCGCTCCAAAAACTCTGTCATAATTGTGTTTAGAAACCATTCACCATTTGTTTGATTATAGTGTTCAGAATAATAGTAGTGCTATGTGACTAAAAAGATTAATCCAGGTTTTGAGTATATTTGTTATTGTTACATGGGAAACAAGGTACCAGTAGATTCAGTAGATTCTCACAAATCCAACAAGACCAAGCATTCATGATATGCACACTCTTAAGGCTATGAAATTGGACTATTAGTTAAAAAAAGTAGAAAAGGGGGAGTTCACAATAATAGTAGTGTGGCATTCAGTCAGTGAGTTCGTCAATTTTGTGGAACAAACAGGTGTGAATCAGGTGTCCCCTATTTAAGGATGAAGCCAGCACCTGTTGAACATGCTTTTGTCTTTGAAAGCCTGAGGAAAATGGGACGTTCAAGACATTGTTCAGAAGAACAGCGTAGTTTGATTAAAAAGTTGATTGGAGAGGGGAAAACTTATACACAGGTGCAAAAAATTATAGGTTGTTCATCTACAATGATGTCCAATGCTTGAAAATGGACAAAAAAAAAAAACAGAGATGCGTGGAAGAAAATGGAAAACAACCATCAAAATGGATAGAAGAATAACCAGAATGGCAAAGGCTCACCCATTGATCAGCTCCAGGATGATCAAAGACAGTCTGGAGTTACCTGTAAGTGCTGTGACAGTTAGAAGATGCCTGTGTGAAGCTAATTTATTTGCAAGAATCCCCTGCAAAGTCCCTCTGTTAAATAAAAGACGTGCAGAAGAGGTTACAATTTGTCAAAGAACACATCAACTGGCCTAAAGAGAAATTGAGGAATATTTTGTGGACTGATGAGAGTAAAATTGTTCTTTTTGGGTCCAAGAGCTGCAGACAGTTTGTGAGACGACCCCCAAACTCTGAATTCAAGCCACAGTTCACAGTGAAGACAGTGAAGCATGGTGGTGCAAGCATCATGATATGGGCATGTTTGTCCTACTATGGTGTTGGGCCTATATATCGCATACCAGGTATCATGGATCAGTTTGGATATGTCAAAATACTTGAAGAGGTCATGTTGCCTTATGCTGAAGAGGACATGCCCTTGAAATGGGTGTTTCAACAAGACAATGACCCCAAGCACACTAGTAAACGAGCAAAATCTTGGTTCCAAACCAACAAAATTAATGCCTCGCACATGTGAAGAAATCATGAAAAACTGTGGTTATACAACTAAATACTAGTTTAGTGATTCACAGGATTGCTAAAAAAGCAGTTTGAACATAATAGTTTTGAGTTTGTAGCATCAACAGCAGATGCTACTATTATTGTGAACACCCCCTTTTCTACTTTTTTTTACTAATAGCCCAATTTCATAGCCTTAATGCCGCGTTCACACCGGGCGCGATCAGGCGCTCCAAA
This sequence comes from Thalassophryne amazonica, assembly GCF_902500255.1. Lineage (NCBI taxonomy): Eukaryota > Metazoa > Chordata > Actinopteri > Batrachoidiformes > Batrachoididae > Thalassophryne > Thalassophryne amazonica. Next base: position 12,008,979 of record NC_047111.1, on the reverse strand, counting down.
TTCGTGGGGGTCGCGTGGCGACGGACGCGCCTCCTTCGCCCGGTGTGTCGCTCTGCTTTTGCTGTGAAAATTCGCCCCGGTGCATCATCAAATAGGAGGAGCTTCCATTCTGCTCGCCAGTTCCGGTTGTCAGTCAAGTTAACATGACGGACCTTGATCACACGGAGCGAGTTGTCGTGGAAAGCTCCCAATACAGAGAGTATCATTATTTGCTGCAGGAGCTGCGTCTGGATGACGGCCGCTTTCAGCGGTCTTTCCACCTCTGCGGGACCCAGTTTGAGGACCTCCTGTCCCATTCACGCGCGCACATATAAACAATAAAAAAAAAAAAAAGAAACTCTGCTGCTTGCTGCAGCTCGCTCTTCCCTCCCAAAAAAACTCTGTCATAATTGTGTTTAGAAACCAGTCACCATTTGTTTTGTAATACATCTGTGTAGTTAATAAGTAAAATAATCTTCAGGGACAATTCGCTCGCATGCGCATGTAAAAAAAAAAAAAGAAAGAAACTCCGCTGCTTGCCGCGGGGCTGCTCCTCGCTCTTCCTCAAAAAACTCTGTCATAATTGTGTTTAGAAACCAGTCACCATTTGTTTTATTATACATCTGTGTAGTTAATAAGTAAAATAATCTCCACGGACGATTCACTCGCGCGTGCACGTAAGATTAAAAGAGAAAGAAACGCCGCTCCCTGCTACTGTGGGGCTGCTGCTCACTCCAAAAACTCTGTCATAATTGTAAAATAAAGGACAAAAGAGGCATAAGTCCTGCTCACAAGCTGCTACCAGATACAGGACATGTTCACATCTTCAGTCAAAATCCACACATCTCCACGTCACTACATATTCAGTCCCTGATTGGTCATCGCGGTGCAACGAGACGAAAAAGTTCAGATTTTTGAAATTGGGGAGGAGGGCAACGCGACGTGATGCGACGCAATATTGTGCCACAAACGTGCCAATTGCTCAAAATCGCTTCACTTGCATCGCTTCATTCGCGTCCATCGTGTCGCGCTGCTTGACTTGGCGCCAAAACGCGTCCTTACATATGGATTACATGGCAACCTGTCGCTGCAGTCGCTCGCGTCTCGCCCGGTGTGAACGCGGCATAAGAGTGTGCATATCATGAATGCTTGGTCTTGTTGGATTTGTTAGAATCTACTGAATCTATTGGTACCTTGTTTCCCATGTAACAATAAGAAATATACTCAAAAGCTGGATTAATCTTTTTAGTCAAATAGCACTACTATTATTCTGAACACTACTGTATAATAAAACAAATGGTGACTGGTTTCTAAACATAATTATGACAGAGTTTTTTTGGGAGGGAAGAGCGAGCTGCAGCGGAGTTTTTGGAACGAGGAGCAGCCCCACAGCAGAGGCAGCAGAGGTGTTTTTTTTGTTTTTTTTTATTGTTTACATGAGCGCGCGTGAACGGGACAGGAGGTCCTCAAACTGGGTCCTGCAGAGGCGGAAGGACCACTGAAAGCAGCCGTCATCCAGACGCAGCTCCTGCAGCAAATAGTGATACTCCCAGAATTGGGAACGTCTCATGACGTTTGTCAGCTTTCCACAAAAACTCGCTCTGTGTGATTAAGGTCTGTCATGTTAACTTGACTGACAACCAGAGCCGGCGAGCGGAATGGAAGCTCCTCCTATTTAATGACACACTAGGGCGAATTTTCGCAGCGAAAGCAGAGCGACACAGCGGGCGATGGTCTGGTCACGCCCGGCGTGAACGCGGCGTAAAGCTTTGTTCACCACGCCTGCAAAAATATTGTAATAGCTTAGAACAGTTCTTCAGTTTCATGGAAAACTAAGAAACAACCTACATCCGCGCTCATCCTGTGAAGCAGAGTACAGTAGTGTTCAGAATAATAGTAGTGCTATGTGACTAAAAACATTAATCCAGGTTTTGAGTATATTTCTTATTGTTACATAGGAAACAAGGTACCAGTAGATTCAGTAGATTCTCACAAATCCAACAAGACCAAGCATTCATGATATGCACACTGTTAAGGCTATGAAATTGGGCTATTAGTAAAAAAAGTAGAAAAGGGGGTGTTCACAAATTATAGTAGCATCTGCTGTTGACGCTACAAATTCAAAACTATTATGTTCAAACTGCTTTTTTGAGCAATCCTGTTACTCACTAAACTAGTATTAAGTTGTATAACCAGAGTTTTTCATGATTCTTCACATCTGCGAGGCATTAATTTTGTTGGTTTGGAAGCAAGATTTTGCTCGTTTACTAGTGTGCTTGGGGTCATTGTCTTGTTGAAACACCCATTTCAAGAACAGGTCCTCTTCAGCATAAGGCAACATGACCTCTTTATTCTGACATATCCAAACTGATCCATGATACCTGGTATGCGATATATAGGCCCAACACCATAGTAGGAGAAACATGCCCATATCATGATGCTTTCACCACCATGCTTCACTGTGAACTGTGTCTTGAATTCAGAGTTTGGGGGTCGTCTCATAAACTGTCTGCGGCCCTTGGACCCAAAAAGGACAATTTTACTCTCATCAGTCCACAAAATATTCCTCCATTTCTCTTTAGGCCAGTTGATGTGTTCTTTGGCAAATTGTAACCTCTTCTGCACATGTCTTTTATTTAACAAAGGGACTTTGCAGGGGATTCTTGCAAATAAATTAGCTTCACACAGGCATCTTCTAACTGTCACAGCACTTACAGGTAACTCCAGACTGTCTTTGATCATCCTGGAGCTGATCAATGGGTGAGCCTTTGCCATTCTGGTTAGTCTTCTATCCATTTTGATGGTTGTTTTCTGTTTTCTTCCACGCGTCTCTGGTTTTTTGTCCATTTTAAAGCATTGGAGATCATTGTAGATGAACAGCCTATAATTTTTTGCAACTGTGTATACGTTTTCCCCTCTCCAATCAACTTTTTAATCAAACTACGCTGTTCTTCTGAACAATGTCTTGAACGTCCCATTTTCCTCAGGCTTTCAAAGACAAAAGCATGTTCAACAGGTGCTGGCTTCATCCTTAAATAAGGGACACCTGTTTCACACCTGTTTGTTCCACAAAATTGACGAACTCACTGACTGAATGCCACACTACTATTATTGTGAACACCCCCTTTTCTACTTTTTTTTACTAATAGCCCAATTTCATAGCCTTAAGAGTGTGCATATCATGAATGCTTGGTCTTGTTGGATTTGTTAGAATCTACTGAATCTACTGGTACCTTGTTTCCCATGTAACAATAAGAAATATACTCAAAACCTGGATTAATCTTTTTAGTCACATAGCACTACTATTATTCTGAACACTACTGTATAATAAAACAAATGGTGACTGGTTTCTAAACACAATTATGACAGAGTTTTTGGAGCGAGGAGCAGTCCCAGAGCAGGGGCAGCGGAGTTTTTTTTTTTTTTTTTAATTGTTTACATGAGCACGCGTGAACAGGACCGGAGGTCCTCAAACTGGGTCCAAAGGGGAAAAAGCAAAAAAAGTCACAAATTGTTGAGAAATGGTGGATGAACTAGCTTTATCTCCGAATAGCCTGCGAATAAAAAGTGCAAAAGAACTGAAAAAGGAACTAAACAAAACTCCGATGAAGTGCCAGCTGCAGGAACAAAGCTGCACAAAGGTTAAATGATGCCAACGAAAGTCCAGATTTCTTGTTTCGTTTGGGCTTCGTTGCCCTTCGTTAAGTGCTGTGTGACCGGTCCATAACTGTATAAAGGCCCTGTCACACCTTGATGATTTAGCCAGCGTTTGCCAACCGTATTAAAAACGCTGGCATAACTTTAACTGACTACACCGGCAACGAGTTCAGTCATGTTCACGCTGCACATCTTGCGGCTGGAACACAGCTGCTTCCTGTGGGCGGGCACATGGATATGCAGACATCAGGGTTGTGATGTCACACGGGTTGTTGTGCAAATTACTGCTGGTTACCTGCTGCAGCTCGTCCTCTGCGTATTTCTGTCGAGTCCTGGAGTTCTGGGTTCCCTGCCGGAGTTGCTGGAGCCGGCGAGCCTCCTGCTTGGCCGAGTTGACCTCTTTCTGCAACTCCTGTTCCACTTTGACCTTCTCCACCTGAACACAGCGCTGCTCCTCCTGAGCCTTCTGGAGCCTGAAGGGTCAACAGGCTGTTTAGTGTTTGGAATGTTTTATGACTTTATTCATCACAAGCAGGATCTGAAAAAATCCCAAAAAGGACAAAATATATCAGTATCAAAGAATGACATGCAGATGCTGATGAAAAGCCCCAGGTGTTTGGCAACCAGAACCCAGGGTGGTTCCTTGGTGAGGTAGACCTGACCATCTACCTAAAAGCTGTTTACCATCTCATGTTAATTACTGATCAGATCGATCTGCAGTAATTACAGAGACAGGAAGATGATTGGCCACAACATGAAGTTACAAGAAACAGGTGAAGCTCTGTGAGCAGCAACATGGTTTCATGCCAAGAAAGAGCACTACAGATGCAATGTATGCTCAGATAATACTGATGGAGAAGTATAGAGAAGACCAGAAGGAGTTACGTTGTGTGTTTGTGGATTTAGAGAAAGCTTATAACAGGGTGCCAAGAGAAGAGTTGTGGTATTATATGAGGAAGTCTGGAGTGGCAGAGAAGTATGTGAGGGTAGTACAGGATATGTACAAGGACTGTGACAGCGGTGAGATGTACAGTGGGAACACGGTGCAGGGCTCTACACTCTAGGTCACTTCATGATTATTAGTAGTCGTAGTAGTAATACGTGCATAAATGTCTTTAAAACATCTTCAGAAATCAATTTTTAAGAGGCATGGAGGTGTGGTGGTGCCTAGAGAGCTGGAGAGCAGAGGAATGAAAGTCAGTAGGAGCAAGACTGAGTCCATGTGTGTGAAAGAGAGGGAGCCCAGTGGAATAGTGTGGATACAAGGAGTAGAAGTGGTGAAAGTAAATGAGTTTAAATACTTGGGGTCAACTGTCCAAAGTAACGGAGAGTGTGGTAGAGAGGTGAAGAAGAAGGATGAGGATGGAGACACCAGGCAGCAGGAGAAGAGGGACGACAAAGAGGAAGTTTCTGGATGTGCTGAGGAAGGACATGCAGGTGAGACAGAGGAAGACACAGAGGACAGGGTGAGATGGAGACAGATGATCTACTTTGGGGCAACAGCCAGAATCAATCAATCAATCAACTTTTTTTTTATATAGCGCCAAATCACAACAAACAGTTGCCCCAAGGCGCTTTATACTGTAAGGCAAGGCCATACAATAATTATGAAAAACCCCAACGGTCAAAACGACCCCCTGTGAGCAAGCACTTGGCTACAGTGGGAAGGAAAAACTCCCTTTTAACAGGAAGAAACCTCCAGCAGAACCAGGCTCAGGGAGGGGCAGTCTTCTGCTGAGACTGGTTGGGGCTGAGGGAAAGAACCAGGAAAAAGACATGCTGTGGAGGGGGGCAGAGATCGATCACTAATGATTAAATGCAGAGTGATGCATACAGAGCAAAAAGAGAAAGAAACAGTGCATCATGGGAACCCCCCCACAGTCTACGTCTAAAGCAGCATAACCAAGGGATGGTCCAGGGTCACCTGATCCAGCCCTAACTATAAGCCTTAGCGAAAAGGAAAGTTTTAAGCCTAATCTTAAAAGTAGAGAGGGTATCTGTCTCCCTGATCTGAATTGGGAGCTGGTTCCACAGGAGAGGAGCCTGAAAGCTGAAGGCTCTGCCTCCCATTCTACTCTTACAAACCCTAGGAACTACAAGTAAGCCTGCAGTCTGAGAGCGAAGCGCTCTAATGGGGTAATATGGTACTACGAGGTCCCTAAGATAAGATGGGACCTGATTATTCAAAACCTTATAAGTAAGAAGAAGAATTTTAAATTCTATTCTAGAATTAACAGGAAGCCAATGAAGAGAGGCCAACGCGGGTGAAATATGCTCTCTCTTGCTAGTCCCCGTCAGTACTCTAGCTGCAGCATTTTGAATTAACTGAAGGCTTTTTAGGGAACTTTTAGGACAACCTGATAATAATGAATTACAATAGTCCAGCCTAGAGGAAATAAATGCATGAATTAGTTTTTCAGCATCACTCTGAGACAAGACCTTTCTGATTTTAGAGATATTGCGTAAATGCAAAAAGGCAGTCCTACATATTTGTTTAATATGCGCTTTGAATGACATATCCTGATCAAAAATGACTCCAAGATTTCTCACAGTATTACTAGAGGTCAGGGAAATGCCATCCAGAGTAAAGATCTGGTTAGACACCATGCTTCTAAGATTTGTGGGGCCAAGTACAATAACTTCAGTTTTATCTGAGTTTAAAAGCAGGAAATTAGAGGTCATCCATGTCTTTATGTCTGTAAGACAATCCTGCAGTTTAGCTAATTGGTGTGTGTCCTCTGGCTTCATGGATAGATAAAGCTGGGTATCATCTGCGTAACAATGAAAATTTAAGCAATACCGTCTAATAATACTGCCTAAGGGAAGCATGTATAAAGTGAATAAAATTGGTCCTAGCACAGAACCTTGTGGAACTCCATAATTAACTTTAGTCTGTGAAGAAGATTCCCCATTTACATGAACAAACTGTAATCTATTAGACAAATATGATTCAAACCACCGCAGCGCAGTGCCTTTAATACCTATGACATGCTCTAATCTCTGTAATAAAATTTTATGGTCAACAGTATCAAAAGCAGCACTGAGGTCCAACAGAACAAGCACAGAGATAAGTCCACTGTCCAAAGCCATAAGAAGATCATTTGTAACCTTCACTAATGCTGTTTCTGTACTATGATGAATTCTAAAACCTGACTGAAACTCTTCAAATAGACCATTCCTCTGCAGGTGATCAGTTAGCTGTTTTACAACTACCCTCTCAAGAATCTTTGAGAGAAAAGGAAGGTTGGAGATTGGCCTATAATTAGCTAAGATAGCTGGGTCAAGTGATGGCTTTTTAAGTAATGGTTTAATTACTGCCACCTTAAAAGCCTGTGGTACATAGCCAACTAACAAAGATAGATTGATCATATTTAAGATTGAAGCATTAAATAATGGTAGGACTTCCTTGAGCAGCCTGGCAGGAATGGGGTCTAATAAACATGTTGATGGTTTGGATGAAGTAACTAATGAAAATAACTCAGACAGAACAATCGGAGAGAAAGAGTCTAACCAAATACCGGCATCACTGAAAGCAGCCAAAGATAACGATACATCTTTGGGATGGTTATGAGTAATTTTTTCTCTAATAGTCAAAATTTTGTTAGCAAAGAAAGTCATGAAGTCATTACTAGTTAAAGTTAATGGAATACTCAGCTCAATAGAGCTCTGACTCTTTGTCAGCCTGGCTACAGTGCTGAAAAGAAACCTGGGGTTGTTCTTATTTTCTTCAATTAGTGATGAGTGGAAAGATGTCCTAGCTTTACGGAGGGCTTTTTTATAGAGCAACAAACTCTTTTTCCAGGCTAAGTGAAGATCTTCTAAATTAGTGAGACGCCATTTCCTCTCCAACTTACGGGTTATCTGCTTTAAGCTACGAGTTTGTGAGTTATACCACAGAGTCAGACACTTCTGATTTAAAGCTCAGAAGAGGAATAAGATGTGCAGAACAGTTCCCGTGCCTGGTATTAGCTTATCCACCTCACACAGACAAATATGAAATATTTTAACACAGTGTTAAAGTGAACAGCAGCTTCCTGTTTTTACATGTCACTGAAAAACAGGAAGCTGATTACGTCAAAGACACAAACCCGAAACCTTCAAACACAAAGTGACAATTAATGTGTTCATCATTTTTACCAGCTGTCACCAAAAAAACATGTCACGTGCAACGTGATGGACTTATACACGTCACTATACTCTGTGTGTGTGTGTGTGTGTGTGTGTGTGTGTGTGCACGAGGACAGGAAGTGTGTTTTTAATATCACAGTGGTGCAGACGAACAGTTTTTACCTTCTTTCAGTGTTTGATCTAACACACACTAACAGTTTTTACCTTCTTTCAGTGTTTGATCTAACACACACTAACAGTTTTTACCTTCTTTCAGTGTTTGATCTAACACACACTAACAGTTTTTACCTTCTTTCAGTGTTTGATCTAACACACACTAACAGTTTTTACCTTCTTTCAGTGTTTGATCTAACACACACTAACAGTTTTTACCTTCTTTCAGTGTTTGAGCTCAAACACGCCAACAGTTTTTACCTTCTTTCAGTGTTTGATCTAACACACTAACAGTTTTTACCTTCTTTCAGTGTTTGATCTAACACACACTAACAGTTTTTACCTTCTTTTAGTGTGTGATCTAACACATATTAACAGTTTTTACCTTCTTTTTGTGTTTGAGCTCAAACAGACTAACAGTTTTTACCTTTACTTTTACCTTTACTTGAAGCACAGAAATGGTTTTGGAGACCATATTCCTGTCTGACGTTGACTAAAAGCACCAACATAAGACATATCTGAAATCTTGTCATTCTGATGAAGAGGTGATCAGACTTTTGTGGTCTTTGGAAATGATCCTGGATGGACTCACTTGTCCTGTAGGTCCAGCAGGTTCTCTTCAGCTGTCTGCAGCCCCTCCAGGTCTTTCATCAGCTTCTCCATGTCATCTCTGGACTTCCTGGTCTGCACATAGGCAAACCAGCAGCCACCCAAACCCATCAGAATCGAGACACTCAGAACAACATCCTTCCAGTGGTTTTGTCTCCCTGCAAAAAGACAAAAACGTCAACAGTAATCACCAACAGTGCCGTGGGAAGAGAAGACTCAGGTCAGGAGCTGCACGATGCCCTGTCCACCACACAACAGAACAGTACTGGGTCCTGCAAACCAACCACTCAGTCTGTCACCTCATGAGTGGTGTTGGTGGTGGCTTCACTGTTGAGCGACAGCAGAAGTACACCACAGAGTCTATGTACACAACAGCCTACGTACACCACAGAGTCTATGTACACCACAGTCTACGTACAGAGTCTATGTACACCACAGAGTCTATGTACACCACAGAGTCTACTTACACCACAGAGTCTACGTACACCACAGAGTCTACGTACACCACAGAGTCTACGTACATCTATATACACCACAGTCTACATACATCTATGTACACCAGAGTCTACTTACACCACAGTCTATGTACACCACAGTCTACTTACACCACAGAGTCTACTCACACCACAGTGTACGTACACCACAGAATCTATGTACACCACAGAGTCTACGTACACCACAGTCTACGTACATCTATGTACACCACAGAGTCTACTTACACCACAGTCTAATTATACCATAGTCTACATACATCTACGTACACCACAGTGTCAACGTACACCGCAGTCTACGTACACCACAGAGTCTACATACACCACAGACCCTACTTACACCACAGAGTCTACGTACACCACAGAGTCTACGTACACCACAGAGTCTACGTACATCACAGAGTCTACGTACATCACAGAGTCTATGTACACCAGAGTCTACGTACAGAGTCTATGTGCACCACAGAGTCTACGTACACCACAGAGTCTATGTACACCACAGAGTCTACGTACACCAGAGTCTACACACACCACAGTCTACGTACACCACAGTCTACATACATCTATGTACACCACAGAGTCTACGTACACCAGAGTCTACGTACACCACAGTCTACATACATCACAGTCTACATACACCACAGAGTCTACTTACACCACAGAGTCTACGTATACCACATGAGCCAGAGCACATACCTGAGGAATCTCTGCAAAAAGTCCAAGATTCTGCCCAAGCTCTGCACAGCACTCACAGCACCTGTGTATAGGCTGGCTGTAATTTCCAGCAACTTGTTTGGGATCCCGCACATTCTCAGGTTGTTCTAGAGAGCACTTTATTCAACTGAATCAAACACTATAGAGAAGCACTGCTGACATCCTTTTGGGCTCAACTGCTCCTTGCAGAGTCAGAATGTGGTTGATGATTAACAACTTGGGTGTGAAGCCAGACTGCTCTGTTCTCTGACCAGCAAGTAACTTCACCGTAAACCTGTTAAAAATAATCCTTGCAAGCACTTCTACTGTTACAGAGAGTGGTGTAATATCCCTGTAGTTACTCCAGTCCAGACAGTCACCCTTTCCAGAGTTGGAAAACAAGTCCTTTGTTCTCGTCTGTAGGGTTCATACCTGTCTCTGAGATTGGAACAAAGATTGTTTGCAGGACCAGCAGAACAGCATCTCCACCTGCATGGAGGAGCTCAGCTCTGATGTGTCACATCCATGGAACTTTCGCTGCCCTTGAATGTGTGATTTCACCAACACTTGGTGGTTTGCCATCACCCGGTGAATCAGCCACACAAATTCTGGTGCTAGAGATGTCTAACATCCCAGCAGGAGGATCAGCCTGACACCACTGCTCACTGCACTGCACTAGTCCTGGACCAATGGGACAGTACAGCAGAGGCATCTGTGAGGATGCACGATCATCCACCATAACTGTGGTGGGACACCAAAGTGCCGTGGTTCCTCTGAGGCAGGTTGATGGTCAGTCATCTGATCACAGATTCTTTTACAAATCCCCTCAGGGGGCAGAGCTGGAGGTGCAGTGAGTGACGAGGATGGACAGGACAGCTCAGGTGGGACGGTTTGGAGACAAAGTCAGAGAGTTGAGATTGAGATGGTTTGGACATGTGCAGAGGAGGGACCCAGAGTATATAGGGAGAAGGATGCTGAGGATGGAGCCACCAGGCAGGAGAAGAAGAGGGAGGACAAAGAGGAGGTTTATGGATGTGCTGAGGGAGGACATGCAGGTGGTTGGTGAGACAGAGGATGATACAGAGGACAGGGTGAGATGGAAATTATTGATCTGCTGTGGTGCCCCCTAATGGGAACAGGTGAAAGAAGAAGAAGTCCATCTGCATTCTTGAATCCTGCTGAGCCAACATGATAAAAGTGTCAATAATAAGAATTTCAAAAGTCGTCTTTGAATTGTTTTGTCCTGAACGTACCGGGCGGAGGTCCAAACAGCACCATGTCCAGAGCTTTCAGCTGCAGCTTCCGGCTGTGACTCCGGTTCACAATCTTCAGCAGCGACACTGTTAGAGTCGTGTTCTTCACCGCCAGCCTGCCAACAGAACAGCAACTGAGATTTATCTTTTCCAGTCCGCTCCTGAACGCATCATCAGTCTACAACTCTAATTCTGTTGGGACATTAAAAATGGCAGAAAAGCAGCGTTTCCAGTGACAGGAGATGAGTATGGTCTGTTTTACCAACGCTTCATGGGCTCCTCAGAGCCAGAAGAACCAGAGCAACAGAAAAGACTGAAATGAAGACGGCAGAGTCCAAATGAAGGACAGGATGTGGGGTCAGAGACATTTTAGAAAGTGAAGCCTGGATTAGCACCAGGACCAAAGGAAGTCCTTATGAAAGTGTTTAGCACAAGAAGGTGTGAGATGTCCTGCAGAAGATCTCTGAAAAAATACCAGAGATGCAGGGACACTGTGTCCATCTGTGAAGAGAGTCGTCCAGGTAAGGAAACAAAGGAGGAGTCAAAGTGACGTCACAGCCAATGAAACTCTGGGATTGTAGAGAGAAGGCTAAGGATCCTGCCCCAGGGTAGGAGCTAAGGGAGGAGATTGCCCCAGGGGAGAAGCTAAGGGAGGAGACTGCCCCAGGGGAGGAGCTAAAGGAGGAGACTGCCCCAGGGGAGGAGCTAAGGGAGGAGACTGCCCCAGGGGAGAAGCTAAGGGAGGAGACTGCCCCAGGGGAGGAGCTAAGGGAGGAGCTTGCCCCAGGGGAGGAGACTGCCCCAGGGGAGGAGTTAGGGGAGGAGACTGGCCCAGGGAAGGAGCTAGGGGAGGAGACTGGCCCAGGGAAGGAGACTAGCCCAGGGGAGAAGCTAAGGGGGGAGACTGGCCCAGGGAAGGAGACTGCCCCAGGGGAGGAGCTAAGGGAGGAGATTACCCCAGGGGAGGAGCTAAGGGAGGAGACTGCCCCAGGGGAGGAGCTAAGGGGGTAGACTGGCCCAGGGGAGGAGACTGCCCCAGGGGAGGAGCTAAAGGAGGAGACTGCCCCAGGGGAGGAGGTAAGGGAGGAGACTGCCCCAGGGAGGAGCCTGCCCCAGGGGAGGAGCTAAGGGAGGAGACTGGCCCAGGGGAGGGAGGAGCTAAGGGAGGAGCCTGCCCCAGGGGAGAAGCTAAGGGGGGAGACTGGCCCAGGGGAGGAGCTAAGGGAGGAGCCTGCCCAAGGGGAGGAGCTAAGGGAGGAGCTTGTTTGTGTTTGAAGGGTGTGATGTGTCTTTGGTTGATGAGTTAGTTTTTCAGTGTGATGAAAACTTTGAGCTCGTTTTTGCACAACACTGGTTATTGGGGGAGAGGAGCAGCCCCTGGTGGTCCCATCAGTGGCGGTTCTATACTGAATTACTGCCCGGGTGAACCCCCCCCCCCCCCCCAAAAAAAAACATGACAAAATTTTGCACAAACAGCCATTTTTATTATTTTCTTCTTATTATTTTTAATATTTTTGAAGTATCTCTCAAATCTCAATTGAAATTGATGTCAAAATATAACTCTGATCCAAAACAGGCTGGAGCTGCTCATTTGAATAAACACGCCCTCACATGTTAAATGTCTGTCATTAGACACTTAATTAATCTGTCTGTCAGGGAGGAACAATTAGCTCTTTTAGTAAGCTACATATTTGTCTTAACATTTAGCCTGATGATTAGTTTGATGTTTGTAATTCCTCCTAAAACAGTTGTGCATCTTTAAAGGTGTAAAGTGGTAAAACCATTTTCTTATTTCTGTCTGTTGTCAGCCGTCAGTCGTATGGACTCTGGTGTGGCAACAAAAGGATCATCTTGTCTGACTCTGTGGACCGATCTCAGATTTACATCCTCTGTGATATTTCTGACGTATGCACACAGACGCCTGGTGCAGATGTGAGTGATTCTGCGGCGCCGACTTTCCTTCTGGACCTTGTTTGTTTCATCATTAATTTCTGATGAGACTCCGCCCATGTCTGAGTCCTTGTGTTATTTGTTCCTGAATCTGTTTTTTTTTGTGTCTTTTTTCCTGTTTGTAAGTGGCTGTTATTTGATCTCACAGCCATCACATCACCAGTGATGACACAGAAAGCAGAATGACATCAGAACTGAATCTGATCTCTGAGCACAAACAAAAAGGAAGGTAATAGGAAAAACACATTAATTAAACTGGACGTGTTCAGACGGCTCATAAAACAGGAAGGAGCCCAAATCTCACATCAAATCATTTGATTTGGCACATTCACACTCCGCTATACAGTATTCACTTAATCTAGTTCTGTAAACTGGCCATAACTCATTTGTTTTAATATTAATCAGAATACACTGTAAAATACAACACAATTAATTGTGTATTTTGTTGAACAACCAGGTTGTGGTGAGGGTTAACAAAAGATTAGATTAAGTACATATATGTTGTAATTTCTTAAAGTGTAAACTGCATGACATGCAGGCAAACAAAACAAGGTCAGATTCAGGTCACTTCAGCAATTAATGTGAACGCAGCATACAGTTGTATGTAACATTTTGGGCACCCTGATAATTTTCATGATTTTCCTTTATAAATCATTGGTTGTCTGGATCAGAAATTTCAGTTAAATTTATCATATAGCAGACAAACACACTGATATTTGAGAAATGAAATGAAGTTTATAGTATTTACAGAAAGTGTGCAATAATTATTTTAAAAAAATTGGGCAGGTGCATAAATTTGGGCACCCTTGTCATTTTATTGATTTGAATACATTTAGCACTAATTATTGGAACACAAAATTGGTTTGGTAAGCTCATTGACCCTTGACCTCCTTACACAGGTGAATCCAATCATGAGAAAGGGCATTTAAGGTGGCCATTTGCAAATGTTTCCCCTCTTTGCATCTCTTCCAATGAGTGGCAACATGGAAGCCTCTAAACAACTCTCAAATGACCTGAAAATAAAGACTGTTCAACATCATGGTTTAGGGGAAGGAGACAAAAAGCTATCTCAGAGATTTCAGCTGTCAGTTTCCACTGTGAGGAACATAGTAAGGAAATGGAAGACCACAGGCACAGTACTAGTTAAGGCCCAAAGTGGCCGGCCAAGAAAAATCTCAGATAAGCTGAAGTGAAGGATGGTGAGAACAGTCATAGTCAACCAACAGACCTGCTCCAAAGACCTACAACATGATCTTGCTGCAGATAGTGTCTCTGTGCATCGTTCAACTATACAGCGCACTTTGTACAAAGAGGTGCTGTATGATGCTGTAATGCAGAGGAAGCCTTTTCTGTGTACACACCACAAACAAAGTTGCTTGAGGTATGCTAAAGCACATTTGGACAAGCCAGCTTAATTTTGGAATAAGGTGCTGTGGACTGATGAAACTAAAATTGAGTTATTTGGACATAACAAGGGGCGGTATGCATGGCTGAAAAAGAACACAGCATTCCAAGAAAAACACTTGCTACCTACAATAAAATTTGGAGGTGGTTCCATCATGCTGTGGGGCTGTGTGGCCAGTGCAGGTACTGGGAGTCTTGTTAAAGTCGAGGGTCACATGGATTCCAGGCAATTTCAGCAGATTCTTGAGAACAATATTCATGAATCAGTGACAAAGTTGAAGTTGTGCCAGGGCTGGATCTTTCAACAAGACAGCGACCCTAAACACTGCTCAAAATCTACTAAGGCATTCATGCAGAGGAACAAGTACAACGTTCTGGAATGGCCATCTCCAGACCTGAATATTATTGAAAATCTGTTGTGTGATTTTAAGCAGGCTGTCCATGCTTGGAAACCAACAAACCTGAGATGTTTTGTAAAGAAGAATGGTCCAAATACCTTCAACCAGAATCCAGACTCTCATTGGAAGCTATAGGAAGTGTTTAGAGGCTGTTATTTCTCCAAAAGGAGGATCCTTTACACTGGTTCTGTTCTGTACACCTCAGCCAGCAGGGAGGGAGTGCAATTAATAACCACCACACAGTGATATGATAACCGCTTTTTATGTGCCATGAAAAAATACCCCCTGGTGGGTTGCTCGGTTCGCCCACATCAAAAACCGCATCTGGGTCCCGTGGTCTTACCTGGGTAAAGCTTTGCCATCCAGCTGATGTCTCCTGAAGCTTTCTGTGTACTGAGGAAGTTCCACACTGAGCCGCAGCCAGTCTGCCACCTGCTGAACCGTCCAGGTATACACTGAACACACAGGCAACAGCAAGCCTTCAAAACCAACTTCTGCTGACGGTCCATGTCCTCCACCCACAACCAAAGCAAATCAGTCAATCAATCAATCACAATGGGGGTGTTGCTGTTAGATCTCAGTGCTGCATTTGATACCGTGGATCATCATATTCTACTTGATAGGCTGGAGAATAATTTTGGGATTACTGGGAGTGCCCTTGTGTGATTGTGTGCGTTTTGTACAATAACACTACCTCTAACCTTAGTGACATGAAATTTGGGGTTCCACAAGGGTCCGTCTTAGGCCCCCTGCTTTTCTCCCTTTACGAGGTCTGTTAGAAAAGTATCCAACCTTTTTATTTTGTGCAAAAACTTGATGGATTTGAATCACATGTGCTTGCATGAGCCAACCTTGAACCTTCGTGCGCATGCTTGAATTTTTTCACGCCTGTCGATTGCGTCATTTGCTGGTAAGCAGCCTTTGTGTGAGGACGGGTGTAGTCTCTTGTCGGATTTTCATTGCAAGGAAAATGGCGGAACGACTGGAGCAGGACATGCTGTGACATGCCCACCTCTTCCACAATTTTTTGGATAGTCACACAACTGAAAAGCCACGAAAGCCGTCTGAATCTTCCGAATGGTGGAAGAGGTGGGCATCATTTTTCGGAGTCCAGCATGTCCTGTGAGACTTCAACACTCTGATGTCATTCTGCACAGAAACCTGGTTACAGCAGGATGAATATGTTAGTTTAAATGAGTCAACACCCCCGAGTCACACTAACTGTCAGAATGCTCGTAGCACGGGCCGGGGTGGAGGATTAGCAGCAATCTTCCATTCCAGCCTATTAATTAATCAAAAACCTAGACAGAGCTTTAATTCATTTGAAAGCTTGTCTCTTAGTCTTGTCCATCCAAATTGGAAGTCCCAAAAACCAGTTTTATTTGTTATTATCTATCGTCCACCTGGTCGTTACTGTGAGTTTCTCTGTGAATTTTCAGACCTTTTGTCTGACTTAGTGCTTAGCTCAGATAAGATAATTATAGTGGGCGATTTTAACATCCACACAGATGCTGAGAATGACAGCCTCAACACTGCATTTAATCTATTATTAGACTCTATTGGCTTTGCTCAAAAAGTAAATGAGTCCACCCACCACTTTAATCATATTTTAGATCTTGTTCTGACTTATGGTATGGAAATAGAAGACTTAACAGTATTCCCTGAAAACTCCCTTCTGTCTGATCATTTTTTAATAACATTTACATTTACCCTGTTGGACTACCCTGCAGTGGGGAATAAGTTTCATTACACTAGAAGTCTTTCAGAAAGCGCTGTAACTAGGTTGAAGGATATGATTCCTTCTTTATGTTCTCTAATGTCATATACCAACACAGAGCAGAGTAGCTACCTAAACTCTGTAAGGGAGTTAGAGTATCTCGTCAATAGTTTTACATCCTCATTGAAGACAACTTTGGATGCTGTAGCTCCTCTGAAAAAGAGAGCTTTAAATCAGAAGTGTCTGACTCCGTGGTATAACTCACAAACTCGTAGCTTAAAGCAGATAACCCGTAAGTTGGAGAGGAAATGGCGTCTCACTAATTTAGAAGATCTTCACTTAGCCTGGAAAAAGAGTTTGTTGCTCTATAAAAAAGCCCTCCGTAAAGCTAGGACATCTTTCTACTCATCACTAATTGAAGAAAATAAGAACAACCCCAGGTTTCTTTTCAGCACTGTAGCCAGGCTGACAAAGAGTCAGAGCTCTATTGAGCTGAGTATTCCATTAACTTTAACTAGTAATGACTTCATGACTTTCTTTGCTAACAAAATTTTGACTATTAGAGAAAAAATTACTCATAACCATCCCAAAGATGTATCGTTATCTTTGGCTGCTTTCAGTGATGCCGGTATTTGGTTAGACTCTTTCTCTCCGATTGTTCTGTCTGAGTTATTTTCATTAGTTACTTCATCCAAACCATCAACATGTTTATTAGACCCCATTCCTGCCAGGCTGCTCAAGGAAGTCCTACCATTATTTAATGCTTCAATCTTAAATATGATCAATCTATCTTTGTTAGTTGGTTATGTACCACAGGCCTTTAAGGTGGCAGTAATTAAACCATTACTTAAAAGCCATCACTTGACCCAGCTATCTTAGCTAATTATAGGCCAATCTCCAACCTTCCTTTTCTCTCAAAGATTCTTGAGAGGGTAGTTGTAAAACAGCTAACTGATCACCTGCAGAGGAATGGTCTATTTGAAGAGTTTCAGTCAGGTTTTAGAATTCATCATAGTACAGAAACAGCATTAGTGAAGGTTACAAATGATCTTCTTATGGCTTCGGACAGTGGACTTATCTCTGTGCTTGTTCTGTTGGACCTCAGTGCTGCTTTTGATACTGTTGACCATAAAATTTTATTACAGAGATTAGAGCATGTCATAGGTATTAAGGGCACTGCGCTGCGGTGGTTTGAATCATATTTGTCTAATAGATTACAGTTTGTTCATGTAAATGGGGAATCTTCTTCACAGACTAAAGTTAATTATGGAGTTCCACAAGGTTCTGTGCTAGGACCAATTTTATTCACTTTATACATGCTTCCCTTAGGCAGTATTATTAGACGGTATTGCTTAAATTTTCATTGTTACGCAGATGATACCCAGCTTTATCTATCCATGAAGCCAGAGGATACACACCAATTAGCTAAACTGCAGGATTGTCTTACAGACATAAAGACATGGATGACCTCTAATTTCCTGCTTTTAAACTCAGATAAAACTGAAGTTATTGTACTTGGCCCCACAAATCTTAGAAGCATGGTGTCTAACCAGACCGTTACTCTGGATGGCATTTCCCTGATCTCTAGTAATACTGTGAGAAATCTTGGAGTCATTTTTGATCAGGATATGTCATTCAAAGCGCATATTAAACAAATATGTAGGACTGCCTTTTTGCATTTACGCAATATCTCTAAAATCAGAAAGGTCTTGTCTCAGAGTGATGCTGAAAAACTAATTCATGCATTTATTTCCTCTAGGCTGGACTATTGTAATTCATTATTATCAGGTTGTCCTAAAAGTTCCCTAAAAAGCCTTCAGTTGGTTCAGAATGCTGCAGCTAGAGTACTGACGGGGACTAGCAGGAGAGAGCATATCTCACCCGTGTTGGCCTCTCTTCATTGGCTTCCTGTTAATTCTAGAATAGAATTTAAAATTCTTCTTCTTACTTATAAGGTTTTGAATAATCAGGTCCCATCTTATCTTAGGGACCTCGTAGTACCATATTACCCCATTAGAGCGCTTCGCTCTCAGACTGCGGGCTTACTTGTGGTTCCTAGGGTTTGTAAGAGTAGAATGGGAGGCAGAGCCTTCAGCTTTCAGGCTCCTCTCCTGTGGAACCAGCTCCCAATTCAAATCAGGGAGACAGATACCCTCTCTACTTTTAAGATTAAGCTTAAAACTTTCCTTTTCACTAAGGCTTATAGTTAGGGCTGGATCGGGTGACCCTGGACCATCCCTTGGTTATGTTGCTTTAGACGTAGACTGTGGGGGGTTCCCATGATGCACTGTTTCTTTCTCTTTTTGCTCCGTATGCATCACTCTGCATTTAATCATTAGTGATCGATCTCTGCCCCCCTTCTCGGCATGTCTTTTTCCTGGTTCTTTCCCTCAGCCCCAACCAGTCTCAGCAGAAGACTGCCCCTCCCTGAGCCTGGTTCTGCTGGAGGTTTCTTCCTGTTAAAAGGGAGTTTTTCCTTCCCACTGTGGCCAAGTGCTTGCTCATAGGGGGTCGTTTTGACCGTTGGGGTTTTTCATAATTATTGTATGGCCTTGCCTTGGGACAACTGTTTGTTGTGATTTGGCGCTATATAAGAAAAAAGTTGATTGATTGATTGAGTTGAACACGGAGTTGCTTTTGTTCCGCCGTCAGCAGCTTCGTGCCGAAGCCATCGGCACAAATTTCACCGCCACTCTTTTCATGGCCAAATCTTCTGTCACAGTGGAATGTACCGAAAAAGTGCTGATGTCCACCTCTTCCACAATTTTCGGATAGTCACATGACGGCCCCGCATCACCACAGCGTTCACTTTAGAAATGACCTGATAATTTTAGCATATTGATGGCTGACCGGAGCGTGGCTCGCTCTCCACCAATGTGCGGACATCTTTAAACCGGTTGTGCCGCTCCTTAATCTGTGTGGTGCCCATAGGATCATAACCGAAAGCCATCTGAATCTTCCAAATGGTTTCCACCTGGCTGTCGCCCAGTTTCTGGCAAAATTTGATGCAGTCGCGCTGCTCCAGTTGTTCCGCCATTTTCCTTGCAATGAAAATCCGACGAGAGACTACACCCGTCCTCACACAAAGGCTGCTTGCCAGCAAATGACACAATCGACAGGCGTGAAAAAATTCACGCATGCGCACGAAGGTTCAAGGCTGGCTCATGCAAGCACACGTGATTCAAATCCATCAGGTTTTTGCAAAAAATAAAAAGGTCGGATACTTTTCTAACAGACCTTGTACATAGCACCCCTTGGGCACATATTGTGGTGTTTTGGGATTACCTTTCACTGCTATGCAGATGATACTCAGTTATACATGTCGATAACTGCGGGAAATCTCATTCACATAAAATCCTTAGAAGACTGCCTTGCATCAGTGACAAGTTGGATGTCTAGCAACTTCCTACTTTTAAACTCTTCCTACTTTTAATAAGACTGAAATGATGGTTCTGGGTCCAGTGAGACATCGGCATCAATTTGAGTCTGGTCTGCTTAAGGTTTCTTCCTCAGAGGGAGTTTTTTCTTACCGCTGTCACCTGTGTTCTTGCTCTGGAGGTTGGTAAGGTTAAATCTTACTTGTGTGAAGCACCATGAGGCAACTTTGTTGTGATTTGGTGATATATAAATGAAAATAAATTGAAATTGAAAATTGGGGTGGAGCTACATTCAGGAGGTGGGGTTGGACCCATGGTTTGCCTGTATGTTACCAATCAGGACCCAGGGAGACTCCATGCTCTCAGATCTGACCTGAGCAGTTCAGATGGTCCCTGAGGACTCTCATCAATCTGGATTGTAAAACATGGTGGAAACAGGACAGCACACACTCGGATTTCCTCCCCCACCCTCCCTGCCTCACCCTCAGAGTTCTTCCAGGTGTACCACATGTCCTCCACAGTGATGTGCAGGTTGGCTCCGTGGAACCTGCTGTGTTTGACTTTGGGGTCCCGGTACTTGAGATCCTCCCTGAGGAACTAAACACACGTGACTTTACTCGCTTACGAGCACACATCTTGATCATGTGATCACGATGGACGAGTCGTTTCCTGTTGGTATGTCTCACCTCATCTGTCTCAGTTGCATCCACCATGCCATCAGCATCATCGTCCATCAGTTTGTGGATGCTGCAGATTGCCTCGAAACTCAGCGCGGCATTCTGGTCATGACAGAGCAGTCGGTCTATTCGGCACAGATCTGAAATGGGTAATCAATAAGAACACTGACACAGAGAAGACAGGAACATCAGGAAGCAACAAACATGACCATGCTCTGCTCACTGATGACCACAGAGAGGCGAGAAGCCATTAAGTCAAGCTAATATTTTTTCAAAGTATTTAGTTACTGCCAGACACACAGAAAACTGCATCATCAGCATACATCCGAAAACAAGAATTTATATCTGCCAAAACCAAAAAGGACAGGATCCAGAACAGTGCCCTGGGGGACTCCCTTTTCTGTTTTGTAAGAAACTCACATAAGCGACAAACACTATGAAATTAACATTAGCCACAAATGCTAGGACATATTTATCAGACTGCTGTTCTCACTTTG
Source organism: Thalassophryne amazonica (assembly GCF_902500255.1). NCBI lineage: Eukaryota > Metazoa > Chordata > Actinopteri > Batrachoidiformes > Batrachoididae > Thalassophryne > Thalassophryne amazonica. Next base: position 11,987,996 of record NC_047111.1, on the reverse strand, counting down.
TCCAGGTCAAATTAAATAATGAGTCATATCCTGAGTCGACTTGAAGGGACTGCAATTGTGCCTCAACACAACTCAACTTTATTTCTATAGCACATTTAAAATGACAGCAGTCAACCAAAGTCCTGTACAAAAGAGGGACCAGGTTACACCCAAGTAAATAAATAAATTAAAAATAACAATAAAATTACAGCAGGTAATAAAACAATAAAACATAGAAAAGTACAAGGTCTGTGATAAAAGTAACGGACCTTATTATTTTTTTCAAAAACCATGTGGATTTGAATCACGTGTGATTACATCAGACATGCTTGAACCCTTGTGGGCACGCGAGAGTTTTTTCACGCCTGTCGGTTACGTCATTCGCCTGTGGGCAGTCTTTGAGTGAGGAGTCGCCCACCCTCTCATCGTTTTTTCATTGTTTAGGAATGGCTCAGAGACTGCTGCTTTGTTTGATAAAAATTTTTTCAAAAACTGTAAGGCACAACTGAGTGGACACCATTCAATAAATTCAGCTGGTTTTTGGTAAAAATTTTAACAGCTGATGAGAGATTTTGGTCTGGTAGTGTCGCTTTAAGGATGGCCCACGGCGCCTGATGGCGATCTGCGCTTCAAGGCGGCAGCGTCTCGCTGTTTCAAGTTGAAAACTTCCACATTTCAGGCTCTGTTGAAATAGTAAGTCGTCAGAGAACAGAGAACTTTCAGAAGAAGTCGGCATGAGGAGTTTATTCAGACATTCCATTGTTAACGGACATTTTGTAATGAAAGAATGTGCGGACAGAGTCGCATGTCGGGCCGGACCCGACCGCGGGGGGGTGAGACAGGAAAAACACCTCCGTTGGAAACCTTAACGGGCAAGTTGGAACATTCCCAAGCTGTTAAACAATTTCTCAGTTACTCACTTGTTGAAAGCCATCAAAAGCCGCCTGAATTTTACAAATGGTTTTCAACACGGAGGTGTTTTTCCTGTCGCGGCACACACAGATTCGCCGAATTTGTGCGCACGTCTTTCATTACAAAATGTCCTTAAACAGTGGAATGTCTGCATAAAGTCCTCATGCCGGCCTGTTCTGAATCTTCTCTGTTCTCTCACGACATCCTGGGTGAATTAAGCCTTAAATTAGAATGTTTTCAGGTCGAAACAGGTCGACAACGGTGCCTGGAAGCGCTGCGCGATGTCCCACTCCGTGGGAAGTCCTTACACCGACAGAAACACCCCATAATCTCTCATCAGCCATTAAACTTTTCACCGAAAACCAGCTTAATTTCTTGAATAGCGTCCACTCGGATATCCCTCACAGGTCCAGAAAAAATGTTGATAAAGCAACGCGCACCGTCCACAGCGGCTATTCAGACAAAGAGATTCCGACGGGCGGGGTGGAACACTCCTCACTCAAGGCCTGCCCACAGGCCAATGACGTCACCGACACGTGTGAAAAAACTCACGCATGCGCACGAGGGTTCAAGGTTGTCTGACGTAAAAACATATGAATCAAATTCATTTATTTTTTGAAAAAATAAAAAGGACCGCTTTTTCATCACAGACCTCGTATTTGCTGAGTAATGAAACTCCAGGCAGAAGAACCGGGTTTTTAGGGGGGATTTCAAAGTCTCTGGGGTCAGGGACAATCTAATACGGAAGGGGAGACTGTTCCAAAGCCTGGGGGCAGCAGCTGCAAAGGCCCTGTTAAGCCCCTTTCACACTGGGGCTGCTTCAAGTTGCTTCATGTGGCGTCATAACGACGCAGGAATGTCTGCATCAGGTGCGTTCAGCACGGGGTCAGAGAGGAGGTGAGGACACAGAGTCTGGCTGCAGGTTCTCTGCACAGAGAAGTCAAATCAAATCAAATCAATTTTATTTATATAGCGCCAAATCACAACAAACAGTTGCCCCAAGGCGCTTTATATTGTAAGGCAAAAGCCATACAATAATTACAGAAAAACCCCAACTGTCAAAACGACCCCCTGTGAGCAAGCACTTGGCGACAGTGGGAAGGAAAAACTCCCTTTTAACAGGAAGAAACCTGCAGCAGAACCAGGCTCAGGGAGGGGCAGTCTTCTGCTGGGACTGGTTGGGGCTGAGGGGAGAGAATCAGGAAAAAGACATGCTGTGGAAGAGAGCAGAGATCAATCACTAATGATTAAATGCAGAGTGGTGCATACAGAGCAAAAAGAGAAAGAAACACTCAGTGCATCATGGGAACGCCCCAGCAGTCTAAGTCTATAGCAGCATAACTAAGGGATGGTTCAGGGTCACCTGATCCAGCCCTAACTATAAGCTTTAGCAAAAAGGAAAGTTTTAAGCCTAATCTTAAAAGTAGAGAGGGTGTCTGTCTCCCTGATCCGAATTGGGAGCTGGTTCCACACGAGAGGAGCCTGAAAGCTGAAGGCTCTACCTCCCATTCTACTCTTAAAAACCCTAGGAACTACAAGTAAGCCTGCAATCTGAGAGCGAAGCGCTCTATTGGGGTGATATGGTACTATGAGGTCCCTAAGATAAGATGGGACCTGATTATTCAAAACATAAGTAAGAAGAAGAATTTTAAATTCTATTCTAGAATTAACAGGAAGCCAATGAAGAGAGGCCAATATGGGTGAGATATGCTCTCTCCTTCTAGTCCCCGTCAGTACTCTAGCTGCAGCATTTTGAATTAACTGAAGGCTTTTCAGGGAACTTTTAGGACAACCTGATAATAATGAATTACAATAGTCCAGCCTAGAGGAAATAAATACATGAATTAGTTTTTCAGCATCACTCTGAGACAAGACCTTTCTAATTTTAGAGATATTGCGCAAATGCAAAAAAGTAGTCCTACATATTTGCTTAATATGCGCATTGAAGGACATATCCTGATCAAAATGACTCCAAGATTTCTCACAGTATTACTAGAGGTCAGGGTAATGCCATCCAGAGTAAGGATCTGGTTAGACACCATGTTTCTAAGATTTGTGGGGCCAAGTACAATAATTTCAGTTTTATCTGAATTTAAAAGCAGGAAATTAGAGGTCATCCATGGCTTTGTCTGTAAGACATTCCTGCAGTTTAACTAACTGCTGTGTGTCCTCTGGCTTCATGCATACATAAAGCTGGGTATCATCTGCCTAACAATGAAAATTTAAGCAATGCTTTCTAATAATACTGCCTAAGGGATGCATGTATAAAGTGAATAAAATTGGTCCTAGCACAGAACCTTGTGGAACTCCATAATTAACCTTAGTCTGTGAAGAAGACTCCCCATTTACATGAACAAATTGTAATCTATTAGATAAATATGATTCAAACCACCGCAGCGCAGTGCCTTTAATACCTATGGCATGCTCTAATCTCTGTAATAAAATTTTATGGTCAACAGTATCAAAAGCAGCACCGAGGTCTAACAGGACAAGCACAGAGATGAGTCCACTGTCTGAGGCCATAAGAAGATCATTTGTAACCTTCACTAATGCTGTTTCTGTACTATGATGAATTCTAAAACCTGACTGAAACTCTTCAAATAGACCATTCCTCTGCAGATGATCAGTTAGCTGTTTTACAACTACCCTTTCAAGAATTTTTGAGAGAAAAGGAAGGTTGGAGATTGGCCTATAATTAGCTAAGATAGCTGGGTCAAGTGATGGCTTTTTAAGTAATGGTTTAATTACTGCCACCTTAAAAGCCTGTGGTACATAGCCAACTAATAAAGATAGATTGATCATATTTAAGAACGAAGCATTAATTAATGGTAGGGCTTCCTTGAGCAGCCTGGTAGGAATGGGGTCTAACAGACATGTTGATGATTTGGAGGAAGTAAGTAATGAAAATAACTCAGACAGAACAATCGGAGAGAAAGAGTCTAACTAAATACCAGCATTACTGAAAGCAGCCAAAGATAACAATATGTCTTTGGGATGGTTATAAGTAATTTTTTTCTCTAATACTGAAAATTTTATTAGCAAAGAAAGTCATGAAGTCATTACTAGTTAAAGTTAAAGGAATACTCGGCTCAATAGAGCTCTGACTCTTTGTCAGCCTGGCTACAGTGCTGAAAAGAAACCTGGGGTTGTTCTTATTTTCTTCAATTAGTGATGAGTAGTAAGATGTCCTCGCTGTATGGAGGGCTTTTTTATAGAGCAACAGACTCTTTTTCCAGGCTAAGTGAAGATCTTCTAAATTAGTGAGACGCCATTTCCTCTCCAACTTACGGGCTATCTGCTTTAAGCTGCGAGTTTATGAGTTATACCAGTGCAGTTTGTGAGTGCAGAGGTTGGCTGCAGACAGACTGTGCACTCTGATTTCTCTTCTAATTTATATTTGTTCTTGTGCCGAGCTGCAGGTCTGCGCTCTAGGTCCTGTTATAGTTTATCTTTTTTACTTTGACCGCGAGCTGCGTTCATGCGTGGGTGTGAACGAACCGTCCGTGAGTAAATGTGGAGATGTCTGGAGTTATACTGGATGTGGACCTGTCCCGTCTCTGGCAAGCAGTCTGTGAGCAGGACTTTTATGGATTTTATTTAAACACATTTGTGAGAGAAGAAGCTGCTTCGCAGTGCCTCTCTTCACCAGACAGCTCCACAGACAGAGGAGCAGCAGCTGCAATCAGCATTTTTTTTCCTGTTGTCTTTTTTTAAGCGTGTAGTTTTTACTGCATTGAGTACACGGTATAAAAACAATCCTGCGTGATTTCAGGAACAATGGAACACAGCAGGAATCACAAATTGGCGTTGGGTAACATTTCTTGAGGGTGTGGCTTCCAGTCACGCTGAGTACCATCCTGTTGCTCTGACTTGCGCTGAAACCACTTAATTCTGCATCGAGCAGAGGACGCAAGAAAAATTTTAACATGTTTAATTTTTGTTTGCGCCCCTCGCGCTATTGTGGTGCCGAGCTGCATCATCTCGGCACTAGGTTGCTTCCACGTGGTGTCGTCATAACGACGCACAACGCAACCGGGAGCAACTGGGAGCAGCCCCGGTGTGAAAGGGACTTAAGTCTCAACAGAACAGAAGCTCAGAGAGGTACACAGGGGCCAAGCCATTGAGGGCTTTAAAAACAATTAAGATAAGTTTAAAATCAATTTGATATCGGACTGGGAGACAGTAGAGGGAGGCCGAGACTGCCGTGATGTGGTCGCCCTTTTTCTTGCCAGAGAGAAGATGAGCAGCAGTGTTCTGAATAAGCTGGAGGCGGTTTGGAGAGGTCTGATCCAAGCCAATGCACAGAGAGTTACAATAATCTAGTCTACATGTGGTGAAGGCGTGGATAACCTCAAGGTCGATCCTCAAAAAAATAAAGGGATGAGACTGGCAAATTCGATTTTCAGAGGAAAATAAGCCAAAGCATTTTTGCTGTTTTAAAACATGTAAATTGCACTAAAATGATATTAAAAACTACTATAAATGCCAGGTGTTCATATCTATAATTCAAACTGTAAACCCTTACTAAGACCATCTACTGTACATGTATTTTTGTGACCAAAATATTTTTTCATAACTAGACTTACTTGATTTTCAGCATTCTCCACTTTCAGCATGGCACACTTGTCAACAAACATACATGCACATGTATAATCCAATGTTCTATGTCCATTGAACTGTCAGACCATATAAGGTTTATATTTAGTCGATGTGATCTCCACCTATAACACTGTCATCACGTGTATACATGTATATAATATACACACACATACATGTATATATAATTACAATGTTCTAGCACACTACAATAACGTCAAAATGTCTGTTTACATAATCCACTGACTGTGTGTGTGTGTGTGTGTGTGTGTGTGTGTGTGTGTGTGTGTGTGTGTGTGTGTGTGTGTGTGTGTGTGTGTGCAACACCGAAGAAAGGGCGGGAGAAATGCATATATAACATTTGTGCTGATTGGTCAGAAGCTTTGTAATAACCAATGTAATAGCTTTGACTGCGCTTCGATACCGTCTCGGTTTTTATGATTTGTTGAAGGGAAAACTACCAAATATTGGAAGCTGAAAGACTACACAGTTACCTCCCTTACACTACATAGTCATTGCGCACCTACGGTACTTCATACTGGTAACTGATGAGCACAGCGTTAGTTCCGCGTTCGGCTGACTGACGGACTGATCGAACTTGCTGCGTCGGCGATAACAAAGACCACTCAGTGTTCTGAATAGACGACAATTTTATTAAACAAAGGTACTCCTGGCATTAATTTTTTTTTTTGCATTCTTAACCACCCCCCCCAAACTTTTCTCAACGGATTTGGACTTTTCAGAAAATCGACCCCCAGGACTGTCAAATCCACGGAAATCCGCGGATAAATCTCATCCCTGAAAATAGGACTTATTCTTGGCGAAGAGATGGAGTTGGAAAAAACTTGTTTTAACAACAACACTGAGCTTCTTATCAAATTTAAAATGGCTGCCAAAAATCACTCCAAGCTTCCTCACACAGGAGTGAATGTTGGACCCCAGGGAATCCAGGACATCAGCAGAGCAGGCTGTGGAAGTGCTGCCCCAAACAGGATAACTGCCGTCTTGGATTCATTAAGATTTAGTAAATTAGCACTCATCCATGATTTAACATCACTCAAACAATCAAATAATGGTTACATTGAGTCATTGCCTAACAACCTTAGTGAGAGATAAATCTGGACATCATCAGCAAAGCAATGGAAAGGAATTTGATGTTTTTGAAAAACACCAAGAGGTAACAAATACAAAAGAAAAAGAATAGAACCTAGAATGGAGCCTTGAGGGACTCCCCAGGTCAGCAAGGCCACATCTGAAGAAAAGTGACCCAACTGCATAGAAAATCTCTGCTGTGTGAGGTAGGAACTGAACCAGGTGAGAGTAGAGCCTTTAATGCCCACACATTGCTAGAGACAACGCAGGAGAATTGCGTGGTCTACTGTGTCAAAGGCAGCTGACAGGTAGAAAGGCATCAGGATGGCAGGACTACCTGAGTCAGCAGCTAAAATCAAATCATTAAAAACTCTCAGCAGGGCAGATTCAGTGCTGTGTCTGGGTTTGAAGCCAGACTGAAACTTTTCATGGCTGTCGTGCTGAGCTAAAAAGGACTGCAGCTGGACATAGACCACTCTCTTTAAAACCTTGGTAAATGGACTACATTTATATAGCGCATTTCCATCTGCATCAGACACTCAAAGCGCTTTACAATAATGCCTCACATTCACCCCGAAGTCAGGGTACTGCCATACAAGGTGCTCACTGGACACCGGGAGCAACTCGGGGATTAAGGACCTTGCCCAAGGGCCCTTAGTGATTTTCCAGTCAGGCTGGGATTTGAACCAAGGATCCTCTGGTCTCAAGCCTAACGCTTAACCACGAGACCATCACCTCTCCTTGGATAAAAAGGAAGCTGAGATATGGGCCTAAAAGTTCAAAAGATGGAGGGATCAAGATGTTTCTTTTTGATTCAAGATAAGATCACATTAGATTCAATAGAACTTTATTAATCCCATGGGAAGACTCCCTCAGGGAAATTGAGGTTCCACCAGCATTGTGTGCTTCTTACACAGGGTACGAAGCGCACAGAGTATCAAAAGTAGTAAACAAACAAAAGTAAACAATTTTCAAAATGTAAATACAAATATACAGTAAATACCAGAAATATTGCTCTTTACTGGCTTAAGCCCTGGGCCCACCAAATAATGAACAGTGAATAATGAGCCACGCAGCATGTTTTTTTTTTTTTTTTTTTGGTATGAGAGGAGGTATTCAGCAATCGTGGAGAATAGTGGCTCTGAGCGGCAGAATATTCGGCTAACAAGGCTCATCTCTGAGCATGGCGCTAATTTCAAGAAGTTCAAAATTTAGCAACAACAGCGTGAGGTAGTTTGTGTACGAGGTACTACGAGGACAAATGAGGATTTTAGAGGCATGTGTGTGGTGAGGACGAGGCTGTTAAATATCAAAAGCCCATTATCCGAGCCCCTGGCAGCTATGAGGGCAGGACAGGCTATTTTGGCTCCGCCCTCTTGAGCACAATCCCACCTGCTTTGTGCGCTGGACGCTGTATATAAAATAATTATTTTGTAGCGGATTAATCATTTTCTGTCAGAGCTTGGATGCTGAAAACACCTCTAATCGCTTCTGGAATCACAGAGAACCGTTTCATCTGGTCCCTTTTTGTCCCTCCCTCTCTCTCTCCTGCTCCATGAGGTGGAGAACGTATTTTGGAACAGCTTAAAAGGTAACTATTTTTTTTATTTTAATAGCTTGGTAAAACAGTTGCATGTTCATTCCTTCTTTATAAGGTGCTGTAAAAGTGTGTTTGATGGATTTAACATCTTGTTAATGAGCTCCGCTGTGTGTGCACACTGACGCAATGACTCGCACTCAAGAAGAGCATTTACGCAAAATGCCAGCTCACAAAAGCGTGATTCTGCAGTCAATAACGGACGGACACAAAGTTAAAAGTTGGATCATGGTGTCAAATGTGTTTTTAAAGCCACGGAAGAAGTAAAGCCAGTGAAGCCGCGGATGAAAATGAAGCCAGCGAGAAGGAGCTCAGAGGCGACTGTCCGGGAATGCAGATCGAGAGCGTGCAAAAGAGCGATTTTGCAGACATTAACAAGATGAACACAAAGTTAAAAGTTCAGTCACGGTGTCAAAATGCTGCAGATGAAATAAAGCCTGCGAGAGGAAGTGCAGAGACGACTGTCCAGGAACCTGTGGTTCAGTTCTAGCTGGTCTGGTGCATTTAATGACTCTGGTACACAGGTGAACAGCAGCCTGGCGCACGGATCCGCACACCCGCCGGACTGTACTGGAGCATCCATTTTTGAACTGCGTTTAAATAATGTGACAACATCTTGAATGGATGCTGTAAATTGAAAACCCACACTTTAAAGGGACCAAGTGTGTGGGAAGGCTGGAGGTTTGGACCAAACTCATGCCTAAACGTGCACCAACGTCACGTTAAAAATCCTGACGTAGCGCCAGCTGCAGGAACGAGGCTGCACGAAGGTTAAACGATGTCAACGAAAGTCCAGATTTCTTGTTTCGTCAGGGCTTCGTCACCCTTTGTTAAGTGCTGTGTGACTGGGCCATAACATGGCGCTACATGGATCATATGCGGCGACACGAGCCACTCAAGGCTGGACGGGGCTCAAATGACAGGTCAGTCGTGGCTCACTAGAGGCACATGTGAGGAACAGAGAGGCACATAGAGGCTTCTTCACAGTGGATACGTGACAGATTAAAACGTGGATCATTCTTCAAATAATCGCTGACACACATGCGTGGCTCATTATTCATGGCTTATTATTCGGTGGGACTGAGGTTTACTGGCTCCTACTGTTCCTCTCCTTCCCGTCCTCTGTCTTCCTGTTACTCCTCCTCCCCATGAGTGAGGAGTTGTACAGTCTGATGGCCTGAGGGTCAAAGGAGTTTTTGGTGCTGCACTTGGATTCACCAGAGCATGTTTAAGGGCGACGGGCACAGCCTGAGCCAAGACTGGTGTTAATCAGCAGACTAGCTCCAACTGAGTCAAAACATCTCTGAGGAGATGAGGTGGAATGGTGTCTAAGGGACAGTCTGCAGGATGCACATGGTGCCTGATCAAAGCATTTTTTGACTGACTGGTATTTCCTCTTTGTCCTTTGGAAACGAGGCTGTTTTGCCCAGAATTGCCAAATTGTCAATGAAACTGTCGATGCTGTGTCTGCGAGTGAGCTAGTTGTTACCGTAATCATTCTAGTCGTCTCTAGTACGCAGATTTCAGTCATGGAAAACAATGTGTCAAGTATCGATAGGGACGTTTTTATTTCAAGAATAGATGTATTCGCGACTGATCTGAGTGATGTTTTATCAGAAACTGCAAATTTCACAGGCAGAATGGGAACTGTTCCACCCAGATTGAGCTTTTTCTTTGCGTTTGTTAGGGTGACTTGATTTAGTGTGCAAATGCTCCCCAGAAGCATTTACTGAAAATCAAGTCTGGAGGACCTAAATGAGATGGTGAGATGCTGAAGAGCTTGGCTCATTCATATCTGCGACATATACATATTAATCATGATCTGTGTTGTAGTTTTACTCCAATTCTGCACTCAGTGGAATTAATGAGTCACACAAAAATGTTTATTTTCATTTTTAAAAAGAACAAAATAAATCAATAAAACATGAAGGAGCAGCTTGGAATGAAGGTGTTTTTTTCTTAATGCACATCAGAGCTGTTAACGTTTGCCCTCCGCCCCATGCATGTACCACACGGAGGAAAACGCACGTTTTGGATGAGGACTATCAGCAGATTACAAGAATCTGATCAGGATCAGATTCCAAAAAAACCCCACCCTGATCAGGACATCACGAAAAATAAGACTGAAATCAGTGTCTGTTTTCAGCTCATTAGCACAGCTCGCTAACGAGTGAGCTGCTACATCTGAGACATGTCTGAACTGTGATTAAAAATCAGTGTTTTAAACTTTTTGACACTTTTTAACTCATCCAAGTGGTAAAAAGTTTAAACTAGCTTAAAAACTGTCCATCATTTAAAGAAAAACCCTAAATTATTGAACGAGGAGTCATTTCGTTTAGAAAATCGTGATCATCTCGTCACGCAGCTGTGTTCTTAACGCTGAGTGAACTTTGACCCTGCGGACCTTTGAGCCAAAGTGGACTCCACAGACGTGGAATGATTCTGGTGGACGACGTCACTTTGTGCCGGCGTGATCAGAAGTGGGAGGGGCTTAACTGTTCCAGTTCTGTTGGTTTAGAAAATAGTGCTGAAATGTCCAAACGCTCCTTTAACACCACACTGGCTTATAAACTTATTACCATGTGACCTCACTGTTGTAGCGTGTGCTATGGCAGCGTGGTCGCTGTGACAACAGCACAGCAGAAACCAGATGTTATGACTATATTTGGGCATTTCAGCTGAAGCGCAGCAAAGCCTGCTGGGAGACTTTAAGCATGAAAAATGTGAAGTCCAGAAAAACAGCCAACAGTGAAGGCAGCATCTGTCCAGCTTCAGATCATTGGAGGAGCTGAGGAACACCGGTCCTTCCAGGTCCAAAAGCTTGGAACTGAACCAGAACTGATCTGATGAACTTTCCCAAGCCAACAAACAAATGATGGCCTAAAATAAGGAGCCAGTCTGAAAGGAACCTGAGGCCACAAGGACCTGGTTTATAATGCACCAGAACAGAACCAGAACAGTGGACAGTCTCTGGTTCAGAATTGGCCCAATTGAGCCAGTTTCTGGAAACCTCAAAGATTTCAAAGAACAACACTTCAGGATGAAATTTTGAACAAATCATCTGTTTTGGTGAAACAGAAGTTTTTTTTTGGAGAAAAAAAGTCACATTTTTATTTGCATTTAAAGTTACCAGTGATGGCGTTAATGCGGTACTTAGTAATTTGTTAAGCCACCTTGACACTTTCACACATTTAAACCCCACACTGCTGCACTATTTGTCACGCCAATGTGCCTTGCTCGGTTCGGCTGAACCGCTCACTTCGCCCGCTTTTAGCGTCTGATGTTGTGACCTGTTCGTTTGCTCTTTTGTGCAGCAGCTCCGAGTTGAAGAACAACATGACGTAAAAAACGCTGATAAAACTTTCTTACCTGTCAGTCCGGTCATGTTTTCTGCATAAATACACGTTAGCAATTTTTGCTTTTTGCTCTGTATGCACCACTCTGCATTTAATCATTAGTGATTGACCTCTGCTCTCTTCCACAGCATGTCTTTTTCCTGATTCTCTCCCCTCAGCCCCAACCAGTCCCAGCAGAAGACTGCCCCTCCCTGAGCCTGGTTCTGCTGGAGGTTTCTTCCTGTTAAAAGGGAGTTTTTCCTTCCCACTGTCGCCAAGTGCTTGCTCATAGGGGGTCGTTTTGACCGTTGGGGTTTTTCTGTAATTATTGTATGGCTTTTGCCTTACAATATAAAGCGCCTTGGGGCAACGGTTTGTTGTGATTTGGCGCTACATAAATAAAATTGATTTGATTTGATCAATTCTTCCTGCTCAGACAGCAAACCAGCAAATCCAGAGGGAAAGGGGGCACAGGGGGAGCACTGCCCCTCACAACACCCCTAGATTAAAGATCCACTTTTGAAGACATTTTTTCATACACCTATTACTACTTATAATAATAATAATTACAACTAAAATGCTAGAAAGAATTTAATAGTTACATTCATAAACAATGTAGGTTAGAAATGGTTTTACTGTTACAGTGCTGTCAACAGTTAAATATGAGGTCAAGAAAGATGTCTTTTTTTATATATATATATATATATACTCAACAAAAATATAAACGCAACACTTTTGGTTTTGCTCCCATTTTGTATGAGATGAACTCAAAGATCTAAAACTTTTTCCACATACACAATATCACCATTTCCCTCAAATATTGTTCACAAACCAGTCGAAATCTGTGATAGTGAGCACTTCTCCTTTGCTGAGATAATCCATCCCACCTCACAGGTGTGCCATACCGAGATGCTGATTAGACACCATGATTAGTGCACAGGTGTGCCTTAGACTGCCCACAATAAAAGGCCACTCTGAAAGGTGCAGTTTTGTTTTATTGGGGGGGGGATACCAGTCAGTATCTGGTGTGACCACCATTTGCCTCATGCAGTGCAACACATCTCCTTCGCATCATCCGTGAAGAGAACACCTCTCCAACGTGCCAAACGCCAGCGAATGTGAGCATTTGCCCACTCAAGTCGGTTACGACGACGAACTGGAGTCAGGTCGAGACCCCGATGAGGACGACGAGCATGCAGATGAGCTTCCCTGAGACTGTTTCTGACAGTTTGTGCAGAAGTTCTTTGGTTATGCAAACCGATTGTTTCAGCAGCTGTCCGAGTGGCTGGTCTCAGACGATCTTGGAGGTGAACATGCTGGATGTGGAGGTCCTGGGCTGGTGTGGTTACACGTGTTCTGCGGTTGTGAGGCTGGTTGGATGTACTGCCAAATTCTCTGAAACACCTTTGGAGACGGCTTACGGTAGAGACATGAACATTCAATACACGAGCAACAGCTCTGGTTGACATTCCTGCTGTCAGCATGCCAACTGCACGCTCCCTCAAATCTTGCAACATCTGTGGCATTGTGCTGTGTGATAAAACTGCACCTTTCAGAGTGGCCTTTTATTGTGGGCAGTCTAAGGCACACCTGTGCACTAATCATGGTGTCTAATCAGCATCTTGGTATGGCACACCTGTGAGGTGGGATGGATTATCTCAGCAAAGGAGAAGTGCTCACTATCACAGATTTAGACTGGTTTGTGAACAATATTTGAGAGAAATGGTGATATTTTGTATGTGGAAAAAGATTTAGATCTTTGAGTTCATCTCATACAAAATGGGAGCAAAACCAAAAGTGTTGCGTTTATATTTTTGTTGAGTGTATATATAAAACAAGTATTTATGTTGAAGTCAAGAAATACTTGACTTTATTTCATGTTTTAAAAAAACGTTTTTTTTTTCAGGAAATAATATTTTTCAACTTAAAATGTCAGGACATACATGGTTTACCTCACGTTACTTTTAAAAAATGACTGCCAATCAACCAAAACCTCAAAACATGTGAAACAGCAGAAACCAGAACAAATGACTTAAAAAGGACTTCATTAAATTTAAATTTCCAATTTCAATTTAATTTCAATTTCTTTTCATTTATATTGCACCAAATCACAATAAAGTTGCCTCAAGCTGCTTCACTCAAGTAAGGTCTAACCTTACTAACCCCCAGAGCAACAGTGGTAAGAAAAAACTCCCTCTGATGATTTGAGGAAGAAACCTCAAGCAGACCAGACTCAAAGGGGTGACCCTCTGCTTGGGCCATGCTACCGACACAAATTACAAAACCATTTACAAAATAAAAATACAGAAAATTTTGGTTTTGCACAGGACAGGAGGGTTTCGGAAACAGACACCACACCCATCTCTGGATGGAGCCACACCTTAAACACAGAGAAAAAAACAGAATCAGGCATCAGAAAGACAACAAATACAGTATAATTTGTCAGCATTAAACAACAAGAAAAACAGAAGAAATACAAAGGTGATCACCGGCCACTAGCCCTAAGCTTCAGTTGAGGCAGTGGCACGCTCCGTTTACTAATAAAATTAATTTAAAAGAGTAAAAAGCACAGTAACATACTATACCAGTATGCTAGCCATACGAAAGGGAAAATAAGTGAGTCTTGAAAGTCTCCACAGAATCTGACTGTTTTATTGATGCAGACAGATCATTCCACAGAACAGGGGCAGAGAAAGCTCTGTGACTTGCAGACTTTTTATTCACCCTAGGGACACAAAGTAGTCCTGCACCCTGAGAAGACAGACCCCAGGCCAGTACGTAAGGTTTAATTAGGTTAGCTAAGTAGGGAGGTGTCAGTCTGTGAATAATTTTATAGACTAGTAACAGAACCTTAAAATCTGATCTCACTGGGACATCAAACCAGTGAAGAGACGCCAAAATGGAAGTAATGTGGTCAAACTTTCTGCTTCATGTGAAAAGTCTGGCAGCAGCATTTTGAACCAATTGGAGAGCCCTAATGAGTTAATGTGTTAATGACGTGAAGTTGATTGTTGCTGTGCTGTGTTCACAATACTCCTTGAAAATCAGAAATTTTAAAATGCTGAACTTATCCAAACTAAAGATTAATGTATTTTTTTCTGTCTCTGTAACAGTCACATTTAAAACCACAAACGTCTGATCAGGATGACAAGTGATTTATGTTGTGCCATGGAGTAATCGGGTATCGAACCACCAACCAGTTGCAAATAAATAAATAGTGGGTGCACCCAAGCAATTCTGTCCCTGTTACTTTAAATGAAAAGGAACTGCTGTTTGCCACACCCCCTGTGTGTGGACATGGGCGTGTCTCAGAGTTGGGAGTTTACCGAGCCACGACAGAGTAAACGTGTTCAGATGTCCAAACTCCAGTGAGACGCTGACAAGTTTCAGCTCTTCAAGATAATCTGATTTCTGAAGTTTCAGCTCTTCAAAATAATCTGATTTCTGAAGTAGATTGTTCAGTCTGAGGATCAACGGCAGGATGACTGTTCGAATAAAAATTTAACTAAAAACTCGTTATAAAATGATGGAGGAATCCGGATCACGTGACATGAGGGAGTGACGCGTGCAGTCCGCGGCACCGCTGGACTCTGTCGTGGCAGAAAACAGAACATCAAGTGAAGTACTCATCCTGTCGGTTTTGGTTTGGCCACTGTGGCGTCAAACCAAAACAGACATGTCCTGAAGAGCAGAAAGAGGTCCAGTATCTCCTACCTGGATGAGTGAGAACCAGCAGAGTGACTCTGGATGCCGGTGTCGCACACTGAATGGTCCGCCCCTAAAAATCGGTCCACCCTGCACGTGTCATTTGGGACCACAGCAGCTCGTCTGAGTCTGACACTCTTCGCCCAAAAGCCCCTTTCACACTGGCGTATTTGTAGAGCTGCGTATTGTGGTGTATCGTCTACACCGAGTTGAGCAGCGCTACGCCCACTTTTAGCAGCTCTACATCAAGTTTTTTCTCCCTACGCAGCAGTATGTTGCACGGTAGGATGGAAGAAATTAAACATGTTTAATTTTTTTCGGTGTAGAGCGCTGGACACAGAAAATACGCAGTTTTAAGCAGGTCTGTGCAACACGGCACTCCTGTACACAACCAAAACTGAGTGTGTGAATCCAGAGGAATCAACTGGAGAACATGATCACACAGCCACAGCACCTCTGTGTGATCAGAACAGCTGATCTAACTGATGGACGTGTGTGTGCTCAGAACAGGGAATCGAACCTCAACTCAGAAATCCAGAAACAGCAGGTCTCTGTGTGTGTGTGTGTCTGATCAAACCTGAATAAGCACTGTGATTTTAAAATAAAAGCGCCGTTGCTGCATGTCGGTGCGATCATCAGACGCCCTGATCGATCAGGTCTGATCAAATCAGCGGACCTGATCGGAGCAACCGGAGCTTTAAAAGTTTAGGGTCACAGCGCTTCATTCACAGCAGCCTTTATTTACCACAGCCAGACTCAGCAGCATCTGGACACAATGAAAATGATCCACCAAGACAATAAATAAATAAAATACTGTTAAATGACTGTGTTTGTGACCCGCACCACACCGTCCAGTAGAGAACAGAGCGCACTTCCACAGAGGCAGAAAATAGCAGCTTTGGCTACATATGTGGCAGTAATGAAACTGTAAAAACCTGATGACACAGTCCACTGTTTTCCAGGTGCAGTGATGCTGTTCTGCACAGCCGACAGGAGGGAACTGGGTTTAAATAGTGGCTACACGCGACTGTGTGCACACATTAAAAAGAGAGCACATGCAGCTGCAAGCAGATCTATGAACACGGAAAAAGGCTGAGTACGCGTGCATTTAAATGAGACACAAAGCCGCAATACGCAGCTCTACGAATATGCCAGTTTGAGAGGAGCTTTTAGCAATCAAAGGGGATAATGTGATTATTAACCATCAGATGACAAAGTAAAACCTCTTAAATCATTCTGAAGTCATTTTAAGCAGAAATGGGGAGAAACTTGGTGACACCTTGAAATGACCAACGTGCAGTGAATGCAACAGCTAGTAGCTCATGCTGCTGCGGCGCTCTGATCGCTTCCTCCGTCTTCTCTGCTGAAATAATGCTGAATTTATGTGGAAATGATTGTTGTTCTTCAGATATCTGTCATTATTTGAAGCAGAAACGAGGTGATAATCAGTGAACTGCAGCTGATGACGCATGCACAGTGAAGGCAGGGCAGACCGATTTTTAGGGGGGGGCCATTCGGTCTGCAACACAGGAACTAAGATCCAGCAAGTTGTAATACCAACAACTTGCCAAGTGAGCTGAGGAGCAGTGAGTCTCTCACTGTGGCTCCCAGACGTTCCACAGGTCTCCAAACCCAAACCCCCACAGAACCACCCGAGTCTCAGTTGGTAAAAAAGGAACACGCAGACACCAAGTAGCCAGGTGATGTGTGGGTGTGTCCTTGGACTTTTCCAGTTGCTGAGGTCCTCACAAAAAAGCACCCTGGATCATGGCCAGGAAACGGGTCCGCCGCCAACTGTTGTAGCCGAATGAACGGTTACTTAGTGAGACTGAGATGAGGAGGATCACTGACACTGTGAGGGAACATCAGACACCACATTTAGTCCACATGGTGAGTTTCTCTGGACATGATCCAGGACAAAGGAGCCTCAATGTGTAGGACGCCAGAGACTGGAGAAGACAAAGGACATGCCCGTATTTCACCTGTCCAAGGGCACACCCACATTTCACCTGGTCAAGGCCACACCCACATTTACCTGGCTGCAGCAGGCCGATGGTTACTTTGGCGAGATGGGGATGGAAGACTGTCTGGGTGGTTGCCATCCAGAATGTGGTGATGAGTGACACCAGGGCATGCTCCCAGACCAAACCTGATGAGACTCCACCATCAACAACATACTGCTGCTTGGTGATTGATGGGGGTGGAGCCTGAGCCTGTCATAAATAATGATGATTGGCTAGAAAAGAATAAAACAAGGAGGAAGTAGGTGTCTTACCTGAGGCTGGATTGCTGCTGAAAACCTGTTTGTGATGTTGGCTGTGGAGGGCGTGGTCATTCCTGTCTAATCCACTGCAAGTATTGACACACACACTTAGTGCACACAGAAGCCACGCCCACTGCATGTCTGAAGGTGGAGAATGTCCACTCCAAGGGTTTCGACCTGACCAAACAAACTGGCTCCTGGGCCGGACCATGGTCTGCTCCAAACCTGATGATGTGAAACAGTGTAATGCAGAATGTGAAATATTTTAATAAAACCATCTTAAATTCTCCCTTTTTGCACTTCTAAAGTGGAGTTCACAAAAGTTCACTGCAGTTTGTGAGCAAGTGTGTGTGTGGGGGGGAGTGATTTGATATGTTTATTGTCCGTGTGTGTGAGCTTGTTGGGCAAGCTCACCTCCACTTTATGATGAAAACCTGCTTTTACATTTTAAATTATACATTAAATTATAAATTATACATAAATTTTAAATTATAGTAATTTAAAATGTATTCTGGAGATAACAGACCTTTGTCTTTGGGATTGTCCTCAGATTGAAGTGATGTAAATCATTTTTATTTTAATGTTTGGAAACATTTTCCAAAATAAACTATGTATCTATGTATCTCATGGTTAAAAAGATCTCAGACATGTTAGTACTTTACCATTGGACAGAAAAGCAAAATTACAAACTTAAGCAGAAAACAGAGGCTAGTTTTAAAAAACAGGCGAAGAAGATCCATGAGCAGCACTATGGTTTCATGCCAAGAAAGAGCACTACAGATGCAATGTTTGCTCTGAAAATACTGATGAAGTATAGAGAAGGTCAGAAAGAGTTATACTGTGTGTTTGTGGATTTAGAGAAAGCTTATGACAGGGTGCCAAGAGATGAGTTGTGGTATTGCATGAGGAAGTCTGGAGTGGCAGAGTAGTATGTGAGGGCAGTGCAGGACATGTCCTATTAGCTCAACCAATAATTTGCATCACGTTTTACCAAAATTAGAGCATCTTTAACTTCTGACCCCTGTACAAACTGAAATTGACCTTTGTCACCATTCTTGCTGTTTTTATCCCATAACTCCATAACATTCAGTCATACATAGTCCAAACTATACCCTTTTGGAATCGTTATGCTCAGACAAATGCGGTATAGATTTCAATATGATTAGAGCATCTTTTAATTTTTGATCCCTGTGTAATTCATCAATTGACCCCTACCTGGCTGCCTATTGAAAATTTAAATGGCAAAAAGACAGGAGGCGGAGCTGAAGATGTTGTGATTCTCTTTGGGAGTGATGAAGATGGACAGGATTAGGAATGAACATATCAGAGGGACAGCTCAGGTGGAACAGTTTGGAGACAAAGTCAGAGAGGTGAGATTGAGATGGTTTGGACATATGCAGAGGAGGGACCCAGGGTATATAGGGAGAAGGATGCTGAGGATGGAGCCACCAGGCAGGAGGAGAAGAGGGAGACCAAAGAGGAAGTTTATGGATGTGCTGAGGGAGGACATGCAGGTGGTTGGGGAGACAGGAGGAGACAAAGAGGACAGGGTGTGATGGAGACGGCTGATCTGGTGTGGCGCCCCCTAATGGGAGCAGCTGGAAGAAGAAGTAAATTTTAAGTCGTCACTGCGGAGCTCTGTTGGGATTTTAACGTGCTCATTAATACTCCAATAATCATAATTTTTCAGGATGAATAAATTAAATAAATTCATTAAGGAATCTCACAAGCTGTCCAACAGGAAGGACAGAAACCCGTGTCCAAACTGTAAACAACAGAAATACAAAGTCTTAAAATAAAATAATTGCTAATCACGTCACTTCACTGCTGTTATAGTGATGAATTTCTGGTATCCTGACATTGTTAATCCAATAACCGATTAACTTCGGAAAACTGTGGCTTTTATTTTGAAAATCTGAATGATTAAAAAAATGTGTATCAGGATTAACGGGTTTATCGGTTTGTTTTTTAAACAGCAGTCACGTGATCTTACGTGTGACAGCTGAAAGATTTTAAGTGACAAGTTTTAAAGCATTCATCACTTTTTAATGAATGTGTGATGATGACGTTTTAAAGTCACTGATATAAAACAAACGAGTATTTCATTCTTATCTTTTTATTACTTTTAAATGTTAAAGACTTAGTTAGAAGGTATTTCTAGACTTTAAACGTTTATCCAGTTTTTTGGAGGTCAGAAGACAAATAACACTTTTATTGTGAAGATGTTTCCATCTGTCACTCACCTTCTGATCCGGATCGAACCCGAACCGTGTTTTGTTCTGACGATCCTCCGTCAAAAGTCCCCAAAGTGCTGCCGGGAAAAAAACAAACAAAACTTCCTAGACCCGCCTGTGCTGCGTTCACTGACCACTCAAAAGCTCACAATTTCCTGTTGTAGTTTTATTCTGCCTGCAGCTGTTAATAATCAGATCATATTTTATAGTTTAGTTATTTTATGATTTATCTCGTCCACGAAGTCAGACTTTTGTTGTCTTTTTCTTGAATCCATGTCTCAGAGGGGTTTGAGTCATGGTGATGAGACATCTAAGAAAATCCAGGAAAGAAGTCTGAGGTGTTTGGACATGTGACGAGAAGACACGAAGAATGTTGCTGAAAGACAGAAGAGAAAGAGGAAGGCTGAAGATGAAAGGATAGAATGAAGGAAGAGTGGAAGGAAAAGGGGGACAGGACGGGAATGTGTGGAGAAAATCAGACTGCAGGAGAAAATAGAGACCTAGTTAGATCTGCTTTAAACCAGTTCAGAAACGTGTATCTGCTCTTAAAACCAGTTTCAAACCGCTGGTCTGGACCCGTTTAGCAACTCAAACTGGTTTGGAAGCATTTTTAAACAGCTGATGAAGACTCTCAGTCATTCAGGAAGTTTTCAACTTCCAGCTGGTTTTCAAATCAATTTACAGATGGTCAAATCACAACATGTCAGCCCCAAGACACTTCACACGAATAACCTTGGACCTGACAACTGACCTGCAGTGGTCAAGAAGAAACCTCCAGCAGGTCTGACTCAGTGGGGTGACCATCTGCTGCGGTCCAGCGACCAATAATAAAACAAAAAGAATTACCAAACACTCAAAGACAGAAATGTTGCAGCTCAGTAACCAAACAGTCACGTGGTCACAACCAGTGTTGCCACAGTTACTTTGAAAAAGTAATCCAATTACTGATTACTCCTTGAAAAAGTAACTTAGTTACTTTACTGATTACTCAATTGTAAAAGTAACTAAGTTAGATTACTAGTTACTTTTTTAGTTACTTTTCCCAGCTGTCGACAACAACCCTCTGCCACCTCAACATGACAATGATACCTGTTTTGCCAAAATTCACTTTATAGTCACCCTTTCTTGACTTCAATGAAAATAAATACTTGTTTTATAAAAAGTAAAATAAAGACCTCTTTCTTGACCTCATATTTAACTGTTGACAGCACTGTAACAGTAAAACTTGCAATTTCGAACCTACATTTTTTATAAATGTAACTATTAAATTCTAACATTTTTCTAACATTTAAATTCTCTCTAAACATTTTACTTGTCGAAATTATTATTATTTTAAGCAATATTAGCAGTTGTAGTAAAAAACGGCTTCAAAACTGGACCTTTAATCTAGGGGTGTTGTGAGGGGGGCACATCCCTCCCCCACGCCCCCATTCCATCTGGATTCGCCCCTGCTTTGGCGTTTGAGCACAAAGAATGGATAACATTTATTTATGCAGAAAACATGACCAGATTTACAGGTAAGAAAGTTTTATTGCGTTTTCACATCATGTGGTCCTCAGAAAGAGAGTTTAGGTGCATTTGAGTGGAAAATAGTGTTAGTTGTTGACACGTCGCGGAGGATCAGTTTTTTAATGACCAGATACGGAGCGGCTCAGCTCAGAATTCTAAATAAAGGAGGAAAAAAAGTATAAAAATGTCTTTGTAAAGCTCAGTGCAGGTGTGCTGATCACCGCGCTTTAAGAGGTGAGGACGAGTCGAGCAGCTGCAAAAAAACGCGGATGAAAAGCTCACAGCTCACTTAAAGTGGGCAGTTCAGTCGAACCCCGACCTCCTGCCCACAGACTAAGTTTAATGCTGTTATCGACCCACAATGAAAGATAATAGTAATGCACAGTGACATGGAGAAGTAACTTTAATCTGATTACTGATTTGGAAAGATTAACGCGTTAGATTACTCGTTACCGGCATCACTGGTCACAACCACTGACAGTTCAAAACACAAACCCTGAAGAGCAGAGTCTCAGGAACCAAAGACAGATCACAAGCAACATCCTCTGGAAATCATCCAAAAGAAGCTTCCAGAATCCTCAGCATGCTCCAGATTTCCAGACCATTTCATCTGGATTTGAATGAATCCATGGAATCAGACTCACTCTAAAAAATGAACCGCTGCCTCAACGAGAAAACGTGATGTTACAATTTGCATAGATTTAGTTATTTCAACTTTGAACTGAGTTAATGCCACAAGACTTCTCTAGTTAAGTTGAAATTGTACAATCAGGACACTAGACCCTGTAGCTTCGTGCAAAGTTACCGTCTTTACTCAACCCCCTGGAAGTCAATACAACATCCGTAGAAGTGCATTACAGGAACAGTAGTCTCCCGCTACACCTCCTCCTTTGAGCTAAAGACATCTCTATAAAGACAACTCAAAATGGCTCACAAAAAACATAACTGTGGAGCATTCTTCAATGTGAAATATTTTAAATACTTTTGTTGTACAGTTACTTTTAACATAGAACACGAACGCATTTCTGGTAAACATTCTCTTTTACACCTATCCGACATTTCTATAAGCATGAATGCATACCATTAGCAGATTTACATATCCAACCTTTCTGGAGGTCTCACGACTTGTCCAGATCTGCTAACAGTCCCTGTTGATCTAAGGTGGCTCCTATTTCTCCTTAGAAAACCCCTGTCTGTCTCTACCACATAAGATCTGGGAGCATTGGCAGGTCTAACTACTGCTCCAGTGGTTCCTTCAGTAGTTATCCACACTTTCTGTCCTGTCGCTAGTTCTGGGAGCGGTCTGGTACGGTGTCTCCGGTTATATTGCTTTGCCTGCTCACACTTCCCTTCCTCATCCTTTTTTCGAAAAGTCTTCAAGTCGGGGCCACTTGGGCACCAGCTTGGCTGCAGATTGTGGTAGGGAGCTGTGCAGGTGTCTCCCCATGAGCATCTGTGCCGGTGAGAACCCGTGCTCCAGTGGGGTGGCTCTGTACACCAGCAGTGCTCTGTTGTAGTCGCAGTCCTTTTTCCACAAGTCTTTAATGACATGCGTGAACTGGTACTCTAACAAACTGTTTGAACTGGTCTGATGAAAACTGCGGCCCGTTATCTGATACCACAGTCTCTGCAACTCCATGTCTTGCAAAGGCCTCTTTTACAGCTTTAATAGTGACCTCTGCAGTTGTGTGCCTCAGTTCAGCTATCTCAATGTACCTAGAGAAAAAGTCAATCAGCAAGTATTGTTTCTTTGACCACTCAAAAAGATCCATGCCACTTTTTGCCATAGGCGGTCAGGAACAGCAGTTGGTAACAGTGGTTCACGATTCTGTCCCCTGTGCTTTTGACATATTTCACACCTGTCTACCACCTGCTCTATTTGAGTTGAGATGCCCGGCGACCACACAGCCTCTTTAGCTCTAGCCCTGCACTTTGAAATGCCCTGGTGGCCTTCATGGAGACGTGCCAAAACATGCGCTCTCTGTGGAGGTGGTATCACCAGTCTCTCCCCTTTAATGAGAAGACCGTGTGCTACGTTTAAGTCCATTCTGTACTGCCAGTACCCCTTAACTCTGGATCTAGCTTACACTTTTCTGGTCAACCTGTCAAACAGTGATTTACCACCTTTTTACACAGTTCATCTTTACCTTGTGCCAGCTTAATCTCCTCCAGCCTTTTGTCCGTGGCTGGAAGATGGGATACAACACAGTCCACAAAGACCTCTACTTCTTTTTCCAGCTGAAGGTCCCCTGCAGAGGGCGGGCCCTCCAACGGTGCTCGCGACAGGGCATCAGCGGTGACGAGGTTACTCCCTGGAACATGGACAACGTTAAAAGAAAAGCGCAGCAGTCTGAGGCGGAATCTCAGAATGCGTGGAGGTAGGTCGTCCAGACCTCTTGTGCTCAGGAGGGGAACCAGGGGTTTGTGATCTGTAGTCCCATGAGGTAAGATGAAAGTCTTTCACACGCCCACGTTACAGCAAGCGCCTCCTTTTCTATTTGCGCATAGTGTCTCTCCGTGTCTGTGAGTCCTCTTGAGATGTATGTCACTGGTTGCCACGAGCCGTCGGACTGTTTCTGAGTAAGAATGGCTCCGATACCATATGGCGACGCATCAGCAGCAACACTTGTGTCTGCTGCGGTGGAGTACTGAGCGAGCACTTCAGGAGAGCTTATTATTGCTTTTAGTCTCTGGAATGCTGTTTCCTGTGGCTCTGCCCACATCCACTCTTTTCTTTTAGCGGTGTGGTGATTGTGGCTAATTGTGGCATGAACTTTGCGAGATAGTCGGCCATTCCCATGAGACGGCACACATCTTCCACACTCTGAGGCTGTGGCAACTGCTGGATTGCTTTTACCTTGTTGGGATCAGCCTCAATACCTTTTGCTGAAACTTTGTGTCCCACAAAGATGATTTCACTTTTGCAAACTCACACTTCTCGTTCAGAGTGAGACCTTCCTTCTGCAACTTTTGGAGCACACAGTGCAACCTATGGTCATGCTCCGGCCTGTCTCTGCCGTACACAAGCACATCATCGGCATGACAAATCACACCTTCAAAATCCTCCAGCATCTGCGACATTTTCCTTTGGAAATGTTCCGGTGCCGATGCTATGCCAAAAGGAAGGCGGTTGAACTGAAACCTTCCAAAAGACGTGATGAAGGTTGTGAGCGGCCTTAACTCGGGTGTGAGAGGAATTTGCCAAAATCCAGAACGGGCGTCGAGCTTTGTGAACACTTTAGTCTCCTTCATCATTGCTAGTGTTTGATCCACTGCTGGGAGAATATGGCGTTCCCTTTTTACTGCTGCGTTCAGGGGTGTGAGGTCCACACATATTCTGAGGGGGTTCTTTGCTGGTCTGGGGATCACAACAATGCCTGAACACCACTCTGTAGGCTCAGTAACCTTGGAGATAACTCCCATCTCTTCCATCCTGTGCAGCTCTGTTCTCACTGCTTCTCTGAGGGGAAGTGGAACACGTCGTGGGGCAGATAGGGCTACAGGTATGGCTCCCTGCTCTAGCTCAAAGTGATATTGCTCCTTCAGCATTCCTAAACCCTTAAACACATCTGGGTAAGCTGCTCTGAAATCTGTCTCTGATTCAGTGACTGTGTTTACTCTGTACAAGAGGCCTAGAGCCTCACATGCTGGTCTGCTTAACAGTGGCTGTACTAAGGTAGACTGTGATACACTGTGCCCTTTCACTACCAGCTGTGCCCCAAAGTAGCCCTTAACACTGAGTGGGTAACTGCCTGGCCCCAGTAGTGTCTTCTTAGGTTTCTGCAGCTTACCATCCTTGTCTGGTCTGTATAGTCCCTCTGGAATAGACATAACATCTACCCCTGTGTCAAGTTTAAAGTCTATGTTTTCCCCATTTAACTTGACCTTTTGCATCCAGAGCTGTGACCTCACTGTCCCTACTTCTCCCAGGAACACACAATCCTCACTGTCAGTATCTTTTAGATTTTCTGTCACTTCACGTAACCTTGCAGCTTCACTACTGCGACAGACTACAGCAAAATGTCCTTTCCTCTGACATTTTCGACACTGTACTTCTTTAGCTGGGCAATCTTTCCATGAGTGCTTGTTCTTGCGGCCACAGCGGCCAAATTCCTTTTCACTTTGCTTGATTGGCTTTTGTTTTCTTCTGCCATGTCTGTGTTTTTCCTCTTTTCATGTTTGTCCTTATAGTGTCCATGTTCAGTGTTTTCTCTTCTGCAGAGCTGCTGTGAAGTATTAATTGTTGTTTCTTTACAGTTTCACTCTGCCTGACTTTCTGAATGGCTTTAGCAAGAATTAACTCTGAGTCCATTTGTAGCTGCTCGGACAGTCTTTTGTCTCTTATGCCAACTACAACTCTCTCCCTTATAAGTTCGTCTTTGAGCACTCCGAATCCACAGTTTTCTGCAAGTTTGTGTAGAGCTGTGATGAATGATTCTGCACTTTCACCCTCTTGTTGCCGTCTGGAATTAAACTGTGCTCTTTCAAAAATGACATTGTGTTTTCCAACATAATACTTCTCAAATGCCTCTTTAACAGTTGCATAATTCTTTTTATCTGCATCACTCAGTGGTAAGACAGCCAAAACATCGTCAGCGGCATCTCCCATAGCATACAGGAGTGAGTTGACCTGATATTCGTCAGGCGTACTGTCGAGAGCGGTTGCAATCCGAAACCTTTCAAACCTTCTGATCCACTTTGGCCATTCAGCAAAGTGAGAAAAGTCAAATGTCTCTGGGGGAGTTATTTGTACAGTGGTCACCATCGTGATGAGTGGATCCCTGGCTACGTCGCGTTCAGAATCCAAACTGTCCGGTGAGCCGACCACATTTCCCTTCTCCGAAGTGTGGGGCCGTGCTTAACAGAGCGCACACACCTTGTAGCTAGCACCGGTGTCTGTCATCCCCGCGTTTCGCCTTCATGACGATCATTTTCAGGTTGCAACTGCACTGTATTGCAGTCGAAAATACCGTGGAGACTTACAGTTCGCACTTTCTGACACCATGTACAATCAGGACACTAGACCCTGTAGCTTTGTGCAAAGTTACCATCTTTACTCAACCCCAAAAAGTCAATACAACATCTGTAGAAGTGCATTGTGGGAACAGTAGTCTCCCGCTACAGAAATAACTTTTTAAAAATCTGCAAATTGTTACATCACTATTTCTCATTGAGGCAGCGTTTCATTTTTTAGAGTGCAGTTTGATCTCAGCAGAACGGGACTTGCTAAGTGAAAACTCCGTGACCTGCCTCCTGAGAACACAGAGCTCAAAGCTCCATTTAATGTTATAGTAAATGGTAAATGGACTGCATTTATATAGCACTTTTCCATCTGCATCAGATGCTCAAAGCACTTTACAATAATGCCTTATATTCATCCTGATGTGAGGCTACTGCCATGCAAGGTGCTCACTACACACCGGGAGCAACTAGGGGATTAAAGACCTTGGCCAAGGACCCTTAGTGATTTTCCGGTCAGGCTGGGATTTGAGCTTAAACCACTAGACCATCACCTCCCCAATACATATGCCAGGCCTGTGTGTGGCACTGTAATGTCCCCAGAAAATAAACAAAAAACAGAAGAAGACTAGAGCATGTGCATTAGCGTGTAAGAGCTAATCAATCAAATCAAATCAATTTTATTTATCCCATTCTACTTTTAAAAACCCTAGGAACTACAAGTAAGCCTGCAGTCTGAGAGCGAAGCGCTCTATTGGGGTGATATGGTACTATGAGGTCCCTAAGATAAGATCAAATCAAAATCAAATCAATTTCATTTATATAGCGCCAAATCACAACAAACAGTTGCCCCAAGGCGCTTCATATTGCAAGGCAAGGCCATACAATAATCACAGGAAAAACCCCAACTGTCAAAACGACCCCCTGTGAGCAAGCACTTGGCGACAGTGGGAAGGAAATACCCCCTTTTAACAGGAAGAAACCTCAAGCAGAACCAGGCTCAGGGAGGGGCAGTCTTCTGCTGGGACTGGTTGGGGCTGAGGGAGAGAACCAGGAAAAAGGAAATAAATGCATGAATTAGTTTTTCAGCATCACTCTGAGACAAGACCTTTCTAATTTTAGAGATATTGCGCAAATGCAAAAAAGCAGTCCTACATATTTGTTTAATATGCGCAATGAATGACATATCCTGATCAAAAATGACTCCAAGATTTCTCACAGTATTACTGGAGGTCAGGGTAATGCCATCCAGAGTAAGGATCTGGTTAGACACCATGTTTCTAAGATTTGTGGGGCCAAGTACAATAACTTCAGTTTTATCTGAGTTTAAAAGCAGGAAATTAGAGGTCATCCATGTCTTTATGTCTGTAAGACAATCCTGCAGTTTAGCTAATTGGTGTGTGTCCTCTGGCTTCATGGATAGATAAAGCTATCATCTGCGTAACAATAAAAATTTAAGCAATTGTTTTGTGTTTGTTTTTGCAAAGTTACACACCGATTCAATGTTAATTTTAGTGACCTCAGATTGGCGTAACCAGGTGTCATTACTGCCGACGTGAATTACAATCTTACCAAATTTACGCTTAGCCTTAGCCAGCAGTTTCAAATTTCCTTCAATGTCACCTGTTGTGGCCCCCGGAAGACAATCGACTATGGTTGCTGGTGTCGCTAACTTCAAATTTCTCAAAACAGAGTCGCCAATAACCAGAGTTTGTTCCTCGGTGGGTGTGTCGCCGAGTGGGGAAAAACGGTTAGAAATGTGAACGGGTTGGCGGTGTACACGGGGCTTCTGTTTAGAACCATTCTTCTTCCTCACAGTCACCCAGTCGGCCTGCTTTCCCGGCTACTCGGGATCTGCTGGAGGGGAACTAACGGCGGCTAAGCTACCTTGGTCTGCACCGACAACAGGGGCCTGGCTAGCTGTAGAATTTCCCAAGGTGCGGAGCCGAGTCTCCAATTCGCCCAGCCTGGCCTCAAAAGCTACGAATAAGCTACACTTATTACAAGTACCAATACTGCTAAAGGAGGCCGAGGAATAACTAAACATTTCACACCCAGAGCAGAAAAGTGCGGGAGAGACAGGAGAAGCCGCCATGCTAAACCGGCTAAGAGCTAGTAGCTGCGCTAAGCTAGCGGATTCCTAAAAACACACAAAGTGAATAATGTGTAAATAATTTAGAGGTGATTCAGCAGAGGGAGTGCTTTAGTTAAGGCACGTGAAGATTACACTGTGAAACAAATCGTTATCTAGTTAACTAGATCAATCTAACTGTGCAGATTAAACAGCTAACAGATACAGAAAAACACCGCTGTGCTCCGGAACAGGAAGTGATACAATACCGCAGTGAGAGCCAACCACCAGTCAAGAACAACCACCAGTTGTAGCACCAGAAGCTACAACTTTCCAACATGACACACAGAGTAAAATAAATCCTTTAAGAGAAAGAAGGTCCACGCTGATCATCTAAATAGACTTACTGCACATTTAAAGCAAAGCAGTGTGTTTGCTTATTTTTAAAAAAACACACGGCCCGCTCTATTGACCTGGCAGCCGGCTGCTGTGTCTCTCTGCCCAGTGTGAGGGGCTCAGTGCCCCCCTCACACCGGGCAGAGAGACACAGCTCCGTCCCCGGTGTTGCAGACTGAAATAAGCTATAAACTGCATAAATCGCCGGTTCAAAGGCTGTGGATGAACATTTCACCTGTGAGTATGATTGAAATGGAAAGAAATGAACAATAATGTGAAGAGTTCTATCCCTTTTTCCAGCATATAGACAAAGATGATGATAATCAAATCAAATCAATTTTATTTATATAGCGCCAAATCACAACAAACAGCTGCCCCAAGGCGCTTATTATTATTACAGTAATAATAATAATAATACGTGGCTTGTGTGTAGCCACATGTTGTGTTTTGTGTTGGACAAACTATTTTAAGACATTGATTAGGTCTACGAGGTTTATTAGAAAACTAACCGGCAGTTTTATATATATAAAAAAAAAACTATATGGATTTGAATCACGTGCGATTACACCAGACATGCTTGAACCCTTGTGCGCATGCGTGAGTTTTTTCACGTGGGTCGGTGACGTCATTCGCCTGTGGGCAGGCTTTGAGTGAGCACTGGTCCAGCCCTCTCAGCTGAAATCCTTTGTCTGAGACGCTGCTGGAGACAGCGCACGTTGCTTTATCAAACGTTTTTCAGGACCTGTGAGGGATATCTGAGTGGACACTATTCGAGAAATTCTGCTGGTTTTCGGTGAAAAGTTTAACGGCCAGAGTATCCTCACTGAAAGCCGTCTGAATCTTCCGAATGGTTTCCACCTGGCTGTCTCTCACAGTTTCTGGAAAAATTTGATTCAGCGCTGCTCCAGTCGCTCAGCCATTTCCCTGACAATGAAAATCCGACGAGGGGGGTGGACCAGTGCTCACTCAAAGCCTGCCCACAGGCGAATGACGCAACCGACAGGTGTGAAAAAACTCACACATGCGCACAAAGGTTCAAGCTTGGCTGATGCAATCACACATGATTCAAATCCATATAGTTTTTTAAAAAAAATAAAAAGGTCGGATAGTTTTCTAACAGACCTCGTATATAGATTATGCAAAACTTGTATAAACTTTAATTAAAGAATCATAATTTTTTAGAATGGAGTATTTCTCCCAGTGAGTAATTGACAACTGAAGGAGAGAAAGTGTCAAAGTACTAAAAGAAAGAAAGGAAATAAATGAAACAGCTAATCATGGCAGACACAGATTAGGAGGGATGAAGGTTACATTATCTGGAGCTCAGTTATTACTCCAAATTGTTTCATTCTAATGAACCGTCTGTGTGCGGTCCACATAACGTGCAAGTGGTAAGATGGCGGCCAATTTGCTTCAGCGGTTTGTACGGAGTGTGTGGGCCAATGAGATATCCAGGGTTATATTCTGTCTGAAAGAAAATCCTCTCAGCAAAAGTCCATGCTTCCTTCTCTATTTCGCACTTTAATTTTCACGTTTTTGGGCAACACACAACGCTTCACAAACACGGTAATTTAACTAAAATAATAATAAGAAGAAAAATGACTGTGAGGCTGCATGTTCAACCTCCAGCTGAATCACAGAGAAAGAGGGATAAAAAAATATCACGCAGGGTCCCAGTCCACCAACCTAAAAAAAAAAAAAAACCGTCCCAGTCCACCAACCTAAAAAAAAAAAAACCTTAAAAATGGTTACATTTTACAAGTTGGGGAAACTAAACAAAACAGAAACCACATGCCATCACCATTCCAGCAAAATGTCAAGACTTTGGTGCAGTGACATTGTGCCATTGCTCAGCAAGAGCCCTGGACTATCCATGATGTTTACAAACGCAAAGAACTTTTTATCCGATTACTTGTTTAATTGCCAGAATAACCGATAGAATACTCGATGAGTAAAATAATGGATCGCTGCAGCCCGAATTTTGCATGTTAATAACAAACCTTAAAATCTGAGCTCACATGGACATGAAGACTTCAGGAGAGAAAGAGGGTCATATGGTCAAACTCTGGTCCTGATCAGAACTCTGCAGACGCCTGAGAGCAGAAAACAAGACATTACAATCAGCTCGGATCTTCATCATCTTATGAAGAAAAATGTCATTTCTGACCTCAAGACCTTTGGACTCTCAGTCACATGACTTCGTCAGTTTCACAATAAACAAATGATCAAAAATGTAACGTGTTTAGGCTTCGACTGCGTGCTCACTGTCCATTTACTGCAAAGTAAACTCAGTTACACATTAAACCGGTTTATCTCACGTTAAAGTGGAAATAAGCTGACAAATGAGTTCTGTTCTTTCGTGTGATATCTTTTCAGAAAACGATCTCAAACCCTTGTCAAAATGTGACGCTTAAATTCTCCAACGACACGTGAAGGCAGCATCCATCTTGCCCAGCGTTGCGGCGTCGCCACCGTGTGGCCACACAAAGGAAGTACAGGCTGCTTTCAGACGTCATTCAGAAACAACACAAATAATATCAAGCAAACAAAAGTCTAAATTCGTTTTAGGAATATTATAAATCCCTCTTCAAAAGGACACAACGTTAAAAAAAAAAACTCAACGTCGAGTACCACGTCCAGGCCACGCTCACAATCTGTTCCTGAAATAAAGTGTACATTTTCTGTGTAACCATCCTAAAAGTGAAACCAGGACACGTGTCTGAGTGAAAACTGGTTCATGAATCTGAATTAAAATCCTTTAAAGTGAAGATATTATTATTTGTATGAGGTCAAAAGGTCACGTCGGGGTGTTTCTAATCCTGAGGATAAATAATGAAGCTGATATCTGAGCAGTGAAACTCTCAAACTGACTTCCTTGGTAGTGTAGCGGGATGAAGGTCCCTGGTCCTGATTGAAAAGACATTCCCGCTAGCTTGGCTAACGGGGAATTCCCCTTTGGCTGACCTGGTAGAGGAATGGTCTTTAGTGCGAGCCGTCTGGGTTCGATCCCACCGCTGTTCCGGCCACAAAGGTCCTGCGGTCACAGTAGGTTTGAAGCCGGTGAGACACTGAGACGTCGCGTCTGTTGTCTGTTCGGTGACGGCAAAGCTGCTGCTGCACCCTGTTGGTTCCTGCTTGACCTCTGACCCCAGTGCATTGTTTAAATTTATGTATTTAGCACCAAAACACAGGTCATCCCAAAATGTTTAATGAGAGTCAAGTTGAACCTCACTAACCCCCCTCCCGAAACCTGAAGCAGAGCTGACTCAGAGGGACAACCATCTGCTCCAACCAACCTGCCAATAAAAAGGATCAAACACACAAAATATAACAAAGGATTTTCAAACATACAAAACAAGAAGAGAAAGACTTTGATTTCATTATCAGTCTGGAGCTTGTCGAAGTTCAGAGGCCGTCACAGGTGGTGGAGATCACTGCTAGAGGGCGCTCCACTCCACCGCAGACCGTACCTCAAACAGACAAAGCACAGAACCAGAAACCTCCAGTAGAGGATTTCTCAGCACCAAAAGAACTGATGGAACTGAGGTGGAAAAACAGGAAATAATTCCTGGTTCTTGGAAACAAAATTAATCATTTTCAGATCAGGAGGAATGAAAAATCAATATCATTTTAGTCAGGAGCAATTAGAAATCAATTTTGAACTTTTGAATTAAAAGAAAAAATAGGAGAAAATTAAGAATTAATTAATTATTAAATTAATTAGAATTAGGAGGAAATCAGTTCCAAAATATAATTGTGTTCATGCAGCAGGTCTACTCTGTGTCACTCTGATCCCGTCAGATCTCAGAAGCTAAGTAGAGCAGGATCTGGTTAGTACTTGGATGGGAGACCTCTTTGGAACACCAGCAGCTGTGTGTGTTTCTCTAGGTAAAACTGGAGGTGCGTCATGAAGGGCATCCAGCGTAAAACTTGTGCTAATTACCACTGCAGATCTGGCTGTATTCGCTGTGGTGACCCCAAACAAAACTGGGAGCAGCCAAATGAACAACAACAACAACAATGTAACTGTGTTCATAACCAAACACAAACTTATTTCTGACAATGATTTTCCCTTAAATGGTTGAAAAATCATACTAAATAAACTACCCGACGAGTTGACTAGTTTTCCACGTCTGTTGTCATCAGTCACAGACTGCTGTAGTCAGTCGTAGTCTGTTGTAGTCTGTTGTAGTCAGTTGTAGTCAGGCGTAGTCGGTTGTAGTCATTTGTCGTCTGTCGTAGTCAGTTGTAGTCTGTTGTAGTCAGTTGTAGTCTGTTGTAGTCAGTCGTAGTCAGTTGTAGTCAGTCATAGTCAGTCGTAGTCAGTCGTAGTCTGCTGTAGTCAGTCGTAGTCTGCTGTAGTCAGTCGTAGTCTGCTGTAGTCAGTCGTAGTCTGTTGTAGTCAGTCGTCGTCTGCTGTAGTCAGTCGTAGTCTGTTGTATTCTGCTGTAGCCAGTTGTCTGTTGTACTCTGCTGTAGTCAGTCGTAGTCTGTTATACTCTATTGTAGTCAGTTGTACTTTGTTGTACTCTGTTGTAGTCGGTCGTAGTCTGTTCAAGTCAGTTGTAGTCTGTCTTAGTCAGTTGTAGTCAGCCATAGTCTGTTGTACTCAGTTGCAGTCTGTTGTAGCCTGTTGTCGTCTGTTGTACTCTGTTGTAGTCAGTCGTCATCTGTTGTGCTCTGTTGTAGTCAGTCGTCATCTGTTGTGCTCTGTTGTAGTCAGTCGTCATCTGTTGGAGTCAGTTGTAGTCTGTTGTAGTCAGTCATAGTCTGTTGTACTCTGTTGTCGTCTGTTGTGCTCTGTTGTAGTCAGTCATAGTCTGTTGTACTCTGTTGTCGTCTGTTGTGCTCTGTTGTACTCAGTCGTCATCTGTTGTAGTCTGTTGGAGTCTGCTGTCGTCTGTTGTAGTCAGTCGTAGACTGCTGTCGTCTGTTGTAGTCAGTCGTAGACAGTTGTCGGCTGTTGTAGTCAGTCGTAGTCTGCTGTCGTCTGTTGTAGTCAGTCGTAGACAGTTGTCGTCTGTTGTAGTCAGTCGTAGTCTGCTGTCGTCTGTTGTAGTCAGTCGTAGACAGTTGTCGTCTGTTGTAGTCAGTCGTAGACAGTTGTCGTCTGTTGTAGTCAGTCGTAGACAGTTGTCGTCTGTTGTAGTCAGTTGTAGACAGTTGTCGTCTGTTGTAGTCAGTCGTAGACAGTTGTCGTCTGTTGTAGTCAGTTGTAGACAGTTGTCGTCTGTTGTAGTCAGTTGTAGACAGTTGTCGTCTGTTGTAGTCAGTCGTAGTCTGCTGTCGTCTGTTGTAGTCAGTCGTAGTCTGCTGTCGTCTGTTGTAGTCAGTCGTAGACAGTTGTCGTCTGTTGTAGTCAGTCGTAGTCTGCTGTCGTCTGTTGTAGTCAGTCGTAGACAGTTGTCATCTGTTGTAGTCAGTCGTAGTCTGCTGTCGTCTGTTGTAGTCAGTCGTAGTCTGCTGTCGTCTGTTGTAGTCAGTCGTAGACAGTTGTCATCTGTTGTAGTCAGTCGTAGTCTGCTGTCGTCTGTTGTAGTCAGTTCAGTCGTAGTCTGCTGTCGTCTGTTGTAGTCAGTCGTAGTCTGCTGTCGTCTGTTGTAGTCAGTCGTAGACAGTTGTCATCTGTTGTAGTCAGTCATAGTCAGCTGTAATCTGCTGCAGTCTGTTGTCATCTGTTGTAGTCAGTCGTAATCAGCTGTAGTCTGTTGTAGTCAGTCATAGTCTGTTGTACTCTGTTGTACTCAGTTGTCATCTGGTGTCATCTGTTGTCATCTGCTGTAGTCTGTTGGAATCATTTGTAGTCTGTTGCAGTCAGTTGTAGTTTGCTGTCATCTGTTGTAGTCATCTGTAGTCTGTTGTCATCTGTTGTAGTCAGTCATAGTCTGTTGCAGTCTGTTATCTGTTGTAGTCAGTTGCAGTCTGTTGTAGTCAGTCGTAGTCAGTCATAGTCAGTTGTAGTCTGTTGCCATCTGTTGCAGTCAGTCATAGTCAGTCATAGTCAGTTGTAGTCTGTTGCCATCTGTTGCAGTCAGTCATAGTCTGTTGCAGTCTGTTATCTGTTGTAATCTGTTATCATCTGTTGTAGTCAGTCGTAGTCAGTTGTAGTCAGTCATAATCAGTTGTAGTCTGTTGTAGTCAGCTGTAGTCTGTCATAGTCAGTCATAATCAGTTGTAGTCTGTTGTAGTCAGCTGTAGTCTGTCATAGTCAGTTGTACTCTGTTGTAGTCAGTTGTCATCTGTTGCAGTCTGTTGGAGTCAGCTGTAGTCTGTTGCAGTCAGTTGTAGTCTGCTGTCATCTGTTGTAGTCAGTTGTAGTCTGTCATAGTCTGTTGCAGTCTGTTGTCATCTGTTGTAGTCAGTTGCAGTCTGTTGTCATCTGTTGTAGTCAGTTGTAGTCTGTTGTCATCTGTTGTAGTCAGTTGTAGTCTGTTGCCATCTGTTGTAGTCAGTCGTAGTCAGTCTGTTGTCATCTGTTGTAGTCTGTTGCCATCTGTTGTAGTCAGTCATAGTCAGTTGTAGTCTGTTGCCATCTGTTGTAGTCAGTCGTAGTCAGTCATAGTCAGTTGTAGTCTGTTGCCATCTGTTGTAGTCAGTCGTAGTCAGTCATAGTCAGTTGTAGTCTGTTGCCATCTGTTGTAGTCAGTCGTAGTCAGTCATAGTCAGTTGTAGTCTGTTGCCATCTGTTGTAGTCAGTCGTAGTCAGTCATAGTCAGTTGTAGTCAGTTATAGTCTGTTGCCATCTGTTGTAGTCAGTCGTAGTCAGTCATAGTCAGTTGTAGTCTGTTGCCATCTGTTGTAGTTAGTCGTAGTCTGTTGCAGTCTGTTATCTGTTGTATTCTGTTATCATCTGTTGTAGTCAGTTGTAGTCTGTCGTAGTCTGTTGTCGTCTGTTGTGCTCTGTTGTACTCAGTTGTCATCTGTTGTAGTCTGTTGTCATCTGTTGTAGTCAGTTGTAGTCTGTTGCAGTCAGTCGTAGTCTGTTGCAGTCAGTCGTAGTCAGTTGTCATCTGTTGTAGTCTGTTGTCATCTGTTGTAGTCTGTTGCAGTCAGTTGTAGTCTGCTGTCGTCTGCTGTCGTCTGTTGTAGTCAGTCGTAGTCAGTTGTCATCAGTCGTAGTCAGTTGTCATCTGTTGTAGTCAGTCGTGGGTCAGTTGTAATCTGTTGTAGTCAGTCGTGGGTCAGTTGTAATCTGTTGCAGTCTGTTGTCATCTGTTCTAGTCAGTCGTAATCAGCTGTAGTCTGTTGTAGTCAGTCATAGTCTGTTGTAGTCTGTTGTCGTCTGTTGTGCTCTGTTGTACTCAGTTGTCATCTGGTGTCATCTGTTGTCATCTGCTGTAGTCTGTTGGAGTCATTTGTAGTCTGTTGCAGTCTGTGGTAGTCAGTTGTAGTCTGTCGTAGTCTGTTGCCATCTGTTGTAGTCAGTCGTAGTCTGTTGCCATCTGTTGTAGTCAGTCGTAGTCTGTTGCCATCGGTTGTAGTCAGTCGTAGTCTGTTGCAATCTGTTGTAGTCAGTCGTAGTCTGTTGCAGTCTGTTATCATCTGTTGTAGTCAGTCAGTCAGTTGTAGTCAGTCATAGTCAGTTGTAGTCTGTTGCCATCTGTTGTAGTCTGTCATAGTCAGCTGTACTCTGTTGTAGTCAGTTGTACTCTGTTGTAGTCAGTTGTAGTCTGTTGTCATCTGTTGTGCTCTGTTGTACTCAGTTGTCATCTGTTGCAGTCTGTTGGAGTCAGCTGTAGTCTGTTGCAGTCAGTTGTAGTCTGCTGTCACCTGTTGTAGTCAGTCATAGTCAGTCATAGTCAGTTGTAGTCTGTCATAGTCTGTTGCAGTCTGTTATCTGTTGTAGTCAGTTACAGTCTGTTGTCATCTGTTGTAGTCAGTCGTAGTCTGTTGTCATCTGTTGTAGTCAGTCATAGTCTGTTGTAGTCTGTTATAGTCAGTTGAAGTCAGTTGTAGTCTGTCGTAGTCAGCCATAGTCTGTTGTAGCCTGTTGTCCTCTGTTGTAGTCAGTCGTCATCTGTTGGAGTCAGTTGTAGTCTGTTGTAGTCAGTCATATTCTGTTGTACTCTATTGTATTGTTTTACTCTATTGTAGTCTGTGGTGCTCTGTTGTACTCAGTTGTCATCTGTTGCAGTCTGTTGCCATCAGTTGTAGTCTGCTGGAGTCAGTTGTAGTCTGTTGCAGTCAGTTATAGTCTGCTGTCGTCGGTTGTAGTCAGTCATAGTCAGTTGTAGTCTGTTGTCATCTGATGTAGTCAGTCGTAGTCAGCTGTAGTCTGTCATAGTCTGTTGTCATCTGTTGTAGTTTGTTGGAGTCTGTTATAGTCAGTCATATTTTGTTGTACTCTATTGTAGTCTGTTGTCATCTGTTGCAGTCTGTTGTAGTCTGTTTGGGTCAGTTGTAGTCTGTTGCAGTCAGTTGTGGGTCTGCTGTCATCGGTTGTAGTCAGTCGTAGTCAGTTTTAGTCTGTTGCAGTCTGTCGTAGTCAGTTGCAGTCTGTTGTCATCTGTTGTAGTCTGTCATAGTCTGTTGCAGTCTGTTATCTGTGGTAGTCAGTCGTAGTCAGTCATAGTCAGTTGTAGTCTGTTATCATCTGTTGTAGTCAGTCGTAGTCAGTCATAGTCAGTTGTAGTCTGTTATCATCTGTTGTAGTCAGTCGTAGTCAGTCATAGTCAGTTGTAGTCTGTTATCATCTGTTGTAGTCAGTCATAGTCAGTTGTAGTCTGTTATCACTGTTGTAGTCAGTCGTAGTCAGTCATAGTCAGTTGTAGTCTGTCATAGTCTGTTGCAGTCTGTTGTCATCTGTTGTAGTCTGTTGCAGTCTGTCATAGTCTGTTGTCATCTGTTGTAGTCATAGTCTGTTGTAATCTGTTGTAGTCTGTCGTACTCTGTTGCAGTCTGTTGTAATCTGTTGTAGTCTGTCGTACTCTGTTGCAGTCTGTTGTAATCTGTTGTAGTCTGCCGTAGTCTGTTGTAGTCTGTCGTAGTCTGTTGCAGTCTGTTGTCATCTGTTGTAGTGTGTTGTAGTCAGTCGTAGTTTGTTGTCATCTGCCGTAGTCTGTTGTCACCTGTTGCCGTCTGTTGTCATCTGTTGTAGACTGTTGTAGTCTGTTGTCATCTATTGTGGTCAGTCGTAGTCAGTTGTAGAGTGTTGCAGCCTGTTGTCATTTGTTGTAGGACTGGAAACTTTAAATTGTCCATAGGTGTGAATGTGTTTGTATGTGTCCCTGTGACAGACTGATCTGGATCCAGATCACCTCCAAAATTCAGTGAGGTCTTCAGTGGCCTAATATCTGTCTGTGGAAAGAATCTGTGAAGTAGTTTTGACGTAATCCTTCAAAACTTATTGGGATACGTCGTGTTTACAAACACTGACATTAAATCTAACCATGAACATTCACATAGTCGGCAAGAACACCCTTACCAAAAAGTAGTATATGCAAGTATGTTTCAAGTATACTTCTAGTTTACTTTTTATATACTTATCAGTACTATTTTTTGGTAAGGGCACGTGTAAATAGATACCAGGAAAGAGAGAAAGCGCGGCATCTTGGAGTTCAGGAACCGATTCGGAGGTACCAGTTCACTGTAAGCAGCCCGTTAAAGTCCCATGGTACCAGTTCTCTGTAAGTGGATCATTAAAGTCCTATGGTACCAGTTCTCTGTCAGTGGCCCACTAAAGTCCCATGTTACCAGTTCTCTGTAAGTGACCCGTGAAAGTCCTGTGGTACCAGTTCTCTGTCAGTGGCCCGTTAAAATCCCGTGGTACCTGTTCTCTGTCAGTAGCCCGTTAAAGTCCTGTGGTACCAGTTCTATCAGTGGCCAGTTAAAGTCCTGTGGTACCAGTTCTCTGTCAGTGGCCCGTTAAAGTCCAGTGGTACCAGTTCTGTCAGTGGCCTGTTAAAGTCCAGTGGTACCAGTTCTGTCAGTGGCCTGTTAAAGTCCTGTGGTACCAGTTTCTGTCAGTGGCCTGTTAAGGTCCCGTGGTACCAGTTCTCTGTCAGTGGCCCGTTTAAGTCCAGTGGTACCAGTTCTGTCAGTTGCTTGTTAAAGTCCTGTGGTACCAGTTCGGTCAGTGGCCTGTTAAAGTCCCATGGTACCAGTTCTCTGTCAGTGGCCCTTTAAAGTCCTGTGGTACCAGTTCTCTGTCAGTGGCCCCGTCAAATTCCTGTGATACCAGTTCTTTGTAAGTGACCCGTGAAACTCCTGTGTACCAGTTCTCTGTCAGTGGCCCGTCAAATTCCTGTGGTACCAGTTCTCTGTAAGTGACCCATGAAAGTGCTGTGGTACCAGTTCTCTGTCAGTGGCCCTTTAAAATCCTGCCAGTTCTCTGTCAGTGGCCCGTTAAAGTCCTGTTTTACCAGTTCTGTCAGTGGCCTGTTAAAGTTTTGCGGTACCAGTTCTCTTTAGGTGGCCCGTTAAAAGTCCTGCGGTACCAGTTCAGTCCTGTGGTACCAGTTCTTTATCAGTGTCCCATTAAGTCCTGCTGTACCAGTTCAGTCCTGTGGTACCAGTTCAGTCCTGTGGTACTAGTTCTCTGTCAGTGTCCTGTTAAAGTCCTGTGGTACCAGTTCAGTCCTGTGGTACCAGTTCTCTGTCAGTGGCCCAATAAAGTCCTGTGGTACCAGTTCACTCCTGTGGTACCAGTTCTCTGTCAGTGGCCTGTTAAAGTCCTGTGGTACCAGTTCTGTCAGTGGCTTGTTAAAGTCCCGTGGTACCAGTTCTGTCTGTGGCCTGTTAAAGTTCCATGGTACCAGTTCTCTGTCGGTGGCCGTTAAAGTCCAGTGATTCCAGTTCTCTGTCAGTGGCCCATTAAAATCCCGTGGTACCAGTTCTGTCAGTTGCCTGTTAAAGTCCCGTGGTACCAGTTCTCTGTCAGTGGCCCTTTAAAGTCCCGTGGTACCAGTTCTCTGTCAGTGGCCCCGTCAAATTGCTGTGGTACCAGTTCTCTGTAAGTGACCCGCGAAAGTCCTGTGGTACCAGTTCTCTTTCAGTGGCCCTGTCAAATTCCTGTGGTACTAGTTCTCTGTAAGTGACGCAGGAAAGTCCTGTGGTACCAGTTCTCTGTCAGTGGCCCTTTGAATCCTGCCAGTTCTCTGTCAGTGGCCCGTTAAAGTCTTGTGGTACCAGTTCTCTTTCAGTGGCCCGTTAGAAGTGCTGCAGTACCAGTTCAGTCCTGTGGTACCAGTTCTCTGTCAGTGGTGCGTTAAAGTCCTGCGGTACCTGTTCAGTCCTGTGGTACCAGTTCTCTGTCAGTGGTGCGTTAAAGTCCTGCGGTACCAGTTCAGTCCTGTGGTACCAGTTCTCTGTCAGTAACCTGTTAAAGTCCTGTGATACCAGTTCAGTCCTGTGGTACCAGTTCTCTGTTAGTAACCTGTTAAAGTCGTGTGGTACCAGTTCAGTCCTGTGGTACCAGGTTAAGAGGGCCCTGGTTGGGGCTGAAGGGTTTTAACTATGCTAATGCTCCCCAGAGGCTGTCTGTGCCCTCTGGACTCAGAGGACACAGACAGACATGGCCTGTGGACGTCCCAGTGCCTGTTCCTCGTCATGGTCCGTCCTCAGGTGAGGACCATCGTCTGGGTCTGATCTTCGTTCGATACCCTACAGGGATGAAAAACCTTTGGATTTGTTTACTGGGTGAGCAGAAACCATCCCTATTTGTTCGTTGCATGCTGTCTTGTCTTTACTGAGCCACTTCTGAGGTTGTTGCATGTAATCATCAGTGATACATTTATTGTGATACTTGGCTTCACAAGCAAACAAATCACGTCTTCTGATCCTGGTCAATAGCTTTTTGTCCTGTTTCCGCTCTTCCACCTGTTGCACTGACCTTTCTCCATCAGCCACGAAACTCCTCATACCTTGGGTGGTCCATGCACCTTTTACTTTGATTGCCTTAAGACTTTGTGATCTGCAAAAGATGCAATCTGGTTTGAAGAGGACTTTGTCACTTTCAGCTGATGATCTTCGACTGGCTCGTGAAGTCCTTGCAGCAGCTCTACTCTTTACATCGTCTGCATGTGTAAGCTGATTCAGACTCACTGTGAATCGTTTGTAACATTCCATGTGGTAGCCATGATGCAATTCAAACTTATCAGGAATGAGCCTACATGTGTCCTCCATACAGTGGGCAGATTGTGGTGGCTCAAGTCATCTCCTCCTTCGTAATTTGTGTAGCTGGTCATACTGTATTTGTCAGATGTCTCTGAGAACAGTTTGATCTGTCCATACTTGAGCCTTGGACATGAACAACACAGACAGGTTCCAGCTTCTCCTGAGATCTATCCTGCTTCCATTTGGATGGTGGTTCCTTAGTACCTGGTGATGCCATAACTGGAATATTGGAGTGACCGATCAGCTACAATACCCGGAACAACATGTAAAGAATTGTTATGTAACTGAATATGGATATTATTTATTGGGAAAAGTATGTCAGTTGTCTTAAATATAATTAGTGTAACTTAGTTAGGTTTAGTATATAAGAATATCATTTACCGCAGTTGAATTATGGTTTATGTGACCTGCAGAGCTTTTGACATAATTATATACACCAACGTGTTTCATCATGAGCAATGCCAGATATACGAGGTCTGTAGAAAAGTATCCGACCTTTTTATTTTTTTCAAAAACCATATGAATTTGAATCACGTGTGATTGCGTCAGACAAGCTTGAAGCCTCGTGCTCATGCGTGAGTTTTTTCATGCCTGTCGGTTGCGTCATTCGCCTGTGAGCAGTCTTTGAGTGAGGTGTGGTCCACCCCTCTCGTCTATTTTTTATTGCGAATAAATGTCTGAACGATTTAGAGCTTTGCTGCATCAATTTT
Organism: Thalassophryne amazonica; assembly: GCF_902500255.1. Taxonomy (NCBI): domain Eukaryota; kingdom Metazoa; phylum Chordata; class Actinopteri; order Batrachoidiformes; family Batrachoididae; genus Thalassophryne; species Thalassophryne amazonica. The sequence goes on along the minus strand of NC_047111.1, from coordinate 11,946,524 downwards.
TTTCCAGAAACTGTGAGAGACCTCCAGGTGGACACCGTTCGAAAAATTAATATGGCTTTCAGGGACGATTTTATGGGGATTAAACAGATTACGGGGTGTTACTGCCGCTTTAAGGATGGCCCACAACTGCTGAGAGCGCGGCACCCCCAGCCCCCATCAACAGGCTGACACCCCGCTGGAACAACCAGATCATTTCCAACGTGAAGGTTTTGTTGATCCGGGACCTCGTCTGACTTTCACAAAAAGGCAGAAGATGTGGACATCAGCACTTTTTCCGGCACATTCCACCGTTACAGGAGTTTTTTTCATGGAAAGAAAAGCAGAGGGATGCACCAAGGCTCCGTTCATTACGTGAGACAAAACCACCTCGGTGTTGGTCTCTCAGGACAGCTTTCAGGTGGATTTCAGACGGATTCCGGTTGCTTTCCAGTTGTGTGATTATCCGATTGTGATTGTGCATGAGCTGGACATGTTCTGGCAATGAACAGCTCCGTGGCGCGTCCCTCCGCTTTTCTTTCCATGAAAAAAACTCCTGTAATGGTGGAATGTACCGAAAAAGTGCTGATGTCCACATCTTCTGCCTTTTTGTGAAAGTCAGACGAGGTCCCGGATCAACAAAACCTTCACGTTGGAAATGATCTGGTTGTTCCAGCGGGGTGTCAGCCTGTTGATGGGGGCTTGGGGCGCCGCGCTCTCAGCAGTTGTGGGCCGTCCTTAAAGCAGCAGTAACACCCCGTAATCTGTTTAATCCCCATAAAATCGTCCCTGAAAGCCATATTAATTTTTCGAACGGTGTCCACCTGGAGGTCTCTCACAGTTTCTGGAAAAAAACTGATGCAGCAAAGCTCCAAATCGTTCAGACATTTATTCGCAATAAAAAATAGACGGGAGGGGTGGACCACACCTCACTCAAAGCCTGCTCACAAGCGAATGACGCAACCGACAGGCATGAAAAAACTCACGCTTGCGCAGGAGGGTTCAAGTTTGTCTGACGCAATCACACGTGATTCAAATCCATATGGTTTTTGAAAAAAATAAAAAGGTCGGATATTTTTCTAACAGACCTCGTATGTCATATGGTTTTACAAGTTGAACTTCAGTTTCACTACGGTACACCGGTTTAATTGAACAAAATGATACTATTAGTGATTGTTATTGCTAATATCAAGATGTATTGATACTCTTCATATGTTACTGAGCAATGTGATATGTGATATGTGTAGACTGAGTAAAAACTGAGTGAATAATGATATGTATGGAACAGCGAAAGGTTTGTACACAAGCGTGGTGCGTAAACACAAATTTCAGAGTGTTTTCTACAACCTTTTTCAGTTAGAATGAAGAATTATTTTCCTTTTATTATAGATTGTGCCATAATTTTGTGCCGTTGTGACCTGCAAAGCTTTTCAAATAATTTTAGAAGCCAACGTGCTTCATGATGAGTGATAGCAGATATTCATATGATATTACAAATCGGATTTCAGTTTCACAACGGTACACCATTTCAGTCGGTCAAATGATGCTAAAAGTTAGTTTTATTGCTAATATCACATTGTATTTATACTCTAGAGATGTCCATGAACAATTTGATATGTCATATGTATGGACTGAGTGACATTTGAGTGGATATAATGTGCACCAAAATAACGAATGGTTTGTACACGAACATGGAGTGAAACGTGAACTTGACAGTAGTATTAAAAATGATACCAAAACTACTATTGCAAATGAGTTTACAGACTGTTACCTTCTCATTTGTTACTGTGGACATGCAAGGCCTTCAGAAGAAATAGGTTTGGCTTTACTGTGGGGGGGGTTATATCTGGCCCCTGGAGTAATAATTAAATAAATGCTGATGATTTTATGACGTCATTGTTGTGTGGGCCGCCAGAAGAGGAGGTACTGCTGGCCCACCACCAGAGGGCGCCCTGCCTAAAGTGCGGGCTTCAGGCACGAGAGGGCGCTGCTGCCACAGACACAACTGGGAGTGACAGCTGTCACACATCAACTCATGACAGCTGTCACCCATCTTCATTTCATCACTCCATAAAAGCCGGATGTCATCTCCACCTCGCTGCCGAGATATCATCTACCTGTGAAGGTACTTTTCTCTGCTGACCTAAATCACTGAATAATAACCTGAACTTCTTTGCAGCTGTATTCCTGTGGCGTTTCATTATCTGTGGATTGGCGTTTGGTGTGAACAGCGACAGCTTCGCTTCACACCCATACCAGATTAAGTGGTTAGACAGGAGCTGCACGAGTGTGTGATTAGAGGTGGAGGTGACTTTCCACCTTCTGACTGTTTTTGTTACTGGGTGTGCACACACCCACATCTCACTGTTTGTGCTCCTTGCCAGCAGTACCAGATCCGACAGTCAGGGACGGTGATCACCTGGGAATTCGGGACTTGGCGGCTCCAGTATTCTCCGGTTTCTGTGGTGGTGGAGATCGTGTGGTTCTGGCTCTTCTTGGGACAGACGTCTTCTATCCTCGATCGTGCCCACACGTCACCTTGGTGTATTGACTGCTGTCATCATCATCATCATCCATTTTATTTATATAGCACCAAATCACAACAAACAGTTGTCCCAAGGCGCTTTATATTGTAAGGCAAAAGCCATACAATAATTACGTAAAAACCCCAACGGTCAAAACGATCCCCTGTGAGCAAGCACTTGGCGACAGTGGGAAGGAAGAACTCCCTTTTAACAGGAAGAAACCTCCAGCAGAACCAGGCTCAGGGAGGGGCAGTCTTCTGCTGGGACTGGTTGGGGCTGAGGGAGAGAACCAAGAAAAAGACATGCTGTGGAAGAGAGCAGAGATCAATCACTAATGATTAAATGCAGAGTGGTGCATACAGAGCAAAAGGAGAAAGAAACACTCAGTGCATCATGGGAACCCCCCAGCAGTCTAAGTCTATAGCAGCATAACTAAGGGATGGTTCAGGGTCACCTGATCCAGCCCTAACTATAAGCTTTAGCAAAAAGGAAAGTTTTAAGCCTAATCTTAAAAGTAGAGAGGGTGTTCTGTCTCCCTGATCTGAATTGGGAGCTGGTTCCACAGGAGAGGAGCCTGAAAGCTGAAGGCTCTGCCTCCCATTCTACTCTTACAAACCCTAGGAACTACAAGTAAGCCTGCAGTCTGAGAGCGAAGCGCTCTATTGGGGTGATTGGTACTATGAGGTCCCTAAGATAAGATGGGACATGATTATTCAAAACCTTATAAGTAAGAAGAAGAATTTTAAATTCTATTCTAGAATTAACAGGAAGCCAATGAAGAGAGGCCAATATGGGTGAGATATGCTCTCTCCTTCTAGTCCCCGTCAGTACTCTAGCTGCAGCATTTTGACATTAACTGAAGGCTTTTAAGGGAACTTTTAGGACAACCTGCTAATAATGAATTACAATAGTCAGCCTAGAGGAAATAAATGCATGAATTAGTTTTTCAGCATCACTCTGAGACAAGACCTTTCTAATTTTAGAGATATTGCGTAAATGCAAAAAAGCAGTCCTACATATTGTTTAATATGCGCTTTGAATGAATATCCTGATCAAAAATGACTCCAAGATTTCTCACAGTATTACTAGAGGTCAGGGTAATGCCATCCAGAGTAAGGATTGGTTAGACACCATGTTTCTAAGATTTGTGGGGCCAAGTACAATAACTTCAGTTATTTACTATCAGATTCTGTGATTGTCTGTATAATCGTTGGCACATTCACAACATTAAAACTGTACCTTTTGGCTCATCTATTGACCGTTCATTTGCGCCCCCTGTTGTGGGTCCATGTCACTACACTTTCCCCAACAGTCATTGGCGGATGTAGTAATTTCGTGGACGGGTTCTACATCATCACTGACATCAGAGATGTCATAACGCGGAGGAAAAACACAGAAGTTTCACACTAGTGCGCCGCTGATTCTCATTACCGTAAGTTCTCATGTAAGCCCTCACTCTGAAAAATTTCAACACTGACAGCAAGCCAAGAACCCGTGCTTTCCAACAGTGTGCTATATGTTGCATATATTACGGTAAAGTGCGTTCGGTGACTTTTGAAACGAGGGAAAAGTATGAAAAAGAGCGCAAAAGTGACAGAAAAGTACAGAGACAGACAGCAAACATAAATGTAGTAATTTCTGAGGAAAAGGCAGGGTGTTAGTGTCATTTGTGAAGGTGTGTGTGCGTGTTTGTGTGGGTGTGCAGTTTATTTTAAGTGTGGCGCACAGCATTGTTCGCAAGCCCCCCCCGCCCTTCTTGTTTTTCTGTACCAGAGCCACCCATCCTCAGCGCTCTGGGACCTCCCACTTTACAAATGAAGCACTGCCTCAGCACTGCCACGAGATGCGCTTTGTTTACGTCCATGTGAGAAGAACGTGAGCCAGTGAAATTGCAACATGGGTAACCCTGTCACTCTGGCACGTCGAAAACACAAAACGTGACGACTAAAATTATAGTATCGAGTTCGCAAAAAAATAGTGAATGATTTTGTTATATAAAAAATGCTAAATATTGGTAGGGACTATTTTGCCATCCCAAAATATTGGTTGTGACTTGTCCCTATGGTCCATATGCAAACCTACGCCCCTGTGTGCACTTGTGACGACTGACGTGTGATTAAATTATTAGCTAAAATTTAACACGCAAAACAAAAAATATTCACATTAAATACACGGACAAAAAAACCTCAATAAAACAAACGCAAGATGAAAAACAAAACATGATTTAAATTAGAACTGGCGGTAGGTTTAAGATGAAAATAATTCACTAATTAAACTTTCGTTGACAAACTCACCGGGAACTCTGAACCCCAGTCCGTGATCTTGGCTCGGTTCGGCCCGGTGTCCCCACAGAGGACGGAAAAAACTCCGAACTTCCTCAAAGTGGCTCCGCAGCTTCCTCAACCAGCCCCGCCCCCCGCCAGGCCCCGCCCCCCGGCGCACGGCCGCCTCCGGCGCGCGCGCAGCAGCAACAGATGGAACCTCGGACCCGGTGAGTTCCTGCTCCGGACCCGGACTGAGCCTCATCGATCAGTTCCGTCAGCGCAGGTGAGCCATTCTTATTCTTCACTTCACTTCGATGTTTGTTTGTTTGTTTGTTTGTTTGTGCTGGGAAACTGGACCCTCTGACCACTCCCAGTGCACGCGCGCGTGACACTTTTTCTTGCACACTTCCACCTCAAACTAAAAGTTCTCTTTTCTTAAATATTCATCTGAAACTCTTTCATTTAATACAATAATCTAAAACTATGAATGCTTGTTTAATTTAACAATCATCTAAAACAAGCAATTAATGTTTATTTAAAACTGAAAATACGGTTTTATTGGAGATTACACATCAACGGTCACTTCTCCTTTTTACTGTCTTGACTGATTATTAATGTAGAATTATTCAGGAAAACATTTCAGTTGAATCATAATTTTCTTTAGTCACTTGAACAAATAAAATATGAAGATTTTTATGTTTAAGGAGAAACCAAAAAAATATATATACATATAGTTATCACAAAAATTATTTCAGCTTTAATTCAGGAAGAAATACAAGACACAACACACACAGGTACAGAAACAGACACAGAAACACACACACACACACACACACACACAATAAGTATTTGATCCACTGTCAATTTTGGAAGTTTTCCCACCTACAAAGAATGTAGAAGTCTGTAATTTTATTGTAGGTGAGAGACAGAATCTAAATAAAATTCAGAAATCAATTGTATGATTTTTTAAATAATTAATTTGCATTTTTATTGCATGAAATAAATATTTGATCCAATAGAAAAAACAGACCTTAATATTTGGTACAGAAACCTTTGTTAAGACGTTTCCTGTAGTTCTTGACCAAGTTTTCACACACTGCAGCAGGGATTTTGGTTCCACTCCCCCATACAGATCTTCTCTAGATCTTTCAGGTTTGAAGTTTTCAGCTCCCTCCCAAGATTTTCTATTGAGTTCAGGTCTGGAGGACTGGCCAGGCCACTCCAGGACCTTGAAATGCTTCTACGGAGCCCCTCCTTAGTTGCCCTGGCTGTGTGTTTGGGGTCATTGTCATGCTGGAAGACCCAGCCATGACCCATCTTCAATGCTCTTACTGAGGGAAGGAGGTTGTTTGCCCAAAATCTTGCAATACATGACCCCATCCATCCTCCCTTCAATACGGTGCAGTCGTCCTGTCTCCTTTGCAGAAGAGCACCCACAGAGTATGATGTTTCCACCCCCATGCTTCACGGTTGGGATGGTTTTCTTGGGGTTGTTCTCATCCTCTAAACATGGTAAGTGGAGATGATTCCAAAAAGCTCTATTCTGGTCTCATCTGACCACATGACCTTCTCCCATGCCTCCTCTGGATCATCCAGATGGTCACTGATGAACTTCAAACGGGCCTGGACATGTGCTGGCTTGAGCAGGGGGACCTTGCTGCCCTGCAGGATTTTAAACCATGACAGCATCATGTGTTACTAATGTAATCTTTGTGACTGTGGTCCCAGCTCTCTTCAGGTCATTGACCGGGTCCTCCTGTGTAGTTCTGAGCTTTCTCATAATCATCCTTACCCCACAAAGTGAGATCTTGCATGGAATATCAGACCGAGGGAGATTGACAGTCATCTTGTGTTTCTTCCACTTTCTAATAAATAATCATAACAGTTGTCTTCTACCAAGCTGCTTGCCTATTGTCCTGTAGTCCATCCCAGCCTTGTGCAGGTCTACAGTTCTGTCCCTGGTGTCCTTAGACAGCTCTTGGTCTTGGCTATGGTGGACAGGTGGAGTATGATTGATTGAGTGTGTGAACAGGTGTCTTTTATACAGGTAACAAGTTCAAACAGGTGCAGTTAATACAGGTAAAGAGTGCAGAATAAGAGGGCTTCTTAAAGAAAAATTAAAAGGTCTGTGAGAGACAGAATTCTTGCTGGTTGGTAGGGGGTCAAATACTTATTTCCTGCAATAAAATTAAAATTAATTAAAAATCACACAATGTGATTTTCAATTTTTTTATTTTACATTCTGTCTCTCACAGTTGAAGTGTACCTACGATAAAAATTAGACCTCTACGTTCTTTGTAGGTGCCAAAACCTGCAAAATCATGTGTGTGTGTGTGTGTGTGTATATACGAGTATACACACACACACACACACATATATACATATATATATATATATATATATGAGATTTGATGCCAGCTTCACAATATGATTATCGCAATTCACGGCACACTGTTAGAACTAGAATTCTTTCATTCGTCATTATTCATGTTCATTATTTGTTGTGTGTAAATGTTCCGAGTCAGCGGACGCGGGTGAAAGCCTTTTGTTTTTGAGTGGGGTGAGGCCGTGGACACACCCACAGCCACCTGACCGCGCGCACAGTTTGTGATGGTCCACAGTTGGTTCTGTGAGTTCTCCTAATCTTTGTTGAAAGCCTTTTGGCGGTGCTTAAAACCAGGATGTGGTCCTGTATTTGGACCACTGTGCAGCTGGACTGGACCGAACAGGACCTGAAGCCTGATGCGTTTGGGTACCACATCGTGGCAGGAATTATAAATACCTTGCTGTAGAGCAGGTATCTCAATCTTGGTCCTCCAGACCCAAAGTACTGCATATTTACGCTTTGTCCCTGAAACTCATCGGATCAGCTCTGTCAGGTGTGTTCAGCCATTCAACAGCTGTGAGCTGGTGAGTTCAGGGACAAATGGAAAATGTGCAGTACTTTGTGTCTTGAGGACCAGGATTGGGGAACCCTGCAATTTTTAGGCTGAGAGAAGTTACCATGTTGCTTGTTCATAAATAAACCAGGATTGGCTAACGTGGCTTCCCGTCAGCGGACGAGATGAAAAAAGCTGTTGGACTTCCCAGAATGACAACTATTCTTAGCCGTTGTGAAAGTCTCACAGACTCTTGGTGTCGCCGACCGAACTGTCCCCCTAAAAATCAGTCTGTCTTTGCATCTGCACATGCAGTCATTTCGGACCACAGCAGCTCGTCTGAGACGGCGTCTCTTCACCCAAAGCAATCAGATGGATTAATGTGATTATTAACATTCAGATGATGAAGGTTAAACTCTCTAAATCATTTCTAAAGTCAGTTTTAAGCAGAAACTCGTTGAAATTCTGTGACACTTTGAAATGTCTGACACGCATCATGAGTGCATCAGCTACTGCTCATTTAGCTGCAGCGCTCTGATCACTTCCTCCGTCTTTTATGATGAAATAATGCTCAATTTCTGTGGAAACGAACGGTCCCCCCTGCCTTCACTGTGCATACGTCATTAGCCGGTGTTCACGGATTATCACCTCATTTCTGCTTCAAACTGCCTCCAGTCATCATCTATCTCAGCCACAGATATCTGAAGCTTTTGGACAATTTTCACCAAGGATAGATATTAGGCCATGGAAGAACCTATTAAATTTTGGCGTTGATCCGGCTCCGGATCTGGATTCTGGATCAAGTTTCACTTTAAATACGCTTTGAAGGATTACGTCAAAACTACTTCCAGATTCTCACCAGATTTGCACCTCAGATAGATATCAAGGCATGGAAGACTCCACTGACTTTTGGAGGTGATCCGGGATCTGGATTGGTGGACGTCAGAAATCTCTGATTGCTCTTGTTTCCACATAAATTCAGTATTATTCATAATAAAGATGAGATGAAGCGATCAGGAGTGCCTGCCGCTACATGAGGCTGCTAGCTGATGCGTTCACTGTGTGTTCGGACATTTTAAAGTGTCACAGAATTTTGCCTCGTTTCTGCTTAAAACTGACTTTAAGATGATTTAAGAGTTTTTTACCTTTATCATCTGATGGTACTAATTCCCATTAATCCATTTGATCACTTGGGTGTGGAGAGGTCAAACTCAGATGAGCTGCTGTGGTCCAAAATGAGGCATGTGCCAGCTGAGGCAGGCGGCCCAATTTTTTAAGGGGGGACCATTCAGTCTGCGATACTGGAACCCGTCCAGTCCAGTCGGCTCTTTCAGTCCTCATCCGTGTCTCAAGCCTGGCTTAGGACACAATTGTTTTGTCCCTTTTTCCCCCTGCTGTTCGCTGATGTGCTGAGATATTTTAATCCAGTATTTTAATTTTTCTTTGGGCCATTGTTGTGGTTCTGCTTTGGTCCAGTGTTCAGAACCAGTTTAAATATATGTGGGCTGTGTTTCCATCATGATTTGCAAATATTTTTAATTTAAGCAGACATTGAATTGCGAGAATTCCAAAGATGTCTACAAATGATGACTCATCAAAATTTTTACCATTTAAGTGATGTCGAGAAATTAAACTATTTTAAACCCACAATGGACAGGTGCCACAGTCATGGGTTCAATGCACACTTTCTACCTGTACTATTCTTTAGTGGCGCCTGGGCCCTATGTCCGTGCATGTCTCTGTGTCTGTGCAGGGCGCCGTGTCTGTGCAGGGCCCCATGCTGGGCAACCTCTCTGAGCGGCACGTCCACCTGTGGAGGCCAAACATGAATTAATCCATAAATGTATTGGGTAAGTGTACCCATTAAGCCCACCAAATCTAAGTTTCACTATTTTTCCTATATATTGACATCATTTGTAAGTGACATCATTTGTTAAAGGGCAAGATTTACCTCTCATTTGAATATTTAGTAATTAGATGATGTACAATTCAAAAGACGTAATTAAGAAATTTTAGGGAAAAAGTCAAGTCTGGAATGGGCTTAATTGGTACCACGGTACCATTTAAGCCCATGTGTGTTCCAAATAACATCATTTATTGATAAAATAAACTTGTGTAATGCAAAAATGAATGTTTAAAAACACAATTAATGCAATATATTTTATAAATAACAGTGAAATGTCTTTAAAAATTCCTTTTGAACAAGTTCCTCATCTGAACAAATGACATACATGATAAACAGACACAACACAGAACAATGAATCGGTTAATTACCTCCGCCAAGGAGGTTATGTTTTCGGTCGCGTCCGTTTGTTTGTTGGTTGGTTGGTTTGTTAACAGGATTACTCAAAAAAATCCTCAGATGGGTTTCAATGAAATTTTTACCAGGGATGTATTGTGGCCTAACTTAGAAGTCATTAAATTTTGGTAATGATCCGGAACACGATCCGGATCCAGTAATTTTTTTAAGGATTCTTTATCATTGCAGGATAGGGCCAATTTCAACATTTTTGCATCTAACTTCATGAAGACGGGTCACAAAGGCTGAACAAAAATTAAGTTACGACACAACAATAATTTAGCATTTGTTTCTCCTCATTGAATAAACTTATTAGAAAAAAAAAAAAAAACCGTGTAGTTCATGCAGTTTCTCTTTATAAATACATTTGCTGAAGATGTAAGGGTTTAACCCTCTGGGGCTGACGCTGTTGTATACGACGGCTGAGACCAAGCTTTACTAAATTATACATAACTTTTTAATGATATGAGATAGAAACGTACTTTTTTGCTGAAAAGTTAACTCCGCGGACTTTCAAGCCACCATCCACCATCTTTGTACTCCTCATAGAAGCTGTGTGATGATGAGAGCAATGTGAGTGTCCAATTGGAATTGGTTCACTGTCACATGGTTTTCCAAAATCCAGTCGTAGGGTAGATTCACCTCATGTGACACACCAAAGATTGTTTTTAGGAGTGATGTGTTACTAGTTTATTATAGTTTGCTGTGTGTTATGAATAAACGTGTGTGGAAATTATTTTCGACTTTACTTTTCCTTTCTTATTTCTGATTGTAAACCTTTATTACACTTATAAAACACAACTATAGCATATATATATATATATTGAAAGTACAAGTTGTCCTGAAAAAAAAGAGACATAAAACTTAACCCCAGAGGGTTAAACACTGAATCTGAAAACACGACGGTGGATGCGTGAAACGATGTGGAATAAGTCTCTTTGCCAAAGGGCATTCCATATGACGTCAGTGACCCTATGGCCTTGGCGGAGGTTTGCGCTCTCCGAGTGCTTCTACTTTAGTTTCATTTCAGGCACTTCAGGCAATCCAATTCAAAATAAACAGCAATATATTTATTAGATAACAGTAAACATGTCTTTAAAAAAATTAATTTATATTTACATATTAAAATTTACATTTTATCTATCTATCTATCTAGTAAAGTAGATCAGTAATTTAAAGTCACACAGTGAACTGTTACTTTTTTAAACACTTTTGACCAGAAAAATGTATTTAACTTTACTAGAGGAAATCTCTATTGAAATACATGAGGTGGGCTTCAATGGAGCACACTGGGCTTAACGGTTCCACTGTGAGGAACGCTTAAAAACACAATGCTTTCCTTTCAAAATGTAAGATATGCTCACAAAACTACGCATGGAGCCTAAATATAGTTTGCATCAAACATTACAGCAGTTACTACTGTGCACACATTCAGAAATATAGAGGATTTTCAATCACATGACCGATTAGTTATCTTCTCCATCGTGGATTACTATGCAGCTGCCGTGTGAAAGAAAATAGAGAGAATGAAAGCTTATTACGAGGTTTTAAACCCTGGAGATAAAGCTGTTTATGTGATCGATGTGTAGCAGTTGGTTCAGTGGATCCGTATGTTATACCGGATAGTGAATTTAATGACGATGTAACGGAGGTCGGTCTTGAAGTCTTGAGCGATTTCTCTCACCAGACGCTGGAAGGACAGCTTGTGGATCAGCAACTCGGTGGATTTCTGGTAGCGGCGGATCTCTCTCAGCGCCACGGTGCAGGGCCTGTAACGGTGAGGCTTCTTCACGCCTCCGGTAGCCGGAGTGCTCTTCTGGGCGGCTGTGGATTTATGGGCGGTCTGCTTGGTTCTGGCCCATATTAAAGCTTCCTTCAGATCTGCTGAGCAGGTCTCTGTGTCACTTAGAAAGCTCGTAACACTCTGCTGCTTGATGGCACAATAACTGCTGGCAGCCTGGAAAATGAGTGACCTGCCTCATTTTTATCACCTCTGTTTGAACAATCGACGACAGCACAAAAGTTGACCATTGTTGAAGCTTCTGCAATTGTTTGCCAAATGCCGTAGCGTATCACAGTGGCCACTGTGTCGTAATCCACAACGGCTGCGGGGCACAAAATCACGTGACCGATACGTCACATGAAAACCTCTATAAAGTTTTTGTCATTGAATATTAGCATGTGCTCGCTGTAATTTGCATGCATTTTGATGGGATGTACCATTTAAGCCCATCTGTAAAAAAAAAGGTAAATTTATGAAATTAATCAGCTCCACAAGAACAATTTATGATGCATTTATCTAAATATCAATGTTAAATAGATAATAAAATGCCTAATATTTGTAGCTGACAACCTTCGTTCTTGTGGCAGAGTAGCATGAACAGGGCTACGCGTGTTAGCGTGAGATCAGCTATGTTTGCTAGCTTATGAAACTCATCTTTGCATTTGAAGGGAAATTGTATCATTTGGCAAAATACTGTTTATCTATAAATCAAAATTAGTACATTTGCCTCTTATTTGACATAATATTAATGTACTTACCAAAGATGTGGCTGAAATTTGCTGAAAATGAATGAATCTGACAGTTCCAAAACACCAAAGTTTTTGGTCGCCTTCTCGTCAGGGGTCCTGAGACTGTGTACTTTGGGGCGGGGCTAACTCAACAATAGAAAATGTGATTTGTGTGCAATAAAAAAAATGTCATAAAAGTAACAAACCATTTGATTGGATGAAGCAATGATGGTAAAATATAATTGACATCAAATTTGAAAGTGGGCTTAAAGGGTACATGGGCTTAATGGGAACACTTACCCTAAATAACTTTCATCTTTTATTTCTGCATTTATTCATACTTTCATACATGTACAGGTGTTCCTTTGTCTCGCTTCATCAGCGAATCGGTCGTGATGCGCGAAGCCTCCGCACGGCTTTCCATGACAAAATCTCTTGTTAAAGTGAATCTGCCGGAAAATGGCTGATGTCCAGCTCTTGTGATAACCAGAGAAATTGCACACGACTGTCCCGGCTCCACACAGCCATCCGTTTAGAAATGATGTGGTGGTTTCTGCCTCTCGATGGCGGCTCGGAGCGCGGCGAGCCGTGCGCCATTGTGGGCCGTCCTTAAAGCTGTAGTAACACTCCTTATTCTCTGTGAAGCCCCTAAAATTTCACGAAGCCAGATAAATTTTTCGAATGGTTTCCAGCTGCCTGTCTCTAACAGTTTCTGAAAAAATTCTGATGGAAAAAACAAGCCCAAATCATTCCGCCATTTCCTCGCAATGAAACAACGACGAGAGGGGTGGACCACTGCTCACTCAAAGCCTGTCCCACAGGCGAATGACGTAACCGACAGGCTGTGGAAAAACTCACGCATGCGCACGAAAGTTCAAGCTTGGCTGACGTAAAAACATATGAATCAAATCCATATATTTTTGCATAAATAAAAGGTCGATACTTTTCTCACAGACCCTCGTACATAAATTATGAGGTGGGTGGTCCTATAAGCAGCCTGGAACTGATTGGTCCAAGCCAATGTGACCTCATCCATTTATGAATGTTTACATTATTTATTTCTTCGGGGGACAAAAACATGAATTCAGACGACATGAAAAGATAAAAGTCAAAATACTCGTCTTGAAGTCAACATAATGTCTTCAGTCATGTTCCTCCAACATCAGGCTCTTTGTTGCATCTGGTGTCAAACTTGTGGTAAATTGAGCCGTTAAAAGCGCAAGAAGAACGGTGACGTTACGTGTCCAGATTTAACTGCAGACACTGAAACTATCAGAAAGAGTCAAACGTGTTCAAGAAAAAACAAAAGTGGGTTGGAAACAAAATCTTCAGCAATGATGTCATTTTTTTACCTCCTTCATTCTTCACCTCCTTCATTTTCACTACTTTCATTCTTCACTTCCTTCATTCTTCACCTGCTTGATCCTTTACCTCCTTCATTCTTCACCTCTTTCGTCTGTGGTCTAGTGACCTTCGACTTTCTTACAGAAGAGTCAAAGCACTTCTTTCCTCCATATCTACACCTCATCCTCCTGTTGCAGTTCTACTGTTCCGTCACGTTGGACCGCCTGCTTTGAGCTGTTGTCTCGGGCTGATCCTCCTGCTACACGATTCTGTGGCAGATTCTCAGCAGCTATGAACCACCAAATGTTGAGATCACAAAGGCTGTCAAACATCTGGAGGCGAGGGAAGCTCCAGGGACCTGAGCTCCTCCAGGCGAGTGGAGATGCTGCTCTCCTGAAATTGCAAGCAATCTGAGACGGGTATCAACCCTACAAACTACAAGAAAGGACTTGTTATTCCACTCTGGAAAGAAAAGGGTGAGCACATGGGCTGTAAGAAACACATCAGTATCACGCTGCTCTCTGTGCCGGAGAAGGATCATTCTGAGCATGAGCAGGAACACCTGCTGCTTCTAATGCAAGATGCGTTTTAAAGAATTTATTTGTAAATTATGGCAGAAAATAAGTATTTGGTCAATAACAAAAATTCAACTCAGTAGTTTGTAACATAATCTTTGTTGGCAATGACAGAGGCTCAAACGTTTCCTGTAAGTCTTCACCAGGTTTGCACACACTGTAGCTGGTATTTTGGTCCATTCCTCCATGCAGATCTCCTCTAGAGCAGTGATGTTTTTGGGGCTGTCATGGGCAACATGGACTTTCAACTCCCTCCACAAATTTTCTATGGGGTTGAGGTCTGGAGGACTGGCTAGCCACTCCAGGACCATGAAATGCTTTTTACAGAGCCACTCCTTCGTTGCCTGAGCGGTGTGTTTGGGATCATTGTCATGCTGGAAGACCCAGCCATGTTGCATCTTCAATGCTCTCACTGAAGGAAGGAGGTTTTGGCTTAAAATCTCACGATACATGGCCACATTCATTCTTCCCTTAACACGGATCAGTCATCCTGCCCCCTTTGCAGAAAAACAGCCCCAAAGCATGATGTTTCCACCCCCATGTTTCACAGTTGATATGGTGTTCTTGGAATGCAACTCAGCATTCTTCTTCCTCCCAAACCACGACGAGTTGAGTTTTTACCACAAAGTTCTATTTTGGTTTCATCTGACCACATGACTCACTCATCTTTCTAAGTAGGAGAACTTGCACAATCAGGGGCTGACTAAATACTTTTTTACCCCACTGTAAATGAGATGGTGAGGACTCTTTTTCCAGGCATGTGAGATGCAAATAAAGGAAATGCTTAAAATGGTGTTGATTAAGAGGGACGTAGTTGTGGGGGTCTTGGAGGGCTTTGGCTCAAGATTTTTAGGTCTGCTAATGCTCTCCAGAAGCATTACTGAAAAAACTTTGAAGGACCTAAATAACATGGTGAGATGCTGAAGAGCTTCACTCGTTCATGTCAGCGATATATACTTATTATCATTTATGTCGTTGTTTGCCTTGTGAGTTTCTGCCCTGCCCCAGCAGGGGCGTGCTGCTGATTATTTTCCCCAAAGTAACACATGATACTGACGATGTGAAGCATCTCCTGTCGGTGTGTCATCATGATGTGTCCTGTGCCGAGAAGAAGCCACGCTGCCCAGACTTTAGTTCTATGTTTTGGTTTTCATATCCTGGTGGATTTTAATTTTCTTTCGGCTTTGTTGGTCCCACTCGCTGCTCGCATTGCCCAGGCATTTAAAACAAAAACGGTGGCTAAGGAGTGAGGATCAGCACCTCTAAATCTGAGGGCCATGGTTCTTAGCAGGATCCAATGGATTGTCTACTCCTGGTAGGGTAATAAGGTCTTGCCCTAAGTGAAGGAGTTCATGTACCTCAGGGTCTTGTCAGGAGTGAGGGGACGATGGAACATGACACTGGCCGGAGAATCTGGTGCAGCAGGGATGGTTTTGCATTCATGTTACTGTACTGTTGTGATGAATAGGGAGCTGAGCCAAAAGGTGAAGCTCTCAATCTACTGGTCAATCTTCGGTTCGTACTTTCACCTATGGTCATGAGAGTTGGGTCATGACTGAAAGAACTAGATCGCGGGTACAAGAGGCAGAAACTGGGCTTCCTCAGGAGGGTGGCTGGTGTCTCCCTTAGAGATAGGATGAGAAGTCGGTCATCCGTGGGGAGCTTGGAATAGAGTCGCTGCTCCTTCACGTTGAAAGGAGCCAGCTGAGGTGGTTCGGGCATCTGGTAAGGATGCCCCCCTGGGCGCCTCCCTAGGGAGATGTTCCAGCGGATGTGTGACTGAGTCATAGACTGAAAATGCGTCTCGGATTCAAAGTAAGTAGCACGTTACATTGCCGAACTGGGCACTACGCAGAATGTTGTCTAAGTGTGAAAATAACGTAAAGAAGTAAGAATATCTTATTCTAGGCCATGGTGCCCTGCCAGTTTTTTCTCTGGAATCTAATTTGACTTTTGTTGCCATTGCGGTGTCTCTGCCCATTTCAATCAATATTTTGTTGAAACTTCACATCCTGAGTAGTCTTCAAAATTTACATACTACCCTACGTCAATCAATCAATCAATCAATTTTTTTATATAACGCCAAATCACAACAAAACAGTTGCCCCAAGGTGCTTTATATTGTAAGGCCAGGCCATACAATAATTATGTAAAACCCCAACGGTCAAAACGCAACTGTGAGCAAGCACTGGCTACAGTGGAAGGAAAACTCCCTTTTAACAGGAAGAAACCTCCAGCAGAACCAGGCTCAGGGAGGGCAGTCTCTCTGCTGGGACTGGTTGGGGCTGAAGGAGGAGAACCAGGAAAAAGACATGCTGTGGAGGGGAGCAGAGATCGATCACTAATGATTAAATGCAGAGTGGTGCATACAGAGCAAAAAAGAGGAAGAAACCATGCATCATGGGAACCCCCCAGCAGTCTATGTCTATAGCAGCATAACTAAGGGATGGTTCAGGTCACCTGATCCAGCCCTAACTATAAGCTTTAGCAAAAAGGAAAGTTTTAAGCCAATCTTAAAAGTAGAGAGGGTGTCTGTCTCCCTGATCTGAATGAGCTGGTTTCCCAACAGGAGAGGAGCCTGAAGCTGACGGCTCTGCCTCCCATTTATACTCTTACAAACCCTAGGAACTACAAGTAAGCCTGCAGTCCTGAGAGCGAAGTGCCTCTATGGGGTGATATGGTACTACGAGGGTCCCTAAGATAAGATGGGACCTGATTATTCAAAACCTTATAAGTAAGAAGAGAATTTTAAATTCTCTTCTAGAATTAACAGGAAGCCAATGAAGAGAGGCCAATATGGGTGAGATATGCTCTCTCCTTCTAGTCCCCCCGCCAGTACTCTAGCTGCAGCATTTTGAATAACATGAAGGCTTTTTAGGGAACTTTAGGACAACCTGATAATAATGCCATTACAATAGTCCAGCCTAGAGGAAATAAATGCATGAATTAGTTTTCAGCATCACTCTGAGGACAAGACCTGATTTTAGAGATATTGCGTAAATGCAAAAAAGCAGTCCTACATATTGTTTAATATGCGCTTTGAATGACATATCCTGATCAAAAATGACTCCAAGATTTCTCACAGTATTACTAGAGGTCAGGGTAATGCCATCCAGAGTAAGGATCTGGTTAGACACCCATGTTTCTAAGATTTTGTGGGGCAAGTACAATAACTTCAGTTTTATCTGAATTTAAAAGCAGGAATATTAGAGGTCATCCATGTCTTTATGTCTGTAAGAACAATCCTGCAGTTTAGCTAATTGGTGTGTGTCCTCTGGCTTTCATGGATAGATAAAGCTGGGTATCATCTGCGTAACAATGAAAATTTAAGCAATACCGTCTAATAATACTGCCTAAGGGAAGCATGTATAAAGTGAATAAAATTGGTCCTAGCACACAACCTTGTGGAACTCCATAATTAACTTTAGTCTGTGAAGAAGATTCCCCATTTACATGAACAAATTGTAATCTATTAGACAAATATGATTCAAACCACCGCAGCGCAGTGCCTTTAATACCTATGGCATGCTCTAATCTCTGTAATAAAATTTTATGGTCAACAGTATCAAAAGCAGCACTGAGGTCTAACAGAACAAGCACGAGATGAGTCCACTGTCCGAGGCCATAAGAAGATCATTTGTAACCTTCACTAATGCTGTTTCTGTTGTGAAGGTGTCGTAGCACGGACCCACAACAGGGGGCGCAATGAACGGAATGACTAAACCAAAGGTAACAATTTAATGTTGTGACACTACACAACGAAAAGACACAGAAAATATGCACAGTCAATTAGCACCAGGTGACGTGTGGCAGGCTCGAAGATAGGAGACCCCCCCCCGACGAGAGAAGCCGTACTCCACACGGCTTCCACCACCAACGGTCTGAAGAACACCGGAGCCGCC
Source organism: Thalassophryne amazonica (assembly GCF_902500255.1). NCBI lineage: Eukaryota > Metazoa > Chordata > Actinopteri > Batrachoidiformes > Batrachoididae > Thalassophryne > Thalassophryne amazonica. Next base: position 11,928,249 of record NC_047111.1, on the reverse strand, counting down.
AAGTCCCGAGTCCCCAGGTGGCCTCTGTTCCCGGCTGTCGACCCTGGTACTGCTGGCAGAAAGGAAAAACAGGATGTGTGAGTGTGAGTCCGCACACTCAGTAATACACAGTCCAACACTGATGGGAGGGAGCACCTCCACCTCCAATCATACACTCAAGCAGCTCCTGTCAGTCACTTATCTGGAGGGAGTGGGAGGCGAAGACGTGGCGGTTCCCACAACACGCCACTCCAACAAAACTGTCCCACAGGAATAAACGGCTGCAAACAGAGATCAAAACGTGGATTAATCCAAATACTGCAGAGACGGATTACCTCAGGAATGGTAGTCGATTTCTCGGCGAGGAGGTGGAGTTGCAGTCCGGCTTTTATGGTGGTGATGATGATGAACGAGTGACAGCTGGGGCAGGGGATGAATGACAGCTGTCACTTCTTCTAGGTCTGGCGCCCTCTCGTGCTTGGAGCCCGCACTCCAAGCAGGGCGCCCTCTGGTGGTGGTGGGCCAGCAGTACCTCCTCTTCAGCGGCCCACACAACAGTTTCTGTGCTATGATGAATTCTAAAACCTGACTGAAACTCTTCAAATAGACCATTCCTCTGCAGATGATCAGTTAGCTGTTTTACAACTACCCTTTCAAGAATTTTTGAGAGAAAAGGAAGGTTGGAGAATTGCCTATAATTAGCTAAGATAGCTGGGTCAAGTGATGGATTTTTAAGTAATGGTTTAATTACTGCCACCTTAAAAGCCTGTGGTACATAGCCAACTAACAAAGATAGATTGATCATATTTAAGATCGAAGCATTAAATAATGGTAGGGCTTCCTTGAGCAGCCTGGTAGGAATGGGGAAAGAGTCTAACCAAATACCGGCATCACTGAAAGCAGCCAAAGATAACGATACGTCTTTGGGATGGTTATGACTAATTTTTTCTCTAATAGTTAAAATTTTGTTAGCAAAGAAAGTCATGAAGTCATTACTAGTTAAAGTTAATGGAATACTCAGCTCAATAGAGCTCTGACTCTTTGTCAGCCTGGCTACAGTGCTGAAAAGAAACCTGGGGTTGTTCTTATTTTCTTCAATTAGTGATGAGTAGAAAGATGTCCTAGCTTTACGGAGGGCTTTTTTATAGAGCAACAGACTCTTTTTCCAGGCTAAGTGAAGATCTTCTAAATTAGTGAGACGCCATTTCCTCTCCAACTTACGGGTTATCTGCTTTAAGCTACGAGTTTGTGAGTTATACCACGGAGTCAGGCACTTCTGATTTAAAGCTCTCTTTTTCAGAGGAGCTACAGCATCCAAAGTTGTCTTCAATGAGGATGTAAAACTATTGACGAGATACTCTATCTCACTTACAGAGTTTAGGTAGCTACTCTGCACTGTGTTGGTATATGGCATTAGAGAACATAAAGAAGGAATCATATCCTTAAACCTAGTTACAGCGCTTTCTGAAAGACTTCTAGTGTAATGAAACTTATTCCCTACTGCTGGGTAGTCCATCAGAGTAAATGTAAATGTTATTAAGAAATGATCAGACAGAAGGGAGTTTTCAGGGAATACTGTTAAGTCTTCTATTTCCATACCATAAGTCAGAACAAGATCTAAGATATGATTAAAGTGGTGGGTGGACTCATTTACTTTTTGAGCAAAGCCAATAGAGTCTAATAATAGATTAAATGCAGTGTTGAGGCTGTCATTCTCAGCATCTGTGTGGATGTTAAAATCGCCCACTATAATTATCTTATCTGAGCTAAGCACTAAGTCAGACAAAAGTTCTGAAATTCACAGAGAAACTCACAGTAACGACCAGGTGGACGATAGATAATAACAAATAAAACTGGTTTTTGGGACTTCCAATTTGGATGGACAAGACTAAGAGTCAAGCTTTCAAATGAATTAAAGCTCTGTCTGGGTTTTTGATTAATTAATAAGCTGGAATGGAAGATTGCTGCTAATCCTCCGCCCCGGCCCGTGCTACGAGCATTCTGACAGTTAGTGTGACTCGGGGGTGTTGACTCATTTAAACTAACATATTCATCCTGCTGTAACCAGGTTTCTGTAAGGCAGAATAAATCAATATGTTGATCAATTATTATATCATTTCCAACAGGGACTTAGAAGAGAGACCTAATGTTTAATAGACCACATTTAACTGTTTTAGTCTGTGGTGCAGTTGAAGGTGCTATATTATTTTTTCTTTTTGAATTTTATGCTTAAATAGATTTTTGCTGGTTATTGGTAGTCTGGGAGCAGGCACCGTCTCTACAGGGATGGGGTAATGAGGGGATGGCAGGGGGAGAGAAGCTGCATAGAGGTGTGTAAGACTACAACTCTGCTTCCTGGTCCCAACCCTGGATAGTCACGGTTTGGAGGATTTAAGAAAATTGGCCAGATTTCTAGAAATGAGAGCTGCTCCATCCAAAGTGGGATGAATGCCGTCTCTCCTAACAAGACCAGGTTTTCCCCAGAAGCTTTGCCAATTATCTATGAAGCCCACCTCATTTTTTGGACACCACTCAGACAGCCAGCAATTCAAGGAGAACATGCAGCTAAACATGTCACTCCCGGTCTGATTGGGGAGGGGCCCAGAGAAAACTACAGAGTCCGACATTGTTTTTGCAAAGTTACACACCGATTCAATGTTAATTTTAGTGACCTCCGATTGGCGTAACCGGGTGTCATTACTGCCGACGTGAATTACAATCTTACCAAATTTACGCTTAGCCTTAGCCAGCAGTTTCAAATTTCCTTCAATGTCGCCTGCTCTGGCCCCCGGAAGACAATTGACTATGGTTGCTGGTGTCGCTAACTTCACATTTCTCAAAACAGAGTCGCCAATAACCAGAGTTTGATCCTCGGCGGGTGTGTCGTCGAGTGGGGAAAAACGGTTAGAAATGTGAACGGGTTGGCGGTGTACACGGGGCTTCTGTTTAGGGCTACGCTTCCTCCTCACAGTCACCCAGTCGGCCTGCTTTCCCGGCTGCTCGGGATCTGCCAGGGGGTAACTAACGGCGGCTAAGCTACCTTGGTCCGCACCGACTACAAGGGCCTGGCTAGCTGTAGAATTTTCCACGGTGCGGAGCCGAGTCTCCAATTCGCCCAGCCTGGCCTCCAAAGCTACGAATAAGCTACACTTATTACAAGTACCGTTACTGCTAAAGGAGGCCGAGGAATAACTAAACATTTCACACCCAGAGCAGAAAAGTGCGGGAGAGACAGGAGAAGCCGCCATGCTAAATCGGCTAAGAGCTAGTAGCTACGCTAAGCTAGCGGATTCCTAAAAACACGCAAAGTGAATAATGTGTAAATAATTTAGAGGTGATTCAGCAGAAGGAGTGCTTTAGTTAAGGCACGTAAAGATTACACTGGGAAACAAATCATAATCTAGATAACTAGATCAATCTAACTGCGCAGATTAAACAGCTAACAGATACAGAAAAACACCGCTGTGCTCCGGAACAGGAAGTGATACAATACCGCAGTGAGAGCCAACCACCATCAATGTTCGGTCTGAGGCTTTACCTTCATTATACTAATGATAAATAAATAAACGCTGTGAGCATGTTACATCAGTCAGATGAACGTCTGCAAATACTGACTATGGGCATCCTCAGTTTTTCTGGACAACACTGAATTACTCCACGAGCGAGGACCCCCCCCATGTGCCCCCCAAAAAAAGGTAGGCTGGATGTTATTGAGCCTTGACCAGTCTTTCAAAGCACTTCAAAGCGCCCCCTAATCTCGTTGTACTATGCAGACTGTGTTTGCTGTGTATAATGACAATAAAGGCTTTCTATTCTATTCTATTCTATCACAATGGGAGTGAGTGCTATGGGCCGGTAGTCATTCAGGGTTGTTGCTGGAGATTTCTTGGGTAGCGGTATGATGGTGGTGGCTTTGAAGCATTCTGGTATGATGGCCTGGCTCAGAGAGATGTTGAAGATATCTGTGAGAACATCTGTGAGTGAGTCAGCACAGTCTCTAAGCACACCCCAGGTATATTGTCAGGGCCGGCATCCTTCCTGGGTTCGTGTCCGTTACTGACTGAACGCCTTGCCATAGGCGTCTGGGGTCTTTTGTGTCAGTGAAGTGTGATTGGACTTTCTGTCCATAGGCACGCTTGGCTGCTCTCATGCCCCGATTCAAGTTGGCCCTTGCTGATCTGAGGGCTTCCTTGTCTCCAGACTTGAAAGCAGTGTTCCGTGCTCTCGGGAGCTCATACACCTCCCTGGTGAACCAGGGTTTGTCATTTGCTCTTGTGGTGATGTGTTTTATGACAGTCACATCTTCCCTGCATATGGATATGTAGCCTATCAGACTCAGTGTATTCCGTTATGTTGACATGCTGGTTGGAAGTGGTGGCTTCTCTGAAAACATTCCATTCTGTGCGATCAAAACAGTCTTGTAGTGCTGAGGTGGCCCCCTCTGGCCAAATTCTAATCTGTTTCACAGAAGGTTTGCACCTCGTTAGCAGTGGTCTGTAGGCTGGAATGAGCCTGATGATGATGATGTGATCTGAGGTGATGAGGTGATCTGAGTTTCCCTGGTGGAGGTGGGGAACAGCTCTGTATGCCTGCTTAACATTAGTATACGAGGTCTGTTAGAAAACTATTGGACCTTTTTATTTTTTTCAAAAACCTGATGGATTTGACGTGTGCTTGCATGAGCCAACCTTGAACCTTCGTGCGCATGCGTGATTTTTTTCACACCTGTCGGTTGCATCATTTGCTTGTAAGCAGCCTTTGTGTGAGGATCAATCAATCAATCAACTTTTTTCTTGTATAGCGCCAAATCACAACAAACAGTTGCCCCAAGGCGCTCCACATTGCAAGGCAAGGCCATACAATAATTATGAAACACAGTCTACGTCTAAAGCAACATAACCAAGGGATGGTCCAGGGTCACCCGATCCAGCCCTAACTATAAGCCTTAGCGAAAAGGAAAGTTTTAAGCCTAATCTTAAAAGTAGAGAGGGTATCTGTCTCCCTGATCTGAATTGGGAGCTGGTTCCACAGGAGAGGAGCCTGAAAGGATGTGTGGAGTCTCTCGTTTTTTCTTTGCAAGGAAATGGCGGAACAACTGGATCAGTGCGACTTCATCAAATTTTGCCAGAAACTGGGCGACAGCCAGGTGGAAACCATTCGGATTATTCAGACGGCTTTTGGTGACGATCCTCTGGGCATCACACAGATTAAGGAGCGTTACAATCGGTTTAAAGACGTCCGCACAACGGTGGAGGGCACGCCGCGCTCCAGGCGGCCATCAACATGCTGAAACGACCGGATCATTTCCAAAGTGAACGCTGTGGTGATGTGGGACCATCGTGTGACTATCCGAGAAATTGAGGAAGAGGTGGACATCAGCACTTTTTCGGCACATTCCACTGTGAAAGAAGATTTTGCCATGAAAAGAGTGGCGGCGAAATTCATCCGCACGAAGCTGATGGCGCAGCAACAGTGCCTCCATGATGAAGCCTCACAGGACATGTTGTGGCATGTCCACCTCGTCCACAATTTCTCGGATAGTCACATGACTGAAAAGCCACCGAAAGCCATCTGAATAATCCGAATGGTTTCCACCATGCGCACGAAGGTTCAAGGTTGGCTCATTCAAGCACACGTGATTCAAATCCATTAGGTTTTTGAAAAAATAAAAAGGTCCGATACTTTTCTAACAGACCTCGTACACCTGGTCAAGAATGTTTTCTCCCCTTGTTGCAAAATCCACAAAAGTATTGATGTGGATTCTGATACAGACTTACCGGTTCACATTTGATGTATTACTCCGCGCCCTGACCGCTGTTGGAGTGTCGCTGCCTCACGGTAAGCCTCGACGACCAAATTACTTACAGAAAAATAAACCGTGCAAGCGATGGAATTGGATTAGAATGGTAATAACTCCGTTGTGTCTGATGATTTGCGGACGTCCATGCTGTTATACAGTCGCAAAGATCCGTTTTACCTGCTCCGCTAACACATCGCCAGTAAAACTCCTTTTTAAAGCTCAGTTTGCGACCGTATAACCAGCATGAACGTCCGCAAATCATCAGACACAACAGGGTTATTCCCTAATTCTTCAGTTTTAGCTATGTAGCGAGTCTCGCTGTACGGGTGCGTCTTTTTGGTCATTCAGTCGATGGCGCCACTGTCTGCAGAATACCATTGTCATGGAAACGATCCTGCAGCCTCGTGTGTCTTCAGAGTCTCGGGTCGTGTCAACATCAGCCACAAAGTTTCTGCATCTGTCAAATGTGTCAATCATTTGTTCGTTAAGAAATGTGAAACGACTTCCTGTGAATTCTGACAATAAAAAAGAGGAATAAAAATGACTCAGATGGGGATCTGACCCCAAACAGTTTCTGCTGCCTTTACAGATGTTTCATTTCAACACAAAACCAGTTTTTTTTTTTTTTGGTTGGTTGGTTTTTTTTTTGGGTAGGTTACAAAAGCTTCACATTATGACACTGAACCTGTTACAGAAACTAAAAAACCCCTAAAAACACCTGTTTTCCCCAATCATCAGAGTTAAAAACAAATGAATCCTTTTGTAATTTTTTTTATTAGCATTTCATGTTAAATATATACATAACATACTGTAACCACTGTGTGTTCATCATCCTCATACTATCAACATAAATGTACATTCATTTTAAAAGCACACATACCTCTACACAAAATGCTGTAAAGCAATATTAGAGAAAAACAACAACAATAACAAAAAAAACAACCCAAGCAGAACCGAAACAATTAGGGAATAGATTGCTGTTATAACTTTACTAATTATCTAAGAAAACAAAATCAAGCCTATGAGATGTTACATAGTGGATCCATTTTCCCAGTATGAGGTAAACTGTTCCAATTTGTAGTTGATACATGCTGTTATCTTTTCCATATTGTAAATGTCCATTGTAATGTTCATCCATTCAGTTAAAGTCGGCCTTTCCTGTAATAACCATTTCCTGGTTAATACCTTTTTCTCTGCGACCAACAAAATATTTAATAAATATTTGTCATTTTTTAAGTTTCTGAGGTAAATTTCCAAAATATAATCTTCATCTCGAGAGGCATTACATCTTTAAAAATGTCTTGTAGAGCCATGTGTATTTCTCTCCAGAAGTCCTTGATAACCGGGCAGTCCCAAAAGATGTGGTGGTGGTTTGCCTGTTGATTACCACAGTTTTTCCAACATATCAATCAATCAATTTTTTTTATATAGCGCCAAATCACAACAAACAGGTGCCCCAAGGCGCTTTATATTGTAAGGCAAGGCCATACAATAATTATGTAAAACCCCAACGGTCAAAACGACCCCCTGTGAGCAAGCACATATAGGGGGTTCCATCATAGTGAGATTTCTGAACGAGTGTAATAAATATCTTATCAGATTTTTCCAGCTGAATTCCCTCCAAATCTGTGAACTAGTACATTTCCAATTAGATATCCACATTGTCCTCAGATATACTTATTCCTCCTTCTTGCTCCCATTTTTCTTTAATGTATGTAGTTGACTGTGTTTTAAGATTGAATAAGCCTTTCTATGCACATGATATAATTCTACCATTGATATCAGAGTTATATGCTTTCCTAAACATTTCTACAAAACTCACCTTTGTTTCTGAGATATTTTTCATTTTCATATTAATATAGTGTCGTATCTGCAGATAGCGGTACAAATCCTGTTTTTCTAAAAGGTATCTTTCTTTAATTGTATCAAAACTAAGCATTGTTCCCCCTTGTAAATATTTCTAATGATTGTGTGTTTTCGTTGTATTTTTGTTGTATTAATTGTTTGCTTGATTGCCATCCAGGACCTCAGGTGGGTTCACGGTGTCATCCCAGACTGGACTTTCTGTCTGGGGACAAGGTGGTGGTCAAGTGGTTAGTGCGGAAGGTTCCAGGTTTAAACCCCACTCCTCCCCATTTTTACATATAACTTAATTCGGTGTAAAACCTGTGCCAAATTCAACACACAGAACCCAAGTGAAGACAAGCGAGCAGCCGAAGGGACGGGCCCTTACATTTGAACTCTGATGATGCAGATTCTGTTGTAGTCAGTCATATTTGTTGTACTCTATTGTATTGTTTTACTCTATTGTAGTCTGTGCTCTGTTGTACTCAGTTGTCATCTGTTGCAGTCTGTTGCCATCAGTTGTAGTCTGCTGGAGTCAGTTGTAGTCTGTTGCAGTCAGTTATAGTCTGCTGTCGGTTGTAGTCAGTCATAGTCAGTTGTAGTCTGTTGTCATCTGATGTAGTCAGTCGTAGTCAGCTGTAGTCTGTCATAGTCTGTTGTCATCTGTTGTAGTTTGTTGGAGTCTGTTATAGTCAGTCATATTTTGTTGTACTCTATTGTAGTCTGTTGTCATTCAGTCTGTTGTAGTCTGTTGTCAGTTGTATCTGTTGCAGTCAGTTGTGGGTCTGCTGTCATCGGTTGTAGTCAGTCGTAGTCAGTTTTAGTCTGTTGCAGTCTGTCGTAGTCAGTTGCAGTCTGTTGTCATCTGTTTAGTCTGTCATAGTCTGTTGCAGTCTGTTATCTGTGGTAGTCAGTCGTAGTCAGTCATAGTCAGTTGTAGTCTGTTATCATCTGTTGTAGTCAGTCGTAGTCAGTCATAGTCAGTTGTAGTCTGTTATCATCTGTTGTAGTCAGTCGTAGTCAGTCATAGTCAGTTGTAGTCTGTTATCATCTGTTGTAGTCAGTCATAGTCAGTTGTAGTCGTTATCACTGTTGTAGTCAGTCGTAGTCAGTCATAGTCAGTTGTAGTCTGTCATAGTCTGTTGCAGTCTGTTGTCATCTGTTGTAGTCTGTTGCAGTCTGTCATAGTCTGTTGTCATCTGTTGTAGTCATAGTCTGTTGTAATCTGTTGTAGTCTGTCGTACTCTGTTGCAGTCTGTTGTAATCTGTTGTAGTCTGTCGTACTCTGTTGCAGTCTGTTGTAATCTGTTGTAGTCTGCCGTAGTCTGTTGTAGTCTGTCGTAGTCTGTTGCAGTCTGTTGTCATCTGTTGTAGTGTGTTGTAGTCAGTCGTAGTTTGTTGTCATCTGCCGTAGTCTGTGTCACCTGTTGCCGTCTTTGTCATCTGTTGTAGACTGTTGTAGTCGTTGTCATCTATTGTGGTCAGTCGTAGTCAGTTGTAGAGTGTTGCAGCCTGTTGTCATTTGTTGTAGGACTGGAAACTTTAAATTGTCCATAGGTGTGTGTGTTGTGTCCCGTGACAGACTGATCTGGATCCAGATCACCTCCAAAATTCAGTGAGGTCTTCAGTGGCCTAATATCGTCTGTGGAAAGAATCTGTGAAGTAGTTTTGACGTAATCCTTCAAAACTTATTGGGATACGTCGTGTTTACAAACACTGACATTAAATCTAACCATGAACATTCACATAGTCGGCAAGAACACCCTTACCAAAAAGTAGTATATGCAAGTATGTTTCAAGTATACTTCTAGTTTACTTTTTATACTTATCAGTACTATTTTTTGGTAAGGGCACGTGTAAATAGATACCAGGAAAGAGAGAAAGCGCGGCATCTTGGAGTTCAGGAACCGATTCGGAGGTACCAGTTCACTGTAAGCAGCCCGTTAAAGTCCCATGGTACCAGTTCTCTGTAAGTGGATCATTAAAGTCCTATGGTACCAGTTCTCTGTCAGTGGCCCACTAAAGTCCCATGTTACCAGTTCTCTGTAAGTGACCCGTGAAAGTCCTGTGGTACCAGTTCTCTGTCAGTGGCCCGTTAAAATCCCGTGGTACCTGTTCTCTGTCAGTAGCCCGTTAAAGTCCTGTGGTACCAGTTCTATCAGTGGCCAGTTAAAGTCCTGTGGTACCAGTTCTCTGTCAGTGGCCCGTTAAAGTCCAGTGGTACCAGTTCTGTCAGTGGCCTGTTAAAGTCCAGTGGTACCAGTTCTGTCAGTGGCCTGTTAAAGTCCTGTGGTACCAGTTCTGTCAGTGGCCTGTTAAGGTCCCGTGGTACCAGTTCTCTGTCAGTGGCCCGTTTAAGTCCAGTGGTACCAGTTCTGTCAGTTGCTTGTTAAAGTCCTGTGGTACCAGTTCGGTCAGTGGCCTGTTAAAGTCCCATGGTACCAGTTCTCTGTCAGTGGCCCTTTAAAGTCCTGTGGTACCAGTTCTCTGTCAGTGGCCCCGTCAAATTCCTGTGATACCAGTTCTTTGTAAGTGACCCGTGAAACTCCTGTGGTACCAGTTCTCTGTCAGTGGCCCGTCAAATTCCTGTGGTACCAGTTCTCTGTAAGTGACCCATGAAAGTGCTGTGGTACCAGTTCTCTGTCAGTGGCCCTTTAAATCCTGCCAGTTCTCTGTCAGTGGCCCGTTAAAGTCCTGTTTTACCAGTTCTGTCAGTGGCCTGTTAAAGTTTTGCGGTACCAGTTCTCTTTAGGTGGCCCGTTAAAAGTCCTGCGGTACCAGTTCAGTCCTGTGGTACCAGTTCTTTATCAGTGTCCCATTAAGTCCTGCTGTACCAGTTCAGTCCTGTGGTACCAGTTCAGTCCTGTGGTACTAGTTCTCTGTCAGTGTCCTGTTAAAGTCCTGTGGTACCAGTTCAGTCCTGTGGTACCAGTTCTCTGTCAGTGGCCCAATAAAGTCCTGTGGTACCAGTTCACTCCTGTGGTACCAGTTCTCTGTCAGTGGCCTGTTAAAGTCCTGTGGTACCAGTTCTGTCAGTGGCTTGTTAAAGTCCCGTGGTACCAGTTCTGTCTGTGGCCTGTTAAAGTTCCATGGTACCAGTTCTCTGTCGGTGGCCCGTTAAAGTCCAGTGATTCCAGTTCTCTGTCAGTGGCCCATTAAAATCCCGTGGTACCAGTTCTGTCAGTTGCCTGTTAAAGTCCCGTGGTACCAGTTCTCTGTCAGTGGCCCTTTAAAGTCCCGTGGTACCAGTTCTCTGTCAGTGGCCCCGTCAAATTGCTGTGGTACCAGTTCTCTGTAAGTGACCCGCGAAAGTCCTGTGGTACCAGTTCTCTTTCAGTGGCCCTGTCAAATTCCTGTGGTACTAGTTCTCTGTAAGTGACGCAGGAAAGTCCTGTGGTACCAGTTCTCTGTCAGTGGCCCTTTGAATCCTGCCAGTTCTCTGTCAGTGGCCCGTTAAAGTCTTGTGGTACCAGTTCTCTTTCAGTGGCCCGTTAGAAGTGCTGCAGTACCAGTTCAGTCCTGTGGTACCAGTTCTCTGTCAGTGGTGCGTTAAAGTCCTGCGGTACCTGTTCAGTCCTGTGGTACCAGTTCTCTGTCAGTGGTGCGTTAAAGTCCTGCGGTACCAGTTCAGTCCTGTGGTACCAGTTCTCTGTCAGTAACCTGTTAAAGTCCTGTGATACCAGTTCAGTCCTGTGGTACCAGTTCTCTGTTAGTAACCTGTTAAAGTCGTGTGGTACCAGTTCAGTCCTGTGGTACCAGGTTAAGAGGGCCCTGGTTGGGGCTGAAGTTTTAACTATGCTAATGCTCCCCAGAGGCTGTCTGTGCCCTCTGGACTCAGAGGACACAGACAGACATGGCCTGTGGACGTCCAGTGCCTGTTCCTCGTCATGGTCCGTCTCAGGTGAGGACCATCGTCTGGGTCTGATCTTCGTTCGATACCCTACAGGGATGAAAAACCTTTGGATTTGTTTCTGGGTGAGCAGAAACCATCCCTATTTGTTCGTTGCATGCTGTCTTGTCTTTACTGAGCCACTTCTGAGGTTGTTGCATGTAATCATCAGTGATACATTTTGTGATACTTGGCTTCACAAGCAAACAAATCACGTCTTCTGATCCTGGTCAATAGCTTTTTGTCCTGTTTCCGCTCTTCCACCTGTTGCACTGACCTTTCTCCATCAGCCACGAAACTCCTCATACCTTGGGTGGTCCATGCACCTTTTACTTTGATTGCCTTAAGACTTTGTGATCTGCAAAAGATGCAATCTGGTTTGAAGAGGACTTTGTCACTTTCAGCTGATGATCTTCGACTGGCTCGTGAAGTCCTTGCAGCAGCTCTACTCTTTACATCGTCTGCATGTGTAAGCTGATTCAGACTCACTGTGAATCGTTTGTAACATTCCATGTGGTAGCCATGATGCAATTCAAACTTATCAGGAATGAGCCTACATGTGTCCTCCATACAGTGGGCAGATTGTGGTGGCTCAAGTCATCTCCTCCTTCGTAATTTGTGTAGCTGGTCATACTGTATTTGTCAGATGTCTCTGAGAACAGTTTGATCTGTCCATACTTGAGCCTTGGACATGAACAACACAGACAGGTTCCAGCTTCTCCTGAGATCTATCCTGCTTCCATTTGGATGGTGGTTCCTTAGTACCTGGTGATGCCATAACTGGAATATTGGAGTGACCGATCAGCTACAATACCCGGAACAACATGTAAAGAATTGTTAGTAACTGAATATGGATATTATTTTTGGGAAAAGTATGTCAGTTTCTTAAATAATTAGTGTAACTTAGTTAGGTTTAGTATATAAGAATCATTTACCGCAGTTGAATTATGGTTTATTGACCTGCAGAGCTTTTGACATAATTATACACCAACGTGTTTCATCATGAGCAATGCCAGATATACGAGGTCTGTAGAAAAGTATCCGACCTTTTTTTTTTTTCAAAAACCATATGAATTTGAATCACGTGTGATTGCGTCAGACAAGCTTGAAGCCTCGTGCGCATCGCTGAGTTTTTTCATGCCTGTCGGTTGCGTCATTCGCCTGTGAGCAGTCTTTGAGTGAGGTGTGGTCCACCCCTCTCGTCTATTTTTTATTGCGAATAAATGTCTGAACGATTTAGAGCTTTGCTGCATCAATTTTTTCCAGAAACTGTGAGAGACCTCCAGGTGGACACCGTTCGAAAATTAATATGGCTTTCAGGGACGATTTTATGGGGATTAAACAGATTACGGGGTGTTACTGCCGCTTTAAGGATGGCCCACAACTGCTGAGAGCGCGGCACCCCCAGCCCCCATCAACAGGCTGACACCCCGCTGGAACAACCAGATCATTTCCAACGTGAAGGTTTTGTTGATCCGGGACCTCGTCTGACTTTCACAAAAAGGCAGAAGATGTGGACATCAGCACTTTTTCCGGCACATTCCACCGTTACAGGAGTTTTTTTCATGGAAAGAAAAGCAGAGGGATGCACCAAGGCTCCGTTCATTACGTAGACAAAACCACCTCGGTGTTGGTCTCTCAGGACAGCTTTCAGGTGGATTTCAGACGGATTCCGTTGCTTTCCAGTTGTGATTATCCGATTGTGATTGTGCATGAGCTGGACATGTTCTGGCAATGAACAGCTCCGTGGCGCGTCCCTCCGCTTTTCTTTCCATGAAAAAAACTCCTGTAATGGTGGAATGTACCGAAAAAGTGCTGATGTCCACATCTTCTGCCTTTTTGTGAAAGTCAGACGAGGTCCCGGATCAACAAACCTTCACGTTGGAAATGATCTGGTTGTTCCAGCGGGGTGTCAGCCTGTTGATGGGGGCTTGGGGCGCCGCGCTCTCAGCAGTTGTGGGCCGTCCTTAAAGCAGCAGTAAACCCCGTAATCTGTTTAATCCCCATAAAATCGTCCCTGAAAGCCATATTAATTTTTCGAACGGTGTCCACCTGGAGGTCTCTCACAGTTTCTGGAAAAAACTGATGCAGCAAAGCTCCAAATCGTTCAGACATTTTCGCAATAAAAATAGACGGGAGGGGGCCACACCTCACTCAAAGCCTGCTCACAAGCGAATGACGCAACCGACAGGCATGAAAAAACTCACGCTTGCGCAGGAGGGTTCAAGTTGTCTGACGCAATCACACGTGATTCAAATCCATATGGTTTTTGAAAAAAATAAAAAGGTCGGATATTTTCTAACAGACCTCGTATGTCATATGGTTTTACAAGTTGAACTTCAGTTTCACTACGGTACACCGGTTTAATTGAACAAAATGATACTATTAGTGATTGTTATTGCTAATATCAAGATGTATTGATACTCTTCATATGTTACTGAGCAATGTGATATGTGATATGTGTAGACTGAGTAAAAACTGAGTGAATAATGATATGTATGGAACAGCGAAAGGTTTGTACACAAGCGTGGTGCGTAAACACAAATTTCAGAGTGTTTTCTACAACCTTTTTCAGTTAGAATGAAGAATTATTTTCCTTTTATTATAGATTGTGCCATAATTTTGTGCCGTTGTGACCTGCAAAGCTTTTCAAATAATTTTAGAAGCCAACGTGCTTCATGATGAGTGATAGCAGATATTCATATGATATTACAAATCGGATTTCAGTTTCACAACGGTACACCATTTCAGTCGGTCAAATGATGCTAAAAGTTAGTTTTATTGCTAATATCACATTGTATTTATACTCTAGAGATGTCCATGAACAATTTGATATGTCATATGTATGGACTGAGTGACATTTGAGTGGATTATAATGTGCACCAAAATAACGAATGGTTTGTACACGAACATGGAGTGAAAACGTGAACTTGACAGTAGTATTAAAAATGATACCAAAACTACTATTGCAAATGAGTTTACAGACTGTTACCTTCTCATTTGTTACTGTGGACATGCAAGGCCTTCAGAAGAAATAGGTTTGGCTTTACTGTGGGGGGGGTTATATCTGGCCCCTGGAGTAATAATTAAATAAATGCTGAGATTTTATGACGTCATTGTTGTGTGGGCCGCCAGAAGAGGAGGTACTGCTGGCCCACCCCAGAGGGCGCCCTGCCTAAAGTGCGGGCTTCAGGCACGAGAGGGCGCTGCTGCCACAGACACAACTGGGTGACAGCTGTCACACATCAACTCATGACAGCTGTCACCCATCTTCATTTCATCACTCCATAAAAGCCGGATGTCATCTCCACCTCGCTGCCGAGATATCATCTACCTGTGAAGGTACTTTTCTCTGCTGACCTAAATCACTGAATAATAACCTGAACTTCTTTGCAGCTGTATTCCTGTGGCGTTTCATTATCTGTGGATTGGCGTTTGGTGTGAACAGCGACAGCTTCGCTTCACACCCATACCAGATTAAGTGGTTAGACAGGAGCTGCACGAGTGGTGATTAGAGGTGGAGGGACTTTCCACCTTCTGACTGTTTTTGTTACTGGGTGTGCACACACCCACATCTCACTGTTTGTGCTCCTTGCCAGCAGTACCAGATCCGACAGTCAGGGACGGTGATCACCTGGGAATTCGGGACTTGGCGGCTCCAGTATTCTCCGGTTTCTGTGGTGGTGGAGCTCGTGTGGTTCTGGCTCTTCTTGGGACAGACGCTTCTATCCTCGATCGTGCCCACACGTCACCTTGGTGTATTGACTGCTGTCATCATCATCATCATCCATTTTATTTATATAGCACCAAATCACAACAAACAGTTGTCCCAAGGCGCTTTATATTGTAAGGCAAAAGCCATACAATAATTACGTAAAAACCCCAACGGTCAAAACGATCCCCTGTGAGCAAGCACTTGGCGACAGTGGGAAGGAAGAACTCCCTTTTAACAGGAAGAAACCTCCAGCAGAACCAGGCTCAGGGAGGGGCAGTCTTCTGCTGGGACTGGTTGGGGCTGAGGGAGAGAACCAAGAAAAAGACATGCTGTGGAAGAGAGCAGAGATCAATCACTAATGATTAAATGCAGAGTGGTGCATACAGAGCAAAAGGAGAAAGAACACTCAGTGCATCATGGGAACCCCCAGCAGTCTAAGTCTATAGCAGCATAACTAAGGGATGGTTCAGGGTCACCTGATCCAGCCCTAACTATAAGCTTTAGCAAAAAGGAAAGTTTTAAGCCTAATCTTAAAAGTAGAGAGGGTGTCTGTCTCCCTGATCTGAATTGGGAGCTGGTTCCACAGGAGAGCCTGAAAGCTGAAGGCTCTGCCTCCCATTCTACTCTTACAAACCCTAGGAACTACAAGTAAGCCTGCAGTCTGAGAGCGAAGCGCTCTATTGGGGTGATATGGTACTATGAGGTCCCTAAGATAAGATGGGACCTGATTATTCAAAACCTTATAAGTAAGAAGAAGAATTTTAAATCTATTCTAGAATTAACAGGAAGCCAATGAAGAGAGGCCAATATGGGTGAGATATGCTCTCTCCTTCTAGTCCCCTCAGTACTCTAGCTGCAGCATTTTGAATTAACTGAAGGCTTTTAAGGGAACTTTTAGGACAACCTGATAATGAATTACAATAGTCCAGCCTAGAGGAAATAAATGCATGAATTAGTTTTTCAGCATCACTCTGAGACAAGACCTTTCTAATTTGAGATATTGCGTAAATGCAAAAAAGCAGTCCTACATATTTGTTTAATATGCGCTTTGAATGACATATCCTGATCAAAAATGACTCCAAGATTTCTCACAGTATTACTAGGGTCAGGGTAATGCCATCCAGAGTAAGGATCTGGTTAGACACCATGTTTCTAAGATTTGTGGGGCCAAGTACAATAACTTCAGTTATTTACTATCAGATTCTGTGATTGTCTGTATAATCGTTGTGCACATTCACAACATTAAAACTGTTACCTTTTGGCTCATCTATTGACCGTTCATTTGCGCCCCCTGTTGTGGGTCCATGTCACTACACTTTCCCAACAGTCATTGGCGGATGTAGTAATTTCGTGGACGGGTTCTACATCATCACTGACATCAGAGATGTCATAACGCGGAGGAAAAACACAGAAGTTTCACACTAGTGCGCCGCTGATTCTCATTACCGTAAGTTCTCATGTAAGCCCTCACTCTGAAAAATTTCAACACTGACAGCAAGCCAAGAACCCGTGCTTTCCAACAGTGTGCTATATGTTGCATATATTACGGTAAAGTGCGTTCGGTGACTTTTGAAACGAGGGAAAAGTATGAAAAAGAGCGCAAAAGTGACAGAAAAGTACAGAGACAGACAGCAAACATAAATGTAGTAATTTCTGAGGAAAAGGCAGGGTGTTAGTGTCATTTGTGAAGGTGTGTGTGCGTGTTTGTGTGTGTGTGCAGTTTTTTTAAGTGTGGCGCACAGCATTGTTCGCAAGCCCCCCCGCCCTTCTTGTTTTTCTGTACCAGAGCCACCCATCCTCAGCGCTCTGGGACCTCCCACTTTACAAATGAAGCACTGCCTCAGCACTGCCACGAGATGCGCTTTGTTTACGTCCATGTGAGAAGAACGTGAGCCAGTGAAATTGCAACATGGGTAACCCTGTCACTCTGGCACGTCGAAAACACAAAACGTGACGACTAAAATTATAGTATCGAGTTCGCAAAAAAATAGTGAATGATTTTGTTATATAAAAAAATGCTAAATATTGGTAGGGACTATTTTGCCATCCCAAAATATTGGTTGTGACTTGTCCCTATGGTCCATATGCAAACCTACGCCCCTGTGTGCACTTGTGACGACTGACGTGTGATTAAATTTATTTAGCTAAAATTTAACACGCAAAACAAAAAATATTCACATTAAAATACACGGACAAAAAAAACCTCAATAAAAACAAACGCAAGATGAAAAAACAAAACATGATTTAAATTAGAACTGGCGGTAGGTTTAAGATGAAAATAATTCACTAATTAAACTTTCGTTGACAAACTCACCGGGAACTCTGAACCCAGTCCGTGATCTTTGGCTCGGTTCGGCCCGGTGTCCCCACAGAGACGGAAAAACCTCCGAACTTCCTCAAAGTGGCTCCGCAGCTTCCTCCAACCAGGCCCCGCCCCCCGCCAGGCCCCGCCCCCCGGCGCACGGCCGCCTCCGGCGCGCGCGCAGCAGCAACAGATGGAACCTCGGACCCGGTGAGTTCCTGCTCCGGACCCGGACTGAGCCTCATCGATCAGTTCCGTCAGCGCAGGTGAGCCATTTCTTCTTCTTCACTTCACTTCGATGTTTGTTTGTTTGTTTGTTTGTTTGTTGCTGGGAAACTGGACCCTCTGACCACTCCCAGTGCACGCGCGCGTGACACTTTTTCTTCACACTTCCACCTCAAACTAAAAGTTCTCTTTTCTTAAATATTCATCTGAAACTCTTTCATTTAATACAATAATCTAAAACTATGAATGCTGTTTAATTTAACAATCATCTAAAAACAAGCAATTAAATGTTTTATTAAAACTGAAAATACGGTTTTATTGGAGATTAACATCAAACGGTCACTTCTCCTTTTTTACTGTCTTGACTGATTATTAATGTAGAATTATTCAGGAAAACATTTCAGTTGAATCATAATTTTCTTTACGTCACTTGAACAAATAAAATATGAAGATTTTTATGTTTAAGGAGAAACCAAAAAAAATATATATACATATATTTATCACAAAAATTATTTCAGCTTTAATTCAGGGAAGAAATACACAGACACACACACACACAGGTACAGAAACAGACACAGAAACACACACACACACACACACACACAAATAAGTATTTGATCCACTGTCAATTTTGGAAGTTTTCCCACCTACAAAGAATGTAGAAGTCTGTAATTTTATTGTAGGTGAGAGACAGAATCTAAAATAAAATTCAGAAAATCACATTGTATGATTTTTTAAATAATTAATTTGCATTTTATTGCATGAAATAAATATTTGATCCAATAGAAAAACAGACCTTAATATTTGGTACAGAAACCTTTGTTAAGACGTTTCCTGTAGTTCTTGACCAAGTTTTCACACACTGCAGCAGGGATTTTGGTCCACTCCCCCATACAGATCTTCTCTAGATCTTTCAGGTTTGAAGTTTCAGCTCCCTCCCAAGATTTTCTATTGAGTTCAGGTCTGGAGACTGGCCAGGCCACTCCAGGACCTTGAAATGCTTCTACGGAGCCCCTCCTTAGTTGCCCTGGCTGTGTGTTTGGGGTCATTGTCATGCTGGAAGACCCAGCCATGACCCATCTTCAATGCTCTTACTGAGGGAAGGAGGTTGTTTGCCAAAATCTTGCAATACATGACCCCATCCATCCTCCCTTCAATACGGTGCAGTCGTCCTGTCTCCTTTGCAGAAGAGCACCCACAGAGTATGATGTTTCCACCCCCATGCTTCACGGTTGGGATGGTTTTCTTGGGGTTGTTCTCATCCTCTAAACATGGTAATGGAGATGATTCCAAAAAGCTCTATTTGGTCTCATCTGACCACATGACCTTCTCCCATGCCTCCTCTGGATCATCCAGATGGTCACTGATGAACTTCAAACGGGCCTGGACATGTGCTGGCTTGAGCAGGGGGACCTTGCTGCCCTGCAGGATTTTAAACCATGACAGCATCATGTGTTACTAATGTAATCTTTGTGACTGTGGTCCCAGCTCTCTTCAGGTCATTGACCGGGTCCTCCTGTGTAGTTCTGAGCTTTCTCATAATCATCCTTACCCCACAAAGTGAGATCTTGCATGGAATATCAGACCGAGGGAGATTGACAGTCATCTTGTGTTTCTTCCACTTTCTAATAAATAATCATAACAGTTGTCTTCTACCAAGCTGCTTGCCTATTGTCCTGTAGTCCATCCCAGCCTTGTGCAGGTCTACAGTTCTGTCCCTGGTGTCCTTAGACAGCTCTTTGGTCTTGGCTATGGTGGACAGGTTGGAGTATGATTGATTGAGTGTGTGAACAGGTGTCTTTTATACAGGTAACAAGTTCAAACAGGTGCAGTTAATACAGGTAAAGAGTGCAGAATAAGAGGGCTTCTTAAAGAAAAATTAAAAGGTCTGTGAGAGACAGAATTCTTGCTGGTTGGTAGGGGTCAAATACTTATTTCCTGCAATAAAATTAAAATTAATTAAAAATCACACAATGTGATTTTCAATTTTTTTATTTTACATTCTGTCTCTCACAGTTGAAGTGTACCTACGATAAAAATTAGACCTCTACGTTCTTTGTAGGTGCCAAAACCTGCAAAATCATGTGTGTGTGTGTGTGTGTATATACGAGTATACACACACACACACACACATATATACATATATATATATATATATATATGAGATTTGATGCCAGCTTCACAATATGATTATCGCAATTCACGGCACACTGTTAGAACTAGAATTCTTTCATTCGTCATTATTCATGTTCATTATTTGTTGTGTGTAAATGTTCCGAGTCAGCGGACCGGGTGAAAGCCTTTGTTTTTGAGTGGGTGAGGCCGTGGACACACCCACATGCCACCTGACCGGCGCACAGTTTGTGATGGTCCACAGTTGGTTCTGTGAGTTCTCCTAATCTTTGTTGAAAGCCTTTTGGCGGTGCTTAAAACCAGGATGTGGTCCTGTATTTGGACCACTGTGCAGCTGGACTGGACCGAACAGGACCTGAAGCCTGATGCGTTTGGGTACCACATCGTGGCAGGAATTATAATACCTGCTGTAGAGCAGCGTATCTCAATCTTGGTCCTCCAGACCCAAAGTACTGCATATTTACGCTTTGTCCCTGAACTCATCGGATCAGCTCTGTCAGGTGTGTTCAGCCATTCAACAGCTGTGAGCTGGTGAGTTCAGGGACAAATGGAAAATGTGCAGTACTTTGTGTCTTGAGGACCAGGATTGGGGAACCCTGCAATTTTTAGGCTGAGAGAAGTTACCATGTTGCTTGTTCATAAAATAAACCAGGATTGGCTAATCGTGGCTTCCCGTCAGCGGACGAGATGAAAAAAAGCTGTTGGACTTCCCAGAATGACAACTATTCTTAGCCGTGTGAAAGTCTCACAGACTCTTGGTGTCGCCGACCGAACTGTCCCCCTAAAAATCAGTCTGTCTTTTGCATCTGCACATGCGTCATTTCGGACCACAGCAGCTCGTCTGAGACGGCGTCTCTTCACCCAAAGCAATCAGATGGATTAATGTGATTATTAACATTCAGATGATGAAGGTAAAACCTCTTAAATCATTCTAAAGTCAGTTTTAAGCAGAAACTCGTTGAAATTCTGTGACACTTTGAAATGTCTGACACGCAATGAGTGCATCAGCTAACTGCTCATTTAGCTGCAGCGCTCTGATCACTTCCTCCGTCTTTTATGATGAAATAATGCTCAATTTCTGTGGAAACGAACGGTCCCCCCTGCCTTCACTGTGCATACGTCATTAGCCGGTGTTCACGGATTATCACCTCATTTCTGCTTCAAACTGCCTCCAGTCATCATCTATCTCAGCCACAGATATCTGAAGCTTTTGGACAATTTTCACCAAGGATAGATATTAGGCCATGGAAGAACCTATTAAATTTTGGCGTTGATCCGGCTCCGGATCTGGATTCTGGATCAAGTTTCACTTTAAATACGCTTTGAAGGATTACGTCAAAACTACTTCCCAGATTCTCACCAGATTTGCACCTCAGATAGATATCAAGGCATGGAAGACTCCACTGACTTTTGGAGGTGATCCGGATCTGGATTGGTGGACGTCAGAAATCTCTGATTGCTCTTGTTTCCACATAAATTCAGTATTATTTCATAATAAAAGATGGATGAAGCGATCAGAGTGCTGCAGCTACATGAGCTGCTAGCTGATGCGTTCACTGTGTGTCGGACATTTTAAAGTGTCACAGAATTTTGCCTCGTTTCTGCTTAAAACTGACTTTAGAATGATTTAAGAGTTTTTACTTTATCATCTGATGGTTAATAATCCCATTAATCCATTTGATCACTTTGGGTGTGGAGAGTCAAACTCAGATGAGCTGCTGTGGTCCAAAATGAGGCATGTGCAGCTGAGGCAGGCGGCCCAATTTTTAAGGGGGGACCATTCAGTCTGCGATACTGGAACCCGTCCAGTCCAGTCGGCTCTTTCAGTCCTCATCCGTGTCTCAAGCCTGGCTTAGGACACAATTGTTTTGTCCCTTTTTCCCCCTGCTGTTCGCTGATGTGCTGAGATATTTTAATCCAGTATTTTAATTTTTCTTTGGGCCATTGTTGTGGTTCTGCTTGGTCCAGTGTTCAGAACCAGTTTAAATATATGTGGGCTGTGTTTCCATCATGATTTGCAAATATTTTTAATTTAAGCAGACATTGAATTGCGAGAATTCCAAAGATGTCTACAAATGATGACTCAAAATTTTACCATTTAAGTGATGTCGAGAAATTAAACTATTTAAACCCACAATGGACAGGTGCCACAGTCATGGGTTCAATGCACACTTTCTACCTGTACTATTCTTAGTGGCGCCTGGGCCCTATGTCCGTGCATGTCTCTGTGTCTGTGCAGGGCGCCGTGTCTGTGCAGGGCCCCATGCTGGGCAACCTCTCTGAGCGGCACGTCCACCTGTGGAGGCCAAACATGAATTAAATCCATAAATGTATTGGGTAAGTGTACCCATTAAGCCCACCAAAATCTAAGTTTCACTATTTTTCCTATATATTGACATCATTTGTAAGTGACATCATTTGTTAAAGGGCAAGATTTACCTCTCATTTGAATATTTAGTAATTAGATGATGTACAATTCAAAAGACGTAATTAAGAAATTTTAGGGAAAAAGTCAAGTCTGGAATGGGCTTAATTGGTACCACGGTACCATTTAAGCCCATGTGTGTTCCAAATAACATCATTTATTGATAAAATAAACTTGTGTAATGCAAAAATGAATGTTTAAAAACACAATTAATGCAATATATTTTATAAATAACAGTGAAATGTCTTTAAAAAATTCCTTTTGAACAAGTTCATCATCTGAACAAATGACATACATGATAAACAGACACAACACAGAACAATGAATCGGTTAATTACCTCCGCCAAGGAGGTTATGTTTTCGGTCGCGTCCGTTTGTTTGTTGGTTGGTTGGTTTGTTAACAGGATTACTCAAAAAAATCCTCAGATGGGTTTCAATGAAATTTTTACCAGGGATGTATTGTGGCCTAACTTAGAAGTCATTAAATTTTGGTAATGATCCGGAACACGATCCGGATCCAGTAATTTTTTTAAGGATTCTTATCATTGCAGGATAGGGCCAATTTCAACATTTTTGCATCTAACTTCATGAAGACGGGTCACAAAGGCTGAACAAAAATTAAGTTACGACACAACAATAATTTAGCATTTGTTTCTCCTCATTGAATAAACTTATTAGAAAAAAAAAAAAAAAAACGTGTAGTTCATGCAGTTTCTCTTTATAAATACATTTGCTGAAGATGTAAGGGTTTAACCCTCTGGGGCTGACGCTGTTGTATACGACGGCTGAGACCAAGCTTTACTAAATTATACATAACTTTTTAATGATATGAGATAGAAACGTACTTTTTTGCTGAAAGTTAACTCCGCGGACTTTCAAGCCACCATCCACCATCTTTGTACTCCTCATAGAAGCTGTGTGATGAGAGCAATGTGAGTGTCCAATTGGAATTGGTTCACTGTCACATGGTTTTCCAAAATCCAGTCGTAGGGTAGATTCACCTCATGTGACACACCAAAGATTGTTTTTAGGAGTGATGTGTTACTAGTTTATTATAGTTTGCTGTGTGTTATGAATAAACGTGTGTGGAAAATTATTTTCGACTTTACTTTTCCTTTCTTATTTCTGATTGTAAACCTTTATTACACTTATAAAACACAACTATAGCATATATATATATATTGAAAGTACAAGTTGTCCTGAAAAAAAAGAGACATAAAACTTAACCCCAGAGGGTTAAACACTGAATCTGAAACACGACGGTGGATGCGTGAAACGATGTGGAATAAGTCTCTTTGCCAAAGGGCATTCCATATGACGTCAGTGACCCTATGGCCTTGGCGGAGGTTTGCGCTCTCCGAGTGCTTCTACTTTAGTTTCATTTCAGGCACTTCAGGCAATCCAATTCAAAATAAACAGCAATATATTTATTAGATAACAGTAAACATGTCTTTAAAAAAATTAATTTATATTTACATATTAAAATTTACATTTTATCTATCTATCTATCTAGTAAAGTAGATCAGTAATTTAAAGTCACACAGTGAACTGTTACTTTTTTAAACACTTTTGACCAGAAAAATGTATTTAACTTTACTAGAGGAAATTCTCTATTGAAATACATGAGGTGGGCTTCAATGGAGCACACTGGGCTTAAACGGTTCCACTGTGAGGAACGCTTAAAAAACACAATGCTTTCCTTTCAAAATGTAAGATATGCTCACAAAACTACGCATGGAGCCTAAATATAGTTTGCATCAAACATTACAGCAGTTACTACTGTGCACACATTCAGAAATATAGAGGATTTTCAATCACATGACCGATTAGTTATCTTCTCCATCGTGGATTACTATGCAGCTGCCGTGTGAAAGAAAATAGAGAGAATGAAAGCTTATTACGAGGTTTTAAACCCTGGAGATAAAGCTGTTTATTGTGATCGATGTGTAGCAGTTGGTTCAGTGGATCCGTATGTTATACCGGATAGTGAATTTAATGACGATGTAACGGAGGTCGGTCTTGAAGTCTTGAGCGATTTCTCTCACCAGACGCTGGAAGGACAGCTTGTGGATCAGCAACTCGGTGGATTTCTGGTAGCGGCGGATCTCTCTCAGCGCCACGGTGCAGGGCCTGTAACGGTGAGGCTTCTTCACGCCTCCGGTAGCCGGAGTGCTCTTCTGGGCGGCTGTGGATTTATGGGCGGTCTGCTTGGTTCTGGCCATATTAAAGCTTCCTTCAGATCTGCTGAGCCAGGTCTCTGTGTCACTTAGAAAGCTCGTAACACTCTGCTGCTTGATGCACAATAACTGCTGGCAGCCTGGAAAATGAGTGACCTGCCTCATTTTTATCACCTCTGTTTGAACAATCGACGACAGCACAAAAGTTGACCATTGTTGAAGCTTCTGCAATTGTTTGCCAAATGCACGTAGCGTATCACAGTGGCCACTGTGTCGTAATCCACAACGGCTGCGGGGCACAAAATCACGTGACCGATACGTCACATGAAAACCTCTATAAAGTTTTTGTCATTGAATATTAGCATGTGCTCGCTGTAATTTGCATGCATTTTGATGGGATGTACCATTTAAGCCCATCTGTAAAAAAAAGGTAAATTTATGAAATTAATCAGCTCCACAGAACAATTTATGATGCATTTATCTAAATATCAATGTTAAATAGATAATAAAATGCCTAATATTTGTAGCTGACAACCTTCGTTCTTGTGGCAGAGTAGCATGAACAGGGCTACGCGTGTTAGCGTGAGATCAGCTATGTTTGCTAGCTTATGAAACTCATCTTTGCATTTGAAGGGAAATTGTATCATTTGGCAAAATACTGTTTATCTATAAATCAAAATTAGTACATTTGCCTCTTATTTGACATATATTAATGTACTTACCAAAGATGTGGCTGAAATTTGCTGAAAATGAATGAAATCTGACAGGTTCCAAAACACCAAAGTTTTTGGTACGCCTTCTCGTCAGGGGTCCTGAGACTGTGTACTTTGGGGCGGGGCTAACTCAACAATAGAAAATGTGATTTGTGTGCAATAAAAAAAAATGTCATAAAAGTAACAAACCATTGATTGGATGAAGCAATGATGGTAAAATATAATTGACATCAAATTTGAAAGTGGGCTTAAGGGTACATGGGGCTTAATGGGAACACTTACCCTAAATAACTTTCATCTTTTATTTCTGCATTTATTCATACTTTCATACATGTACAGGTGTTCCTTTGTCTCGCTTCATCAGCGAATCGGTCGTGATGCGCGAAGCCTCCGCACGGCTTTCCATGACAAAATCTCTTGTTAAAGTGAAATCTGCCGGAAAATGGCTGATGTCCAGCTCTTGTGGATAACCAGAGAATTGCACACGACTGTCCCGGCTCCACACAGCCATCCGTTTAGAAATGATGTGGTGGTTTTCTGCCTCTCGATGGCGGCTCGGAGCGCGGCGAGCCGTGCGCCATGTGGGCCGTCCTTAAAGCTGTAGTAACACTCCTTATTCTCTGTGAAGCCCCTAAGATTTTCACCGAAAGCCAGATAAATTTTCGAATGGTTTCCAGCTGCTGTCTCTAACAGTTTCTGAAAAAATTCTGATGGAAAAAACAAGCCCAAATCATTCCGCCATTTTCCTCGCAATGAAACAACGACGAGAGGGGTGGACCACTGCTCACTCAAAGCCTGTCCACAGGCGAATGACGTAACCGACAGGCGTGGAAAAACTCACGCATGCGCACGAAAGTTCAAGCTTGGCTGACGTAAAAACATATGAATCAAATCCATATATTTTTTGCATAAAATAAAAAGGTCGGATACTTTTCTCACAGACCCTCGTACATAAATTATGAGGTGGGTGGGTCCTATAAGCAGCCTGGAACTTGATTGGTCCAAGCAATGTGACCTCATCCATTTATGAATGTTTACATTTATTTATTTCTTCGGGGGCACAAAACATGAATTCAGACGACATGAAAAGATAAAGTCAAAATACTCGTCTTGAAGTCAACATAAATGTCTTCAGTCATGTTCCTCCAACATCAGGCTCTTTGTTGCATCTGGTGTCAAACTTGTGGTAAATTGAGCCGTTAAAAGCGCAAGAAGAACGGTGACGTTACGTGTCCAGATTAACTGCAGACACTGAAACTATCAGAAAGAGTCAAACGTGTTCAAGAAAAAACAAAAGTGGGTTGGAAACAAAATCTTCAGCAAATGATGTCATTTTTTTACCTCCTTCATTCTTCACCTCCTTCATTTTTCACTACTTTCATTCTTCACTTCCTTCATTCTTCACCTGCTTGATCCTTTACCTCCTTCATTCTTCACCTCTTTCGTCTGTGGTCTAGTGACCTTCGACTTTCTTACAGAAGAGTCAAAGCACTTCTTTCCTCCATATCTACACCTCATCCTCCTGTTGCAGTTCTACTGTCCGTCACGTTGGACCGCCTGCTTTGAGCTGTTGTCTCGGGCTGATCCTCCTGCTACACGATTCTGGTGGCAGATTCTCCAGTCAGCTATGAACCACCAAATGTTGAGATCACAAAGGCTGTCAAACATCTGGAGGCGAGGGAAGCTCCAGGGACCTGAGCTCCTCCAGGCGAGTGGAGATGCTGCTCTCCTGAAATTGCAAGCAATCTGAGACGGGTATCAACCCTACAACTACAAGAAAGGACTTGTTATTCCACTCTGGAAAGAAAAGGGTGAGCACATGGGCTGTAAGAAACACATCAGTATCACGCTGCTCTCTGTGCCGGAGAAGGATCATTCTGAGCATGAGCAGGAACACCTGCTGCTTCTAATGCAAGATGCGTTTTAAAGAATTTATTTGTAAATTATGGCAGAAAATAAGTATTTGGTCAATAACAAAAATTCAACTCAGTAGTTTGTAACATAATCTTTGTTGGCAATGACAGAGGTCAAACGTTTCCTGTAAGTCTTCACCAGGTTTGCACACACTGTAGCTGGTATTTTGGTCCATTCCTCCATGCAGATCTCCTCTAGAGCAGTGATGTTTTTGGGGCTGTCACTGGGCAACATGGACTTTCAACTCCCTCCACAAATTTTCTATGGGGTTGAGGTCTGGAGACTGGCTTAGCCACTCCAGGACCATGAAATGCTTTTTACAGAGCCACTCCTTCGTTGCCTGAGCGGTGTGTTTGGGATCATTGTCATGCTGGAAGACCCAGCCATGTTGCATCTTCAATGCTCTCACTGAAGGAAGGAGGTTTTGGCTTAAAATCTCACGATACATGGCCACATTCATTCTTCCCTTAACACGGATCAGTCATCCTGCCCCCTTTGCAGAAAAACAGCCCCAAAGCATGATGTTTCCACCCCCATGTTTCACAGTTGATATGGTGTT
Source organism: Thalassophryne amazonica (assembly GCF_902500255.1). Classification (NCBI taxonomy): domain Eukaryota; kingdom Metazoa; phylum Chordata; class Actinopteri; order Batrachoidiformes; family Batrachoididae; genus Thalassophryne; species Thalassophryne amazonica. The sequence continues at coordinate 11,900,573 of NC_047111.1, read as the reverse complement.
CTTGGAATGCAACTCAGCATTCTTCTTCCTCCAAACACGACGAGTTGAGTTTTTACCACAAAGTTCTATTTTGGTTTCATCTGACCACATGACTCACTCATCTTTCTAAGTAGGAGAACTTGCACAATCAGGGGCTGACTAAATACTTTTTTACCCCACTGTAAATGAGATGGTGAGGACTCTTTTTCCAGGCATGTGAGATGCAAATAAAGGAAATGCTTAAAATGGTGTTGATTAAGAGGGACGTAGTTGTGGGGGTCTTGGAGGGCTTTGGCTCAAGATTTTTAGGTCATGCTAATGCTCTCCAGAAGCATTTACTGAAAAAACTTCTGAAGGACCTAAATAACATGGTGAGATGCTGAAGAGCTTCACTCGTTCATGTCAGCGATATATACTTATTATCATTTATGTCGTGTTTGCATTGTGAGTTTCTGCCCTGCCCCAGCAGGGGCCGTGCTGCTGATTATTTTCCCCAAAGTAACACATGATACTGACGGATGTGAAGCATCATCCTGTCGGTGTGTCATCATGATGTGTCCTGTGCCGAGAAGCCACGCTGCCCAGACTTTACGTTCTATGTTTTGGTTTTCATATCCTGGTGGATTTTAATTTTCTTTCTGGCTTTGTTGGTCCCACTCGCTGCCTCGCATTGCCCAGGCATTTAAAAAACAAAAACGGTGGCTAAGGAGTGAGGATCAGCACCTCTAAATCTGAGGCCATGGTTCTTAGCAGGATCCAATGGATTGTCTACTCCTGGTAGGGAATAAGGTCTTGCCCTAAGTGAAGGAGTTCATGTACCTCAGGGTCTTGTTCAGGAGTGAGGGGACGATGGAACATGACACTGGCCGGAGAATCGGTGCAGCAGGGATGGTTTTGCATTCATGTTACTGTACTGTTGTGATGAATAGGGAGCTGAGCCAAAAGGTGAAGCTCTCAATCTACTGGTCAATCTTCGTTCGTACTTTCACCTATGGTCATGAGAGTTGGGTCATGACTGAAAGAACTAGATCGCGGGTACAAGAGGCAGAAATGGGCTTCCTCAGGAGGGTGGCTGGTGTCTCCCTTAGAGATAGGATGAGAAGTTCGGTCATCCGTGGGGAGCTTGGAATAGAGTCGCTGCTCCTTCACGTTGAAAGGAGCCAGCTGAGGTGGTTCGGGCATCTGGTAAGGATGCCCCCTGGGCGCCTCCCTAGGGAGATGTTCCAGCGGATGTGTGACTGAGTCATAGACTGAAAATGCGTCTCGGATTTCAAAGTAAGTAGCACGTCTACATTGCCGAAATGGGCACTACGCAGAATGTTCGTCTAAGTGTGAAAATAACGTAAAAGAAGTAAGAATATCTTATTCTAGGCCATGGTGCCTGCCAGTTTTTTCTCTGAATCTAATTTGACTTTTGTTGCCATTGCCGGTGTCTCTGCCCATTTCAATCAATATTTTGTTGAACTTCACATCCTGAGTAGTCTTCAAAATTTACATCTACCTACGTCAATCAATCAATCAATCAATTTTTTTATATAACGCCAAATCACAACAAACAGTTGCCCCAAGGTGCTTTATATTGTAAGGCAAGGCCATACAATAATTATGTAAAACCCCAACGGTCAAAACGCAACCTGTGAGCAAGCACTTGGCTACAGTGGGAAGGAAAAACTCCCTTTTAACAGGAAGAAACCTCCAGCAGAACCAGGCTCAGGGAGGGGCAGTCTTCTGCTGGGACTGGTTGGGGCTGAAGGAGAGAACCAGGAAAAAGACATGCTGTGGAGGGGAGCAGAGATCGATCACTAATGATTAAATGCAGAGTGGTGCATACAGAGCAAAAAGAGAAAGAAACAATGCATCATGGGAACCCCCCAGCAGTCTATGTCTATAGCAGCATAACTAAGGGATGGTTCAGGGTCACCTGATCCAGCCCTAACTATAAGCTTTAGCAAAAAGGAAAGTTTTAAGCCTAATCTTAAAAGTAGAGAGGGTGTCTGTCTCCCTGATCTGAATTGGAGCTGGTTCCACAGGAGAGGAGCCTGAAAGCTGAAGGCTCTGCCTCCCATTCTACTCTTACAAACCCTAGGAACTACAAGTAAGCCTGCAGTCTGAGAGCGAAGTGCTCTATTGGGGTGATATGGTACTACGAGGTCCCTAAGATAAGATGGGACCTGATTATTCAAAACCTTATAAGTAAGAAGAAGAATTTTAAATTCTATTCTAGAATTAACAGGAAGCCAATGAAGAGAGGCCAATATGGGTGAGATATGCTCTCTCCTTCTAGTCCCCGCCAGTACTCTAGCTGCAGCATTTTGAATTAACTGAAGGCTTTTTAGGGAACTTTTAGGACAACCTGATAATAATGCATTACAATAGTCCAGCCTAGAGGAAATAAATGCATGAATTAGTTTTTCAGCATCACTCTGAGACAAGACCTGATTTTAGAGATATTGCGTAAATGCAAAAAAGCAGTCCTACATATTTGTTTAATATGCGCTTTGAATGACATATCCTGATCAAAAATGACTCCAAGATTTCTCACAGTATTACTAGAGGTCAGGGTAATGCCATCCAGAGTAAGGATCTGGTTAGACACCATGTTTCTAAGATTTGTGGGGCCAAGTACAATAACTTCAGTTTTATCTGAATTTAAAAGCAGGAAATTAGAGGTCATCCATGTCTTTATGTCTGTAAGACAATCCTGCAGTTTAGCTAATTGGTGTGTGTCCTCTGGCTTCATGGATAGATAAAGCTGGGTATCATCTGCGTAACAATGAAAATTTAAGCAATACCGTCTAATAATACTGCCTAAGGGAAGCATGTATAAAGTGAATAAAATTGGTCCTAGCACACAACCTTGTGGAACTCCATAATTAACTTTAGTCTGTGAAGAAGATTCCCCATTTACATGAACAAATTGTAATCTATTAGACAAATATGATTCAAACCACCGCAGCGCAGTGCCTTTAATACCTATGGCATGCTCTAATCTCTGTAATAAAATTTTATGGTCAACAGTATCAAAAGCAGCACTGAGGTCTAACAGAACAAGCACAGAGATGAGTCCACTGTCCGAGGCCATAAGAAGATCATTTGTAACCTTCACTAATGCTGTTTCTGTTGTGAAGGTGTCGTAGCACGGACCCACAACAGGGGGCGCAAATGAACGGACAATGACTAAACCAAAAGGTAACAATTTAATGTTGTGACACTACACAACGAAAAGACACAGAAAATATGCACAGTCAATTAGCACCAGGTGACGTGTGGCAGGCTCGAAGATAGGAGACCCCCCCCCGACGAGAGAGAAGCCGTACTCCACACGGCTTCCACCACCAACGGTCTGAAGAACACCGGAGCCGCCAAGTCCCGAGTCCCCAGGTGGCCTCTGTTCCCGGCTGTCGACCCTGGTACTGCTGGCAGAAAGGAAAAAACAGGATGTGTGAGTGTGAGTCCGCACACTCAGTAATACACAGTCCACACTGATGGGAGGGAGCACCTCCACCTCCAATCATACACTCAAGCAGCTCCTGTCAGTCACTTATCTGGAGGGAGTGGGAGGCGAAGACGTGGCGGTTCCCACAACACGCCACTCCAACAAAACTGTCCCACAGGAATAAACGGCTGCAAACAGAGATCAAAACGTGGATTAATCCAAATACTGCAGAGACGGATTACCTCAGGAATGGTAGTCGATTTCTCGGCGAGGAGGTGGAGTTGCAGTCCGGCTTTTATGGTGGTGATGATGATGAACGAGTGACAGCTGGGGCAGGGGATGAATGACAGCTGTCACTTCTTCTAGGTCTGGCGCCCTCTCGTGCTTGGAGCCCGCACTCCAAGCAGGGCGCCCTCTGGTGGTGGTGGGCCAGCAGTACCTCCTCTTCAGCGGCCCACACAACAGTTTCTGTGCTATGATGAATTCTAAAACCTGACTGAAACTCTTCAAATAGACCATTCCTCTGCAGATGATCAGTTAGCTGTTTTACAACTAGCCTTTCAAGAATTTTTGAGAGAAAAGGAAGGTTGGAGAATTGCCTATAATTAGCTAAGATAGCTGGGTCAAGTGATGGATTTTTAAGTAATGGTTTAATTACTGCCACCTTAAAAGCCTGTGGTACATAGCCAACTAACAAAGATAGATTGATCATATTTAAGATCGAAGCATTAAATAATGGTAGGGCTTCCTTGAGCAGCCTGGTAGGAATGGGGAAAGAGTCTAACCAAATACCGGCATCACTGAAAGCAGCCAAAGATAACGATACGTCTTTGGGATGGTTATGACTAATTTTTTCTCTAATAGTTAAAATTTTGTTAGCAAAGAAAGTCATGAAGTCATTACTAGTTAAAGTTAATGGAATACTCAGCTCAATAGAGCTCTGACTCTTTGTCAGCCTGGCTACAGTGCTGAAAAGAAACCTGGGGTTGTTCTTATTTTCTTCAATTAGTGATGAGTAGAAAGATGTCCTAGCTTTACGGAGGGCTTTTTTATAGAGCAACAGACTCTTTTTCCAGGCTAAGTGAAGATCTTCTAAATTAGTGAGACGCCATTTCCTCTCCAACTTACGGGTTATCTGCTTTAAGCTACGAGTTTGTGAGTTATACCACGGAGTCAGGCACTTCTGATTTAAAGCTCTCTTTTTCAGAGGAGCTACAGCATCCAAAGTTGTCTTCAATGAGGATGTAAAACTATTGACGAGATACTCTATCTCACTTACAGAGTTTAGGTAGCTACTCTGCACTGTGTTGGTATATGGCATTAGAGAACATAAAGAAGGAATCATATCCTTAAACCTAGTTACAGCGCTTTCTGAAAGACTTCTAGTGTAATGAAACTTATTCCCTACTGCTGGGTAGTCCATCAGAGTAAATGTAAATGTTATTAAGAAATGATCAGACAGAAGGGAGTTTTCAGGGAATACTGTTAAGTCTTCTATTTCCATACCATAAGTCAGAACAAGATCTAAGATATGATTAAAGTGGTGGGTGGACTCATTTACTTTTTGAGCAAAGCCAATAGAGTCTAATAATAGATTAAATGCAGTGTTGAGGCTGTCATTCTCAGCATCTGTGTGGATGTTAAAATCGCCCACTATAATTATCTTATCTGAGCTAAGCACTAAGTCAGACAAAAGTTCTGATAATTCACAGAGAAACTCACAGTAACGACCAGGTGGACGATAGATAATAACAAATAAAACTGGTTTTTGGGACTTCCAATTTGGATGGACAAGACTAAGAGTCAAGCTTTCAAATGAATTAAAGCTCTGTCTGGGTTTTTGATTAATTAATAAGCTGGAATGGAAGATTGCTGCTAATCCTCCGCCCCGGCCCGTGCTACGAGCATTCTGACAGTTAGTGTGACTCGGGGGTGTTGACTCATTTAAACTAACATATTCATCCTGCTGTAACCAGGTTTCTGTAAGGCAGAATAAATCAATATGTTGATCAATTATTATATCATTTCCAACAGGGACTTAGAAGAGAGAGACCTAATGTTTAATAGACCACATTTAACTGTTTTAGTCTGTGGTGCAGTTGAAGGTGCTATATTATTTTTTCTTTTTGAATTTTTATGCTTAAATAGATTTTTGCTGGTTATTGGTAGTCTGGGAGCAGGCACCGTCTCTACAGGGATGGGGTAATGAGGGGATGGCAGGGGGAGAGAAGCTGCATAGAGGTGTGTAAGACTACAACTCTGCTTCCTGGTCCCAACCCTGGATAGTCACGGTTTGGAGGATTTAAGAAAATTGGCCAGATTTCTAGAAATGAGAGCTGCTCCATCCAAAGTGGGATGAATGCCGTCTCTCCTAACAAGACCAGGTTTTCCCCAGAAGCTTTGCCAATTATCTATGAAGCCCACCTCATTTTTTGGACACCACTCAGACAGCCAGCAATTCAAGGAGAACATGCAGCTAAACATGTCACTCCCGGTCTGATTGGGGAGGGGCCCAGAGAAAACTACAGAGTCCGACATTGTTTTTGCAAAGTTACACACCGATTCAATGTTAATTTTAGTGACCTCCGATTGGCGTAACCGGGTGTCATTACTGCCGACGTGAATTACAATCTTACCAAATTTACGCTTAGCCTTAGCCAGCAGTTTCAAATTTCCTTCAATGTCGCCTGCTCTGGCCCCCGGAAGACAATTGACTATGGTTGCTGGTGTCGCTAACTTCACATTTCTCAAAACAGAGTCGCCAATAACCAGAGTTTGATCCTCGGCGGGTGTGTCGTCGAGTGGGGAAAAACGGTTAGAAATGTGAACGGGTTGGCGGTGTACACGGGGCTTCTGTTTAGGGCTACGCTTCCTCCTCACAGTCACCCAGTCGGCCTGCTTTCCCGGCTGCTCGGGATCTGCCAGGGGGTAACTAACGGCGGCTAAGCTACCTTGGTCCGCACCGACTACAAGGGCCTGGCTAGCTGTAGAATTTTCCACGGTGCGGAGCCGAGTCTCCAATTCGCCCAGCCTGGCCTCCAAAGCTACGAATAAGCTACACTTATTACAAGTACCGTTACTGCTAAAGGAGGCCGAGGAATAACTAAACATTTCACACCCAGAGCAGAAAAGTGCGGGAGAGACAGGAGAAGCCGCCATGCTAAATCGGCTAAGAGCTAGTAGCTACGCTAAGCTAGCGGATTCCTAAAAACACGCAAAGTGAATAATGTGTAAATAATTTAGAGGTGATTCAGCAGAAGGAGTGCTTTAGTTAAGGCACGTAAAGATTACACTGGGAAACAAATCGTAATCTAGATAACTAGATCAATCTAACTGCGCAGATTAAACAGCTAACAGATACAGAAAAACACCGCTGTGCTCCGGAACAGGAAGTGATACAATACCGCAGTGAGAGCCAACCACCATCAATGTTCGGTCTGAGGCTTTACCTTCATTATACTAATGATAAATAAATAAACGCTGTGAGCATGTTACATCAGTCAGATGAACGTCTGCAAATACTGACTATGGGCATCCTCAGTTTTTCTGGACAACACTGAATTACTCCACGAGCGAGGACCCCCCCCATGTGCCCCCCAAAAAAAAGGTAGGCTGGATGTTATTGAGCCTTGACCAGTCTTTCAAAGCACTTCAAAGCGCCCCCTAATCTCGTTGTACTATGCAGACTGTGTTTGCTGTGTATAATGACAATAAAGGCTTTCTATTCTATTCTATTCTATCACAATGGGAGTGAGTGCTATGGGCCGGTAGTCATTCAGGGTTGTTGCTGGAGATTTCTTGGGTAGCGGTATGATGGTGGTGGCTTTGAAGCATTCTGGTATGATGGCCTGGCTCAGAGAGATGTTGAAGATATCTGTGAGAACATCTGTGAGTGAGTCAGCACAGTCTCTAAGCACACACCCAGGTATATTGTCAGGGCCGGCATCCTTCCTGGGTTCGTGTCCGTTACTGACTGAACGCCTTGCCATAGGCGTCTGGGGTCTTTTGTGTCAGTGAAGTGTGATTGGACTTTCTGTCCATAGGCACGCTTGGCTGCTCTCATGCCCCGATTCAAGTTGGCCCTTGCTGATCTGAGGGCTTCCTTGTCTCCAGACTTGAAAGCAGTGTTCCGTGCTCTCGGGAGCTCATACACCTCCCTGGTGAACCAGGGTTTGTCATTTGCTCTTGTGGTGATGTGTTTTATGACAGTCACATCTTCCCTGCATATGGATATGTAGCCTATCAGACTCAGTGTATTCCGTTATGTTGACATGCTGGTTGGAAGTGGTGGCTTCTCTGAAAACATTCCATTCTGTGCGATCAAAACAGTCTTGTAGTGCTGAGGTGGCCCCCTCTGGCCAAATTCTAATCTGTTTCACAGAAGGTTTGCACCTCGTTAGCAGTGGTCTGTAGGCTGGAATGAGCCTGATGATGATGATGATGTGATCTGAGGTGATGAGGTGATCTGAGTTTCCCTGGTGGAGGTGGGGAACAGCTCTGTATGCCTGCTTAACATTAGTATACGAGGTCTGTTAGAAAACTATTGGACCTTTTTATTTTTTTCAAAAACCTGATGGATTTGACGTGTGCTTGCATGAGCCAACCTTGAACCTTCGTGCGCATGCGTGATTTTTTTCACACCTGTCGGTTGCATCATTTGCTTGTAAGCAGCCTTTGTGTGAGGATCAATCAATCAATCAACTTTTTTCTTGTATAGCGCCAAATCACAACAAACAGTTGCCCCAAGGCGCTCCACATTGCAAGGCAAGGCCATACAATAATTATGAAACACAGTCTACGTCTAAAGCAACATAACCAAGGGATGGTCCAGGGTCACCCGATCCAGCCCTAACTATAAGCCTTAGCGAAAAGGAAAGTTTTAAGCCTAATCTTAAAAGTAGAGAGGGTATCTGTCTCCCTGATCTGAATTGGGAGCTGGTTCCACAGGAGAGGAGCCTGAAAGGATGTGTGGAGTCTCTCGTTTTTTCTTTGCAAGGAAATGGCGGAACAACTGGATCAGTGCGACTTCATCAAATTTTGCCAGAAACTGGGCGACAGCCAGGTGGAAACCATTCGGATTATTCAGACGGCTTTTGGTGACGATCCTCTGGGCATCACACAGATTAAGGAGCGTTACAATCGGTTTAAAGACGTCCGCACAACGGTGGAGGGCACGCCGCGCTCCAGGCGGCCATCAACATGCTGAAACGACCGGATCATTTCCAAAGTGAACGCTGTGGTGATGTGGGACCATCGTGTGACTATCCGAGAAATTGAGGAAGAGGTGGACATCAGCACTTTTTCGGCACATTCCACTGTGAAAGAAGATTTTGCCATGAAAAGAGTGGCGGCGAAATTCATCCGCACGAAGCTGATGGCGCAGCAACAGTGCCTCCATGATGAAGCCTCACAGGACATGTTGTGGCATGTCCACCTCGTCCACAATTTCTCGGATAGTCACATGACTGAAAAGCCACCGAAAGCCATCTGAATAATCCGAATGGTTTCCACCATGCGCACGAAGGTTCAAGGTTGGCTCATTCAAGCACACGTGATTCAAATCCATTAGGTTTTTGAAAAAAATAAAAAGGTCCGATACTTTTCTAACAGACCTCGTACACCTGGTCAAGAATGTTTTCTCCCCTTGTTGCAAAATCCACAAAAGTATTGATGTGGATTCTGATACAGACTTACCGGTTCACATTTGATGTATTACTCCGCGCCCTGACCGCTGTTGGAGTGTCGCTGCCTCACGGTAAGCCTCGACGACCAAATTACTTACAGAAAAATAAACCGTGCAAGCGATGGAATTGGATTAGAATGGTAATAACTCCGTTGTGTCTGATGATTTGCGGACGTCCATGCTGTTATACAGTCGCAAAGATCCGTTTTACCTGCTCCGCTAACACATCGCCAGTAAAACTCCTTTTTAAAGCTCAGTTTGCGACCGTATAACCAGCATGAACGTCCGCAAATCATCAGACACAACAGGGTTATTCCCTAATTCTTCAGTTTTAGCTATGTAGCGAGTCTCGCTGTACGGGTGCGTCTTTTTGGTCATTCAGTCGATGGCGCCACTGTCTGCAGAATACCATTGTCATGGAAACGATCCTGCAGCCTCGTGTGTCTTCAGAGTCTCGGGTCGTGTCAACATCAGCCACAAAGTTTCTGCATCTGTCAAATGTGTCAATCATTTGTTCGTTAAGAAATGTGAAACGACTTCCTGTGAATTCTGACAATAAAAAAGAGGAATAAAAATGACTCAGATGGGGATCTGACCCCAAACAGTTTCTGCTGCCTTTACAGATGTTTCATTTCAACACAAAACCAGATTTTTTTTTTTTTTGGTTGGTTGGTTTTTTTTTTGGGTAGGTTACAAAAGCTTCACATTATGACACTGAACCTGTTACAGAAACTAAAAAACCCCTAAAAACACCTGTTTTCCCCAATCATCAGAGTTAAAAACAAATGAATCCTTTTGTAATTTTTTTTATTAGCATTTCATGTTAAATATATACATAACATACTGTAACCACTGTGTGTTCATCATCCTCATACTATCAACATAAATGTACATTCATTTTAAAAGCACACATACCTCTACACAAAATGCTGTAAAGCAATATTAGAGAAAAACAACAACAATAACAAAAAAAACAACCCAAGCAGAACCGAAACAATTAGGGAATAGATTGCTGTTATAACTTTACTAATTATCTAAGAAAACAAAATCAAGCCTATGAGATGTTACATAGTGGATCCATTTTCTCCAGTATGAGGTAAACTGTTCCAATTTGTAGTTGATACATGCTGTTATCTTTTCCATATTGTAAATGTCCATTGTAATGTTCATCCATTCAGTTAAAGTCGGCCTTTCCTGTAATAACCATTTCCTGGTTAATACCTTTTTCTCTGCGACCAACAAAATATTTAATAAATATTTGTCATTTTTTAAGTTTCTGAGGTAAATTTCCAAAATATATAATCTTCATCTCGAGAGGCATTACATCTTTAAAAATGTCTTGTAGAGCCATGTGTATTTCTCTCCAGAAGTCCTTGATAACCGGGCAGTCCCAAAAGATGTGGTGGTGGTTTGCCTGTTGATTACCACAGTTTTTCCAACATATCAATCAATCAATTTTTTTTTATATAGCGCCAAATCACAACAAACAGTTGCCCCAAGGCGCTTTATATTGTAAGGCAAGGCCATACAATAATTATGTAAAACCCCAACGGTCAAAACGACCCCCTGTGAGCAAGCACATATAGGGGGAGTTCCATCATAGTGAGATTTCTGAACGAGTGTAATAAAATATCTTATCAGATTTTTCCAGCTGAATTCCCTCCAAATCTGTGAACTAGTACATTTCCAATTAGATATCCACATTGTTGTCCTCAGATATACTTATTCCTCCTTCTTGCTCCCATTTTTCTTTAATGTATGTAGTTGACTGTGTTTTAAGATTGAATAAGCCTTTCTATGCACATGATATAATTCTACCATTGATATCAGAGTTATATGCTTTCCTAAACATTTCTACAAAACTCACCTTTGTTTCTGAGATATTTTTCATTTTCATATTAATATAGTGTCGTATCTGCAGATAGCGGTACAAATCCTGTTTTTCTAAAAGGTATCTTTCTTTAATTGTATCAAAACTAAGCATTGTTCCCCCTTGTAAATATTTCTAATGATTTGTGTGTTTTCGTTGTATTTTTGTTGTATTAATTGTTTGCTTGATTGCCATCCAGGACCTCAGGTGGGTTCACGGTGTCATCCCAGACTGGACTTTCTGTCTGGGGACAAGGTGGTGGTCAAGTGGTTAGTGCGGAAGGTTCCAGGTTTAAACCCCACTCCTCCCACATTTTTACATATAACTTAATTCGGTGTAAAACCTGTGCCAAATTCAACACACAGAACCCAAGTGAAGACAAGCGAGCAGCCGAAGGGACGGGCCCTTACATTTGAACTCTGATGATGCAGAATGTTTTCTCTTGATATTTGACTATTTTACTTTGTAAATTATTTCTACTTGAAAGTGTGAAACAAACAAACAAATAATTATTATTATTATTAAAGAATCATCTTTCTGTCCACCTGTCTGTGTGTCCACCTGTCTGTCTCCCTGTCTGTGTGCCCACCTGTCTGTCTCCCTGTGTGCCCGCCTGCCTGTCTGTCTGTCTCCCTGTCTGTGTGTCCACCTGCCTGTCTGTCCATTGGTGTGCCCGCCTGTTTGTCTGTCTGTCTCCCTGTCTGTGAGTCCCTGTAAACCAGTTTATGGTTTCCAGTCCGACTTCTTTGAGGGGATTTAGTGAGAATTTTGTTGGTTTTCTTTTCCTTCATATTTGTCAGTTACATGAATAAATGGACCTGATTGGCTCCTGGGCCCAGAGTGGGCGTGTCTGTAGTTTTGGGTCAAATCCGTTTCCATGTTTTTGGACTTCTCCGTGACTCATTCTAACAAACATGAAGGAGTTGCAGACAGAAAATGTGAGATCAGAAGTTTCAGCTTCCAAAAGGACCCACGCCCAGAACACAGAGGAGGGCGGAGCCTGGTCCCCGGAGTCCGGGCTGAGCCAGCTGGTCCACATTTTACAGTCTGCAGGCTAATTTTATTTATTTATTTTTCTCCAAGTGCTTTTGCAAAGCAAATGTGCTTCCACGTCAAATAAACTCCAGTGAACCACAGCAGAACCAGTTCTGGACTTCCCGTTTGTCTCTAAGCTGCGTCCCGTTCATGCACACACAAATACGAGGACGGGACCCCGACGTGGTCCAAAGATCCCTCAGGGACAACACGGCCATCGATCCTCTGGAGCACAAAAAAAGCACAAAAATGACTTGGACCTGAGAGACTCTGAACCCGTCTGGGCAGCTTGGACCAGGTCCAGGTGTCTCACATATGACCTGCAGGAGGAGCGCATGATGTCAGCCTGGTAGCCATGGTGATGAAAACCTGAGGACTGGACCCATGTGACTTGGACAGTAGCAACATGGACAAACTCTGGCGAACTGACACAGTTTAGGAGGCGGAGACATGAACACAAACACAACTGACCTTTGTGTCTGTGACTCAAACAAGACTCGACTGAGCTCAGTCACCTGGACGCAGTCAGTATTTTGAGACGCAGCCAGTCGTTTGTGACGCAGCACGTCGTTTGTGACGCAGCACGTCGTTTCTGAGGCAGTCAGTCGTTTGTGACGCAGCACGTCGTTTCTGAGGCAGTCAGTCGTTTGTGACGCAGCACGTCGTTTGTGACGCAGCACGTCGTTTCTGAGGCAGTCAGTCGTTTGTGACGCAGCACGTCGTTTCTGAGGCAGTCAGTCGTTTGTGACACAGCACGTCGTTTCTGAGGCAGTCAGTCGTTTGTGACGGTCAGTCACTTGTGACAGTCAGTCATTTGTGACACAGTCATTTGTGACATGGTCAGTAGTTTGGGGCACAGCGAGTCGTTTGTGACGCGGCAAGTCGTTTGTGATGTGGACAGTAGTTTGGGACGCAGTCAGTAGTTAGTGACATGGCAAGTTGTTTGTGACGCGGCCAGTAGTTTGTGACACAGCAAGTCATTTGTGACAGCCAGTAGTCTGTGACACAGCAAGTCATTTCTGACGTGGACAGTAGTTTGTGACACACCAAGTTGTTTGTGACAGTCAGTAGTCTGTGACACAGCAAGTCATTTCTGACGAGGACAGTAGTTTGTAACACAGCAAGTTGTTTGTGACACGGACAGTAGTCTGTGACGCAGTCAGTAGTTAGTGACACGGCATGTCGTTTGGGACGCAGTCATTACTTTGGGACATGGTCAGTATTTTGAGACAGTCAGTCATTTGTGACACCGTCAGTCATTTGTGACGCGGTCAGTAGTTTGTGACACAGTCAGTAGTTTGTGACACAGCAAGTCATTTGTGACGCGGTCAGTAGTTTGTGACACAGTCAGTAGTTTGTGACACAGCAAGTAATTTCTGATGCGGTCAGTAGTTTGTGACACAGCAAGTTGTTTGTGACAAAGCAAGTTGTTTGTGATGCGGACAGTAGTTTGTGACGCAGTCAGTAGTTAGTGACATGACGCGGTCATTACTTTGGGACGTGGTCAGTATTTTGAGACACAGTCAGTCATTTGTGACACCGTCAGTCGTTTGGGACATGGTCAGTATTTTGGGGCATGGCGAATCGTTTGTGACGCGGTCAGTAGTTTGTGACACAGCAAGTAATTTCTGACGCGGTCAGTAGTTTGTGACACAGCAAGTCCTTTGTGACATAGTCAGTAGGTTGGGACACAGTCAGTTGACATGGCGAGTCATATGTGACGCCGTCAGTTGGCTGTGTCTGCTATGTTTCCATGTTTCCTCAACAATTTCCATAAACAAATTCTGTCCCCACCCCCGTCCCCCCACAGGACAATGGGACGACACGTGTTGTTGCTGAATTAAGCATAGAGATCTGACGTCTGGAAAAAAAACATCTGATCATCACAGGTAAAAAAAAAAAAAAGAAGCCTCAAAATTTATGATGATTTTCACCTTTGATCAAGAGAAGAAATTATTGAAACTTTGAAAACCAAGTTATTGTTTTAAAACAAAAGAAGTTTGACCTGTGACACAGACGGAGACGGACACAGAGACACACAGATGGACACAGACACAGAGAAGCACACAGTCAGAAACACAGATGCACACAGAGAGATGGACACAGAGACACACAGACAGAGAAACACAGACGCACACTGTCAGAAACACAGACACACAAACGCATACAGTCAGAGACAAACACAGAGAGACGGACACAGATGCACACAGTCAGAAACAGACCCACAGTCACAGACAAACAGAGAGATGGACACAGACAGAGAGACGCACAGTCACAGACAAACAGAGAGATGGACACAGAGACACACACAGACGCACAGTCAGTGACACACAGAGAGATGGACACAGAGACACACACAGACACACAGTCAGTGACACACAGACACACACAGTCAAAGACAAACACAGAGATATGGAAACGGAGACAGACAGACACAGAGACACACACAGTCAGAAACACAGACAAAGACGCAAACAGTCAGAAACACAGAGAGATGCACACGGTCAGAGACACAGAGACGCACACAGGCAAAAGACGCACAAAGACACAGTCATAGACACACACAGTCAGAAACACAGACACACACAGTCAGAGACACAGACAGAAACAGACGCACACAGACAGAGACACAGACACAGTCAGAAACACACAGTCAGAGACAGACACAAAGACGCAAACAGTCAGAAACACACACAGACACACAATCAGAAACAGAAACACAGATGCACAGGCAGAAGACGGACAAAGACACACACAATCAGAAACAGACGCACACAGTCATAGATGCACACAGTCCGAGACACACAGACAGAGATGCACACACTCAGAGACAGAGACACACACAGTCAAAGACACGGACACAGAGAGGACCGCATACACACTGTCAGAAACACAGACACAAAGACACTAAGTCAGAAACAGACACACAGTCAGAGACAGACAGAGACGCACACACTCAGAGACACAGACACACAGTCAGACACCCCGACACAGAGATGCACACACTCAGACAGACACACACGCAGTCAGACACAGAGACGCACACACACAGTCAGACACAGAGGCGCACGCACACAGTCAGACAGAGAAGCACGCACACAGACACAGAGGCGCACGCACACACAGTCAGACAGAGAAGCACGCACACGCAGTCACAGACGCACACAGTCAGACACAGGCGCACGCACACACAGACAGACAGGCACACGCAGTCAGAAACAGACGCACAGTCAGACATAGACACAGACAGAGAGAAGCACGCACACACAGACAGAAGACGGACACAGAGACGCATGCACACACAGAGAAGCACGCACACGCAGTCACAAACACAGACGCACACAGTCAGACAGAAGAGACGCACGCACACGCAGTCAGAAACACAGAGACGGACACAGACACACAGTAGAAATACAGACGCACAGACAGAAGACGGACACAGACGCACACAGAGAGATACAGACACACAGACAGAGACGCACAGTCAGACACATCTAGAAGCACGTTGAACTCTTCTAGTTCATGAGTTCCTCCTGTTTGTTGGTTGTTGTCACAGGAAGTGTTGTTGTGAAGGGGTCAGAGGTCAGCATGCAGAGCATTAAGTGTGTCGTCGTGGGTGACGGTGCGGTGGGGAAGACCTGCCTCCTCATCTCCTACACCACCGGCGCCTTCCCCAAAGAGTACATCCCCACTGTGTTTGACAACTACAGCAGCCAGGTGTGTGCACGTGCGGGCCCAGACCCCGGCGCACACGCTCCTTCCCAGCATGCTTTGTGCACATTGTGCAGAAGAACCAACAACAGCAAAACAAAAATGTCATGTTTTGAAACATCACTGCGGTGTGAACGCCACATATTTAAAATGTTCAAAATTGCCCCTTTGTGTTCTGCAGATCGTTACGTTGACGTTGTGCTGCTGTTTGTTTAGAATATTTATTCCATATAAAAACGGCCGGTGTTTTGCACTCTTTGGCCCCCTTATGTCCCCTTCTTTCATTTTCCCATTGTTTCTTTTTGCAGAGTTTTTTTATTACATATTTTAAATTTGGTGTCTTGGTGGTCTCAGTCACCCCCTACATGTCAGGTGGGTACTGCAGTTTTCACGCTGCAGCTGTGTGTCTGTGGTGTGTTCAGGTGACTGTGGACGGGAGGATCATCAGTCTGAACCTGTGGGACACAGCGGGTCAGGAGGAGTACGACCGGCTGCGGACCCTGTCCTACCCACAGACCAACGTCTTCATCATCTGCTTCTCCATCTCTAGCCCTGCCTCCTATGAGAACGTCAAACACAAGTGGTATCCTGAGGTCAGAGTGCGTCAAATCTACCCGGCAACAAAACAATAATCGAAATTCAACCTTGGCAACTGGATTTTTTCCCCCACCTCAAACCTGAACCAGACAATAATTACTTCACATTTTGGGGGCGGGGCTCCGCTGATGTCACACTTCCTGTTAAAACGTCTGAATAATTCTTTGTGTCCAGGTGTCTCACCACTGTCCTGGCGTCTCCTTGCTCCTGGTCGGGACGAAGAGCGACCTCCGCAATGACGCGGAGACTCAGAGGAAACTGAAAGAGCAGAACCAGGTGCCCGTCACCCACCAGCAGGGCGTGG
This sequence comes from Thalassophryne amazonica, assembly GCF_902500255.1. Classification (NCBI taxonomy): domain Eukaryota; kingdom Metazoa; phylum Chordata; class Actinopteri; order Batrachoidiformes; family Batrachoididae; genus Thalassophryne; species Thalassophryne amazonica. The sequence goes on along the minus strand of NC_047111.1, from coordinate 11,883,958 downwards.
CTCTGGCCCGGCAGATCCAGGCCGTCCGCTACCTGGAGTGCTCTGCCCTCAACCAGGACGGCATCAAAGACGTGTTCACCGAGGCCGTGCGGGCCTTCCTCAACCCGCAGCCCGCCGTCGCCAAGAGGCCGTGTGTGCTGCTGTGACCCGACGGGTTCAGAGTGGGTGGATGAGTCCTAAAGTTCTTGACGAACTGTAAAATGTTTGAATGTTCAATGTTTGCTAAGATCAGATTTTATTTTATTTATTGGTGTTGGTTTCTGGCGTGGCTGTGAATGTAGGCGCAAAGAAGAACAGAAAACAGAAAAGGAAGTTAAACCAACATCCACATCAATATCTCACTTTCGATCTTTTACAAAACATTTCATTTGTTTTCAGTCATGATTGTTTTAATAAACAGTCTTGGATTCCCACGGGGCGGGGGGCAACAAAAAGGGAGGGACCAGAAGTTTTATTCAGCTGCCGCGATGACGTCACTAAAATATCCAACTGAGCGACTGTAACCACAAAAAAAATTTGTCCATGTTTTTACAAATTTGTGTCAAATTAAAATAAATAAACATGTTTTGGTTTCTTTATAGGATCACTTTGAAAATAATGCGCTTTGATCTCAAAATAACAGCAAATCTATGAGATAATACAAATATAACATGTTAATAAATGAACTAAATCAGCACTTTTAGAGCGGCTGTCTTTAGACGAGTCACATGACAACAAAGCAACAGCTGCGAGAAGCACCTGCGATTGTACGGATAACGCCCGCTAGAAGCGCCGGCGTCTGCGATTGTAAGGACAACGCACGCTAGAAGCTCCAGTGTCTGTGATTGGACGGATAACGCCCACTAGAAGCTCCGGCGTCTGCGATTGGACGGACAACACCCACTAGAAGCTCCGGCGTCTGCGATTGTAAGGACAACGCCCGCTAGAAGCTCCGGCGTCTGCGATTGGATGGCTAATGCCCGCTAGAAGCTCCGGTGTCTGTGATTGGACGGACACCTGTAATGAGGCCTCATGTGACTGTTAATCTGCAGTGACGATATAAAGTTTCATAATTATTTCCAGCCACACATTCTATCCACTCTTCATTCCAGTTTTACCGTTTATCCACGTGGTGGCATTATGTTTCTCGCGGCTGTTTGCAGCTTGTTCGCTGATGCTCACGTGTTGGTATTCACTGACTGTCCAGCAGGAGGCAGACATACCTATGGGATATTAGAGGTCATCTGGAAAAAAGTTGTTTTTCTGACAGTGTTGCAGTTCGTCACTTGTTCCTCGTGATGCGCTTTGTGATTTGGCGAGTTATGCGATGATGGCATTTATTATGACTTTCTGTCTGCACATGCGCTGGCTGAGACAAACATCTACTTTTTCGCTTTTCAGCACCATAAAAAATGTTGTGTTCTGTGTAGACAAAGTGAATTTTCAGTGCTAATTTAAGGCCGGCTGTTTAGCAGATGAGGCGTTTACAGTTACTGAGGAGTGTCAGATTTCAGGATGTCACATTTTCCTCTGAGGCCAGGCGGCATTTCCTCTTCCTGTTCTCAGGCCTCAAAACTAATACGCTGCCATTAGAGAAAAAGTCAATGCGGAACAAGCAGCAAAAAGACACAAACCTGGAACTGACTCACAGTCAGAATCAGTGGACCAACTGGTCCTTTAACCTCGCAGCCAGCAAAGGACTCAGCAGGGAAAAAAATACAAAAGGACACTTAAGGACAGGAAACACTCCTCACCCGGAGTTAAAAAAGTCTGTCACACCCGGAAGGACATTCACATTTTTAAAGATGGCACTATTACATAAACTGTGATGAGGACGGAGACACATGCATATAGGGACAGACTGACGATTTATGTCACCACAATCAGTGAACACGCTCACAGACAGAGGGCGCCATCACCACGTTCAAAGAACACGCTCACAGAGGGCACCATCACCATGTTCAACGAACACACTCAGAGGGCGCTGTCCTCCTGATATTTAGAAAAGCAATCCATGAGTGTAGAAAATCTAAAAATCAGAACTAAGTTTACATACACCTCAACTAAAAACATTTTTTGCTCTACAATTTCCCTGTAGAGAATTTGTACAACAAAGATGTCGCCAAATTAAGTAGTTAATTGTTATTGCAGCCAGACTGGAATACACCACAGTGACCGAATGTACAGGACAGTGATCAACTTTGCCTTTGTTCTGCGTAGACCAGTCTGCCACTTACTGGATGGGTTATGGAAAACAACTAAAAACTGTTGATTAACCACTAACCTCCAAAATTAAGCTTCCCAGAAGATGGAAATGCTGCTGTTACCTAACTGACCATGAGAGGTTGGCTCCAGGTCCAGCAGGTTTCCGTAGAAGCAAATGTAAAAAAAAAGAAAAACTCCAGAACAGAAATAAACGTTTACAGTCTGGCAGAAACAAGTTTTGGTCTCTGTAACTGGTCCCTCCACCATGGCACCTGTACACCCCCGCCCCCGTGGTCTGTCTGCCACCTGCTGGACAGTGTGCTCATTGCATCAAAACCAAAACATCACTAGCGCCCCGTTTAACATGTTAAAGGCTGATTTTGAATGTCATATCTAAAGGCTGCACTCAGCCTGTACAGTCTGTACGTGCACCAATGTGCACACTTGCTTGTGTTCAGTTAAAAAAAAAAGTTTGTACCCAGGGTGCATGTAAACATCTGGCCTCAGCTGTAACCATCCAAATTATTCTCAAAGTGCTTCAGGCATGCTGAGACTTGAGGTGGGCATTTTCTGCCTCCTGGCTGTTTGAAGACATTACAGCAGATGAAATTCATGCCTTGAGAATGATTTTGTAAAATGAGTTTATTTTCACATTACTGTCATCCAGACGTCTGAAACATGTTCAATAAATACACAAATAAAAAAAACAGACTTTTTGGACCCAGGAACACCACGCGGCAGTGTTATGGAAGTGCTTCCAGTTGAAAGGTCATCGTGTCTGTGACATCAGAACCTCCTATGATGTCAGCCAGGATCAGAAGCGTTTGTCTTCAGGAGGCGTGGCCACAATCACCTCCTTGCTTTCAAAATCCCAGAAGGCGGTCATATTGAAAGCCATGTTGGAAAAGACCACCAGGTACTCAAAGAAGGCAAAGAGGGTGTAAACTGGATGAGAAGAGGGGAAGGCGGGGCACGGAGCGAGAAAAAGGGGAAGGCGGGCACAGAGCGAGAAAAAGGGGAAGGCGGGCACAGAGCGAGAAAAAGGGGAAGGCGGGCACAGAGCGAGAAAAAGGGGAAGGCGGGCACAGAGCGAGAAAAAGGGGAAGGCGGGCACAGAGCGAGAAAAAGGGGAAGGCGGGCACAGAGCGAGAAAAAGGGGAAGGCGGGCACGGAGCGAGAAAAAGGGGAAGGCGGGCACGGAGCGAGAAAAAGGGGAAGGCGGGCACGGAGCGAGAAAAAGGGGAAGGCGGGCACGGAGCGAGAAAAAGGGGAAGGCGGGCACGGAGCGAGAAAAAGGGGAAGGCGGGCACGGAGCGAGAAAAAGGGGAAGGCGGGCACGGAGCGAGAAAAAGGGGAAGGCGGGCACGGAGTGAGAAAAAGGGGAAGGCGGGCACGGAGTGAGAAAAAGGGGAAGGCGGGGCACGGAGCGCGAAGAGGGGGAAAGCGGGGCACGGAGCGCGAAGAGGGGGAAAGCGGGGCACGGAGCGCAAAGAGGGGGAAGGCGGGGCACGGAGTGAGGAAAAGGGGAAGGAGGGGCACTGAGCGAGAAGAGGGGAAGGTGGGGCATGGAGCGAGAAACGGGAAGGTGGGGCATGGAGCACAAAGAAAAATAAGAGAATGAAAGGACAAGAAACTGATTCACAAACATGCTTGTGTGTCTGTTTTTTCATGATGCTTCACTTTCACACTGAGCTCAGTCTGTGCTTATGTTAACAGCAAAAAATGTTTCTTGACATTTTTAACAGACCCTGTGAGCTAGCTCAATGCTAACTAAAATGGTAAACAGACTGCATTTTATACTGAGCTATTCTGTCTATATCAGAAGCTCACAGTGCTCTACAATGATGCCTCACATGATGTCATACAAGAAGCTCACTAGACACTGGGAGCAACTTGGGGATTAAAGACCTTGTCCAAGGGCCAAACATTGCACTGCTAGCCAAACATGACAACTATTAATGGCACACTAAATAAACGACAACGTCACAGCTAGAGATGGTTATCAAGAACCAGTTCTTTTCAGGTATCATTAAGAAATGATTTGATCCACCAACTTCAGAGCGGCCGTTGTTTTTGAGGGTGTTTGATGGGAAAATGATCATTTCTCTATCTGCAGTGGCTCTGCTTTGAATCTTGAACCAATGAAGCAGTGCTGCGATCCACTGCTTCGTTGGTTCTCCTCTTCAGAAGCAGAAACTCCATTTCTCATCTCCTCTCAAAGCCATTAAAACATGTCAATCATGAGTCACTTTTGTGCAGATTAAAGTGAGTAACTGGGACTCATATCTTGTTGCAAGAAAGAAATGAAAATCATCCTCCGTTCCGTTGCTCCAAATGCTGCGCTGCTCTCTACTAAGTCAAGTTAGAAAGATAGAGTCCGCTCAGAATTAATAACTTCAAAGTGAATCGCCATTTAAATCAAATGACATCTCTTTCCAAACATTGTAATACAAACAATAAACTGCAATCAATCAAAATGTTTTTTCCTCCCAAAATGAGACGTCCTGGCTGACGTGCAGCAGCCCAGACCTGCAGACTCCAGCAGCTGGCTGAGCTCAGCTCAGACGTATAAAGAGACTTTCATGCCATTAATCTCTGAAAGGAAATGCTTTTGACAACTACAGATTTTGTTTATTTCTATTTATGTCCAGAGATCAAGGATCCAGTGACCAATTATTTCATATTTATTTACTTTAAGACTCAAAATGTTGTTGACATGGAAACCTGTAAAGCCGACTTTTAGTACACAGAAAATTCAGAGGAAGTATTGATAAGGGAATCGATAATGGTATTGATAAAATCTTATCAATACCCATCCCTAGTCATAGCGGAATATGAAAATAAAAAGCAGCATGGTGGATTAGTGGTTAGTACTGTTGCCTCACAGCAAGAAGGTCATTGGTTCGATTCCCATCTGTGTCCTTTCTGTGTGGAGTTTGTATGTTCTGCCCGGGTGCTCCGGTTTCCTCCCACATACAAATACACGCAGGTTAGGTGGACTGGAGACTTCAAAAATTGTCCAGGTCTCCCTTGTAAAAGAGATCTCCATCTCAATGGGACTAACCTGGTTTAATAAAGGTTAAATTTGAATAGACGTTATTTTCAAACTTCATCGTGATTAATTCATTTTCTTTTTTCAACATCATAAGGTGCGATAATTAAATATGTGAGCTTTTATCCTCAGAGTTTAGCAGGTGACCACTGATTGGAAATGACAGCAGTACATGGCCAAAATGTCAGTCATTGTCCCTTACTTCCTGGTTCACAGTACTTGTTGTGGCGTCTGAAGAAGTAAGAAGCAGCGAGACAGCAGCTGACGTTAAACAAGAAAAGACGCAGCTTCCATCGATATGATACGACTTCCTGAAAGAGAGACAGACAGAAATGTGTGACATCATTATGGACAGTTGTCTCTGTGTATGTCTCTCTCAGCCACACACACATTTGCTGTTCATGTGCCCTGGGTCATTTGCATAACTGCTTTGGCAACACAAAAGGTGTTTTGTCAGACTTTGAATTACAAAACACACACACCACAGAGCCCAAGAGTCCACACTCCCAATGCTGCCTGCTAAACGTGAATGTCCCTTCATGGACAGCAACATTACACGTCCTAACCAGGCAAAATATTGACCAAGTGACCAGATGTAAATGTTTCATGTGCATTTTCAGTGCTAATACATGAGTGAACACATAGAAAAAACTCACAAAATACGTGTTAAAAGAAGGTTCTGACCTGAATATCGATATTTCACGTGTTTCTCCTGACCAAACTATTTCAAGATGACGTGTGTAAAGAAAAAAAAAAAAAGTCATCCTGTGATTAAAAACAACACAAAATCCTCCTGCAATTAAAACTGACACAAAATCCTCCAGTGATTAAAAACTAGGGATGCACTGATCCTGATACCAGTATTCATTTACTCGTACTTGTAATCATGAAACTTCTCTGATACTACGTGACCCGATACCCCTTCACAGCAGCATCAGCAACCTCTCAATGGGGGCACACGTAATTTCTGGACTATAAGCCGCTTTTTCCATACATTTTGAACACTGCAGCTTAAACAATGATACAGCTAATATATGGATTTTTACAGTCTTTCATGTAATTTACTCATAAGACTAAATACATCCATCAATGATGTCCACCGATTGGCTGAAAGCGGAGTAAATTCACACACAGAGTAAATAATAAAGTCTGACCTGTTCATTTTAGTGGCATTCATCAATACATGATCCTGAAGAAAAATAATCCACATAAGGCCTCCTTAAGCAACATCTGAAAATACTTTAATTCCTTGTTGTGGCTGAAAAAAGTTTCTCTGTAACTTTGGCACTTTGCGCCACAGTTCCTCGGTCAGAACTCAGATCACGGTTTCAGTGGTGGAGATTGTCCTTCAGGTGGCTGAGTTTCAGCCCCTGGTGTGACACAACAGTCACTATGCCTCTTTAACATCTCAGTTCCGACAGGCTTCAGGCGATTCTGTCTGCATGCAATTAAATTATCTCATGATCCACAAAGAAAAATCAAATAAATAAAACAATGTTAAAATTACTTTGTTTTGCCTCCATATGGTGCGCAGATGCCGCGTGACTCAGTGTGCACGCATGCTGTGCTCATCAGTGTTTACATGTTCCACCTTTGGGGAAAAACCATTTCCGGTTTGTGTATGTTACCTTTACGTATTTAATTACGAGGTCTGTTAGAAAAGTATCCAAGCTTTTAATTTTTTTTCAAAAACCATATGGATTTGAATCATGTGCGCTTGCATCAGCGCGTCGCGGCCGCACGTCTGTCTCAATGTGCCGAAAAAGTGCTGATGTTCACGTCTTTTCACAATTCCTGTGCTAGTCAGACAACATCCCGGATAAAACACAGCGTCCTGTTTGGAACTGAACGGTACATTCCACTGTTACAGGAGTTTTTGTAATGGAAAGAGGAGCAGAGGCTTCGCGTGTCACGGCGGTGCCGCATGGCGCAAAGCAACGCCGTGATGAAGCCGCACAGGACATGTTCTGGCATGTCCAGGCTCATCCACAATTTCTCGGATAATCACACGACTGAAAAACCACTGACAGCTATCTGAAAGCCATCTCAAAGCCGTCCTGTGAGACCAAAACGGAGGTGTTCTTTGTCTCACTCCATCAGCGAATCCGTTGTGACGCGCGAAGCCTCCGCGCAACTTTCCATGACAAAATCTCTTGTTAAAAGTGAAATCTGCTGGAAAATGGTTGATGTCCAGCTCTTGTGATAACCAGAGAAATTGCACACGATGGTCACGGATCCATACAGCCATCCATTTAGAAATGAAATGGTCGTTCATCCTGTCGATCGCGGCTCGGAGCGCGGCGCAACATCAGCCGCTGTGGGCCGTCCTTAAAGCGATAGTAACACTCCTTAATCTCTCTGAAGCCCATAAAATTTTCACCGAAAACCATCTGAATTTCTTGAATGGTGTCCACTTGGATGTGCCTCACAGTTTCTGAAAAAATTTTGATTAAGCAAAGCGGCAGTCTCTGAGCCATTCCTAAACAATGAAAAAAAAGACGAGAGGGGGTGGACCAGTGCTCGACTACAAAAAGCCTGCTCACAGGTGAATGACGCAACCGACAGGCGTGAAAAAACTCACGCATGCGCACGAAGGTTCAAGCTTGGTTGATGCAATCACACGTGCTTCAAATCCATATGGTTTTTGAAAAAATAAGAAGGTCGGATACTTTTCTAACAGACCTCGTAAAGTTAAAAAAAAAAATAGTGTGGAGAGTGAAAGGCTGTTCAGCTCAGTGTCACACGTAGATAAAAACAGAAATAATGCAGAGAAGCTTCTTTTCATCAAAAATAATCTGTCCCTCACATTTTCAAAAAAAGGCTTTTAGTCCTCACAGACATAAAGCAAAGTAAAACTATGGATAGTTTCAGTTCTGTTTCTGCTGTTGTATATTTTGTAGCGCTGAAGTCCACAGGTTACATTTCAGCGAGATGTCCGGCAGTGTCATGTTTTTAGGGCTGAAACGATTAGTCGCGTAACTTGAATAATTCGATTACAAAAAATGTTCAAGGCAAATTCTGTGCCTCGAAGCTTTGTTTAACATTATAGTACATATGCCAGGCCTGTGTGTGGCGCTGTAACGTCCCCAGAAAAATGAGAAGACTAGAGCATGCACTTAAGCCGTGTAAATGCTAATCAATTTAGCACAAAAGTCACCGCTTCCAATGTGGCACAGAGAGTAAAATAAAACCTTTTAGGAGAATGATGGTCCACACTGACCATCTGAAATAGAGTGACTGCACATTTAAAGTGAAGAAGTGTGTTTGTCTGCTTTTTAAAAACACTGTTTGGCCTGCTGTCCGCTCTGCGCGAGGAGTGACTATTCGCCCGGTGGCCGGCTGCTGTCTCTCTCACATCCCTCACACCGGGCGAGTCACAGCTCCATCTCCGGCCACACTGACAAACAGTGTCTGAAAGAAGATCCTCTCAGCAGCGGTCCACTCTTTTTTCTGTATTTTGCTCAGACTGAGTGTTTCGCTTTTTAATTTTCCCTTTTTTTTGGGCAACACACAACACTTCACAAACATAGTAACTTAAATAAAATAATAATTTAAAAAAGTTATTGTGAGGCTGCATGTTCAACCTCCAGCTGAAATGCATTTGCTGAGTCACAGAAAGAGGGATTAAAAAAGGTTAAATTTTACAAGTTGAGGAAAACAAAAACAGAAAGCCACATCCCATCACCATTTCAGCAAAATGTCAAGACTTTGGCCCAACTTTGGCTGAGCCCCTGACACCGGAAAAGATCCAAATCTTGTAAAAATGTGAAAAAAAATAAATGATTAGCCAGGAAAATAGAAAGGGATACTTTAAATTTAACAATCTGTGTGATGACTGTGACATTGTGCCATTGCTTAAGGAGAGCAAAAGTACTTTTTATTTGATTACTCGATTAATCGCCAGAATAATCAATAGAATACTCAAAGACTAAAATAATCAATAGCTGCTGCCCTACATGTTTGTCAAGAAACACACAATTAATGTTAAAGGACAATTTGTTGGAGTCAAAAAGTGAAGTTACATGATTTAATCAATCAATCAATCAATCAATCAATCAACTTTTTTCTTATATAGCGCCAAATCACAACAAACAGTTGCCCCAAGGCGCTCCATATTGTAAGGCAAGGCCATACAATAATTATGAAAAACCCCAACGGTCAAAACGACCCCCTATGAGCAAGCACTTGGCCACAGTGGGAAGGAAAAACTCCTTTTAACAGGAAGAAAACCTCCAGCAGAACCAGGCTCAGGGAGGGGCAGTCTTCTGCTGAGACTGGTTGGGGCTGAGGGAAAAAAACCAGGAAAAAGACATGCCGTGAAGGTGGGCAGAGATCGATCACTAATGATTAAATGCAGAGTGATGCATACGGAGCAAAAAGAGAAAGAAACAGTGCATCATGGGAACCCCCCCCCAATCTACGTCTAAAGCAGCATAAACAAGGGATGGTCCAGGGTCACCCGATCCAGCCCTAACTATAAGCCTTAGCGAAAAGGAAGTTTTAAGCCTAATCTTAAAAGTAGAGAGGGTATCTGTCTCCCTGATCTGAATTGGGAGCTGGTTCCACAGGAGAGGAGCCTGAAAGCTGAAGGCTCTGCCTCCCATTCTACTCTTACAAACCCTAGGAACTACAAGTAAGCCCGCAGTCTGAGAGCGAAGCGCTCTAATGGGGTAATATGGTACTACGAGGTCCCTAAGATAAGATGGGACCTGATTATTCAAAACCTTATAAGTAAGAAGAAGAATTTTAAATTCTATTCTAGAATTAACAGGAAGCCAATGAAGAGAGGCCAACACGGGTGAGATATGCTCTCTCCTGCTAGTCCCCGTCAGTACTCTACCTGCAGCATTCTGAACCAACTGAAGGCTTTTTAGGGAACTTTTAGGACAACCTGATAATAATGAATTACAATAGTCCAGCCTAGAGGAAATAAATGCATGAATTAGTTTTTCAGCATCACTCTGAGACAAGACCTTTCTGATTTTAGAGATATTGTGTAAATGCAAAAAGGCAGTCCTACATATTTGTTTAATATGCGCGTTGAATGACATATCCTGATCAAAAATGACTCCAAGATTTCTCACAGTATTACTAGAGATCAGGGAAATGCCATCCAGAGTAACGATCTGGTTAGACACCATGCTTCTAAGATTTGTGGGGCCAAGTACAATAACTTCAGTTTTATCTGAGTTTAAAAGCAGGAAATTAGAGGTCATCCATGTCTTTATGTCTGTAAGACAATCCTGCAGTTTAGCTAATTGGTGTGTATCCTCTGGCTTCATGGATAGATAAAGCTGGGTATCATCTGCGTAACAATGAAATTTAAGCAATACCGTCTAATAATACTGCCTAAGGGAAGCATCTATAAAGTGAATAAAATTGGTCCTAGCACAGAACCTTGTGGAACTCCATAATTAACTTTAGTCTGTGAAGAAGATTCCCCATTTACATGAACAACTGTAATCTATTAGACAAATATAATTCAAACCACCGCAGCGCAGTGCCTTTAATACCTATGACATGCTCTAATCTCTGTAATAAAATTTTATGGTCAACAGTATCAAAAGCAGCACTGAGGTCCAACAGAACAAGCACAGAGATAAGTCCCACTGTCCGAAGCCATAAGAAGATCATTTGTAACCTTCACTAATGCTGTTTCTGTACTATGATGAATTCTAAAACCTGACTGAAACTCTTCAAATAGACCATTCCTCTGCAGGTGATCAGTTAGCTGTTTTACAACTACCCTCTCAAGAATCTTTGAGAGAAAAGGAAGGTTGGAGATTGGCCTATAATTAGCTAAGATAGCTGGGTCAAGTGATGGCTTTTTAAGCAATGGTTTAATTACTGCCACCTTAAAGGCCTGTGGTACATAACCAACTAACAAAGATAGATTGATCATATTAAGATCGAAGCATTAAATAATGGTAGGGCTTCCTTGAGCAGCCTGGCAGGAATGGGGTCTAATAAACATGTTGATGGTTTGGATGAAGTAACTAATGAAAATAACTCAGACAGAACAATCGGAGAGAAAGAGTCTAACCAAATACCGGCATCACTGAAAGCAGCCAAAGATAACGATACATCTTTGGGATGGTTATGAGTAATTTTTTCTCTAATAGTCAAAATTTTGTTAGCAAAGAAAGTCATGAAGTCATTACTAGTTAAAGTTAATGGAATACTCAGCTCAATAGAGCTCTGACTCTTTGTCAGCCTGGCTACAGTGCTGAAAAGAAACCTGGGGTTATTCTTATTTTCTTCAATTAGTGATGAGTAGAAAGATGTCCTAGCTTTACGGAGGGCTTTTTTATAGAGCAACAAACTCTTTTTCCAGGCTAAGTGAAGATCTTCTAAATTAGTGAGACGCCATTTCCTCTCCAACTTACGGGTTATCTGCTTTAAGCTACGAGTTTGTGAGTTATACCACGGAGTCAGGCACTTCTGATTTAAAGCTCTCTTTTTTAGAGGAGCTACAGCATCCAAGTTGTCTTCAAGAGGATGTAAAACTATTGACGAGATACTCTAACTCCCTTACAGAGTTTAGGTAGCTACTCTGCTCTGTGTTGGTATATGACAGAGAACATAAAGAAGGAATCATATCCTTAAACCTAGTTACAGCGCTTTCTGAAAGACTTCTAGTGTAATGAAACTTATTCCCCACTGCAGGGTAGTCCATCAGGGTAAATGTAAATGTTATTAAAAAATGATCAGACAGAAGGGAGTTTTCAGGGAATACTGTTAAGTCTTCTATTTCCATACCATAAGTCAGAACAAGATCTAAGATATGATTAAAGTGGTGGGTGGACTCATTTACTTTTTGAGCAAAGCCGATAGAGTCTAATAACAGATTAAATGCAGTGTTGAGGCTGTCATTCTCAGCATCTGTGTGGATGTTAAAATCGCCCACTATAATTATCTTATCTGAGCTAAGCACTAAGTCAGACAAAAGGTCTGAAAATTCACAGAGAAACTCACAGTAACGACCAGGTGGACGATAGATAATAACAAATAAAACTGGTTTTTGGGACTTCCAATTTGGATGGACAAGACTAAGAGACAAGCTTTCAAATGAATTAAAGCTCTGTCTAGGTTTTTGATTAATTAATAAGCTGGAATGGAAGATTGCTGCTATAAAACTGGTTTTTGGGACTTCCAATTTGGATGGACAAGACTAAGAGACAAGCTTTCAAATGAATTAAAGCTCTGTCTAGGTTTTTGATTAATTAATAAGCTGGAATGGAAGATTGCTGCTAATCCTCCGCCACGGCCCATGCTACGAGCATTCTGACAGTTAGTGTGACTCGGGGGTGTTGACTCATTTAAACTAACATATTCATCTTGCTGTAACCAGGTTTCTGTTAGGCAGAATAAATCAATACGTTGATCAATTATTATATCATTTACCAACAGGGACTTAGAAGAGAGAGACCTAATGTTTAATAGACCACATTTAACTGTTTTAGTCTGTGGTGCAATTGAAGGTGCTATATTATTTTTTCTTTTTGAATTTTTATGCTTAAATAGATTTTTGCTGGTTATTGGTGGTCTGGGAGCAGGCACCGTCTCTACGGGGATGGGGTAATGAGGGGATGGCAGGGGGAGAGAAGCTGCAGAGAGGTGTATAAGACCACAGCTCTGCCTCCTGGTCCCAATGCTGGACAGTCACAGTTTGGAGGATCCAAGAAAATTGGCCAGATTTCTAGAAATGAGAGCTGCTCCATCTAAAGTGGGATGGATGCCGTCTCTCCTAACAAGACCAGGTTTTCCCCAGAAGCTTTGCCAATTATCAATGAAGCCCACCTCATTTTTTGGACACCACTCAGACAGCCAGCAATTCAAAGAGAACATGCGGCTAAACATGTCACTCCCGGTCCGATTGGGGAGGGGCCCAGAGAAAACAACAGAGTCCGACATTGTTTTGCAAAGTTACACACCGATTTAATGTTATTTTAGTGACCTCCGATTGGCGTAACCGAGTGTCATTACTGCCGACGTGAATTACAATCTTACCAAATTTACGCTTAGCCTTAGCCAGCAATTTCAAATGTCCTTCGATGTCGCCTGCTCTGGCCCCCGGAAGACAATTGACAATGGTTGCTGGTGTCGCTAACTTCACATTTCTCAAAACAGAGTCGCCAATAACCAGAGTTTGATCCTCGGCGAGTGTATCGTCGAGTGGGGAAAAACGGTTAGAGATGTGAACGGGTTGATGGTGTACACGGGGCTTCTGTTTAGGGCTACGCTTCCTCCTCACAGTCACCCAGTCGGCCTGCTTTCCCGACTGCCCGGGATCTGCCAGGGGGTAACTAACGGCGGCTAAGCTACCTTGGTCCGCACCGACTACAGGGGCCTGGCTAGCTGTAGAATTTTCCACGGTGCGGAGCCGAGTCTCCAATTCGCCCAGCCTGGCCTCCAAAGCTACGAATAAGCTGCACTTATTACAAGTACCGTTACTGCTAAATGAGGCCGAGGAATAACTAAACATTTCACACCCAGAGCAGAAAAGTACGGGAGAGACAGGAGAAGCCGCCATGCTAAACCGGCTAAGAGCTAGTAGCTACGCAACCTAGCGGATTCCTAAAAACACACAAAGTGAGAGACATAAAGTGAACAGTTTGTCAATAAAAACAAAGCTAATGATATTGGTAGCAGTTACAGTCAAAAAGTAAGAAACAACTGATGAATAAAACATGTTTTCAAAGTCATCATAAAACTGTAATGTATCATTAAGTATTTGTATCGGTACTCGGTATCGGCGAGTACCCAAATGTATGTACTTGTACTCAGTCTGGAAAAAAGTGGTATTGGTGCATCCCTGTTAAAAATAACACAAAATCCTCCAGCAACTAAAAATGGCCCAAAATCCTCCAGCAACTAAAAATGGCCCAAAAACATTTCTCACTAGCTTTGACAGAATATATGAGTAACATGTTATATAAACACACAAAACAACGCAATTTTGGAGAGAACAGCCACTGACTTTGTGGTGCAGCTCTACTCACCCAACCACTCAAAAACAAAACTGAACAGATTAAAAACAGAAACTGACTTTTTAACCTCTTAAAATACTTCTAAAGTAGGTCAAGGTGAGCCATGTTTGAACTTGTCCAAGGTCTGTGTCCCAAGAATGTTTCCTGTTGAAGACTCTGGTAGTAACAGGACTGGACTGATGCTGAGCAAAAAAACAAACAACAAAAAAAACGGACAGACACAAAGCCATCGCAATACCCGATGGTCATCAAATATGGCCATCGGGTAATGACACAAAATCCTCCAGTGATTCAAAATGACATAAAATCCTCCCGCGATTAAAAGGTCACAAAATCCTCCCGTAACTAAAGATGACAAAATCTTCCAGCAATTAAACACGACACAAAATCCTCCCACGAGTAAGAAAAAAAAAAAAAAAAGACAAAAAATACTCCCGTGATTAAACAAAAAAAAAAAACAAAAACAAAACATAAAACCCTCCCGCGATGAAAAAAAAAGACACGAAATCCTCCCGCAATTAAAAAAAAAAAAAAGACACGAAATTCTCCCACGCGAAAAAAAAAAAAAACGACACGACATCCTCCCACGATTAAAAACGACAACCTAAAATCCTCCAGCGATTAAAAAATGACATGAAATCCTCCCGCGATGAACGACATAAAATCCTCCCGCGATTAATAATATAAAATCCTCCCGCCATTGACAACAACATAAAATGGTCCTGCGACTAATAACAACATAAAATCCTCCCGTGATTAACAACAACATAAAATCCTTGAGTGATCAAAAATAACAACATATTCTGATCAAGTAGGTTTTGTTAAAGGGAGGTCCGCTTGTGATAACCTAAGGAGGTGACTTCACTTGTTTTGGCAAAGTCATGAGAAAGACGTTCCTGCGGCTGCCTTCTCCCTTGATGCAGAGAAGATGTTTGATAGAGTCGAATGGAGGTTTTTGTTCTGTGTGCTAGAAAAATTTGGATTTGGGAAGGATTTTTTATTTTTAAATTGGATTAAAATAATTTACGCAAAACCAAGTGGCCTGATTTCACCATTTTTCAGGCTCTTTAGGGGAACTAAGCAGGGCGATCCTATTTCCCTAATTTTATTCATATTAAGTATTGAGCCACTAGCTGTTTCAATACGGAAGGAGACGAACATTAAAGGGGTTGTTGCAAACTTTTTCTTTACGCTGACGATATTTTGTGTTTGGTGTCAGATCCTGCGGCCTCTACTCAGGCTCTTCTTGATAAGGTTGATTTTTTTTCTCTACAGTATCTGGCTATAAGGTTAACTGGCATAAATCAGAGGCTATGGCTGTGTCCAAAGTATGCCAACCAGCTATGGTTAGTGCAGGTAATTTTAAGTGGCTTTCAACAGGCAGCTATGGCTGTGTCCAAAGTATGCCAACCAGCTATGGTTAGTGCAGGTAATTTTAAGTGGCTTTCAACAGGCATGAAATATCTGGGTGTGAAATTATGCGCTAACTTACTAGAACTAATGCCAATCAATGACTTCTCTCCTCACTAAAATCAAGAAAAGCCTGGAAAAGTGGAAAATGTTGAATTTATCACTTTGGGGGAAGATTAACACTATAAAAATCATTCTCAATCATCAAAGTCATTCTCTCAAAAATTCTTGAAAGGGTAGTTGTAAAACAGCTAACTGATAATCTGCAGAGGAATGGTCTATTTGAAGAGTTTCAGTCAGGTTTTAGAATTCATCAGTATATTCAGGCAGTATTATTAGAAAGCATTGCTTAAATTTTCATTGTTACGCAGATGATACCCAGCTTTATCTATCCATGAAGCCAGAGGACACACACCAATTAGTTAAACTGCAGGAATGTCTTACAGACATAAAGACATGGATGAGCTCTAATTTCCTGCTTTTAAACTCAGATAAAACTGAAGTTATTGTACTTGGCCCCACAAATCTTAGAAACATGGTGTCTAACCAGATCCTTACTCTGGATGGCATTACCCTGACCTCTAGTAATACTGTGAGAAATCTTGGAGTCATTTTTGATCAGGATATGTCCTTCAATGCGCATATTAAGCAAATATGTAGGACTGCTTTTTTGCATTTGCGCAATATCTCTAAAATTAGAAAGGTCTTGTCTCAGAGTGATGCTGAAAAACTAATTCATGCATTTATTTCCTCTAGGCTGGACTATTGTAATTCATTATTATCAGGTTGTCCTAAAAGTTCCCTGAAAAGCCTTTAGTTAATTCAAAATGCTGCAGCTAGAGTACTGACGGGGACTAGAAGGAGAGAGCAAATTTCACCCATATTGGCCTCTCTTCATTGGCTTCCTGTTAATTCTAGAATAGAATTTAAAATTCTTCTTCTTACCTATAAGGTTTTCAATAATCAGGTCCCATCTTATTTTAGGGACCTCATAGTACCATATCACCCCAATAGAGCGCTTCGCTCTCAGACTGCAGGCTTACTTGTAGTTCCTAGGGTTTGTAAGAGTAGAATGGGAGGCAGAGCCTTCAGCTTTCAGGGTCTTCTCCAGTGGAACCAGCTCCCAATTCGGATCAGGGAGACAGACACCCTCTCTACTTTTAAGATTAGGCTTAAAACTTTCCTTTTTGCTAAAGCTTATAGTTAGGGCTGGATCAGGTGACCCTGAACCATCCCTTAGTTATGCTGCTATAGACTTAGACTGCTGGGGCGTTCCCATGATGCACTGAGTGTTTCTTTCTCTTTTTGCTCTGTATGCACCACTCTGCATTTAATCATTAGTGATTGATCTCTGCTCTCTTCCACAGCATGTCTTTTTCCTGATTCTCTCCCCTCAGCCCCAACCAGTCCCAGCAGAAGAATGCCCCTCCCTGAGCCTGGTTCTGCTGGAGGTTTCTTCCTGTTAAAAGGGAGTTTTTCCTTCCCACTGTCGCCAAGTGCTTGCTCACAGGGGGTCGTTTTGACTGTTGGGGTTTTTCTGTAATTATTGTATGGCTTTTGCCTTACAATATAAAGCGCCTTGGGGCAACTGTTTGTTGCGATTTGGCGCTATATAAATAAAATTGATTTGATTTTAAAATGGTTATTGCAGCGCAATCCAATTATCTGTCAATGATGCTTCCAATTTCAGTATCTGGCGAATATTTTAGGCAATACAATCAAATGGTAACAGATTATCTGTGGAATGGCAAAAAACCAAGGATAAAATTACAGAAGTTGTATATAATAAGAAGGGATGGCGGGTTGACACTGCCAAATGTGGAACTGTACAACACTGCCTTTGAGATGAGTAAACTTGTGAATCACTGTAAAACGGGGGATACTGATATCGGATGGGTAGCTGTTGAGCAGGAGAATACAGCCCCCTTTAGTCCATTTGATCTTCTGAGACAAAAAAATCCATGCAAAGGTTAAGAGCCTAATCCAATTTTGCAACATTCTAAAAATGTTTGGACTAAATTTTATAAACTTGTCAGAATTTCCCCTTATAAACAATTATATTCATCACTTTGGAACAATCCAGCAATAAAAATGGGAGGAAAAGTTGTTTTTTGGGCTTCCTGGCTGTCGAGGGGCATCAGAAGCATATTGGACCTTGTTGAGGACAAAACAGTCAAAGCTTATCTGGATTTCAAAACAAAATTTAATTTGGGAAATAAATCTGAATTTTGGCAATGTCTGCAAATAAGAAGTGGTTTGAGTAAGATACTTAAGCAGATATCTGATCAAGACAATGTTGTGCAGACTTACCTTGAATTACCCCAAAAGTCTCAGTCAGCATCTATGTTTTATAAAATGTCATCTAGAGCAATGTATGATAAAAGTGAGAGTCTAAGACTTGTTTGGCAGAAGGATCTGAATGAGGACACTGATAAAGACTCATGGCATACGATAATCTCCTCTGTCGGATGGTTCACAGGAGAAGCACAAGGAAAACAGATTCTTCATAGATTTTATTATACACCTACATGACTTTTTAAAATGGGTATCCTTAAAAATAATGTGTTGGAAGTATAACTGTCAAGAAGGTACTTTTATTCATGCTATGTGGGCTTGTCCTGTGGTTCAACCATTTTGAAAAATAATAATTAAAACATTTGAGGAATGGTTGGGGGCACGCTTGCCTGAGTCTGCTCAACTCTGTCTGTTGGAAGACAGATCCTGTCTTCCCAATATTGCTAAAAGTAGTAGTGCTCTGGTGCTAACACGCTTTGTTCTAGCTGCTAGAGTTATTCTTCAAAAGTGGAAAAATCCAGAGGCCCCTGTGTTTAAGGAATGGGTTAATTCCATGACGGATAGAGCTTCATATGAACTTTTGGTTGCCAAACTGCAGAATCGGAAATAATCATACTGGGAAGTATTTAGATCTTATCTAAGAAGTTAGACAAATTTTGTTTTATTCCTGGTTAATTTGGTATACTTGTATTTTGGTTTTAATGTACATTTGGAGTAGTGTTGCTGTTATGTTTAGTCTGTGCTGTTCTGTTTTTGTTTTATGTTAAAACTTAATAAATACCTTAATAACAAAAAACAAAAACAAAACAAAAAACCCAACAATAAAATAACACAAAATGCTCCCGCGATGAAGAACGACATAAAATCCTCCCGTAAGTAAAAACAATATAAAATGCTCCCGTGATTAACAACGACATAAAATCCTTCCGTGATTAACAACATAAAATCCTCCCATAAGTAAAAACGACATAAAATCCTCCCGTGATCAAAAACAGCAACATAAAATGCTCCAGTGATCAACAACATATGGGCAGCTTAGTGAGAAAAATCAGCCACGAGGACCCAAAACATGGAAAGTGACATTTCACCGATTTTAATGAAATTTGGTGTATCGACAGTATTTGGCTGGTGTATAACTGTCACACAATACTTTAACATATCCTTCAGTGGTTGCCATGGTAACCAGTCTTGTATTTTTAGGCTAAAGTGTGCCCGTTTACAGATGTGAAACAATGGTGAAAGAGGCATTTTTCAGAGCAGAATAAATGTGAGAAAATTTGATGTCAAACATTTACCACATATCAAGCAGCACATCTCGCTTTGTCAGAAAAGTAAATTTTTTTTGTCAAAGAAGTCAATCATTTGTAAATTAGAATTCATTTATGGGGACATGAATTTGCTATGCAAAAAAGCTTAAAAAAACCCCAAACAAAACAAAAAACAAAAATGCTACAATGTAAACTGTCGCTATGTGGACCATACCTATGGCCTATCGTTCAGTAAATACAAAGACAAACATTTAATCTTACCATATATGTAAAAAAAATCCAATCGCATAACAAGGAATTCATGTCAGGAAGCCAAGCACAATTCCAAATTTGCTGCCATTTCTAGTGTGATCTGCAGTTGAACTTGCGTGCAAACGGTTCAATCAGTTTGTGGTCTGTGTCCATTAGTCACCTGACAGTGGTGATGTATTCTGTGTGACAATTTGTCCAGTCAGTGTCTTGTAGTCACCTGCCGACCTGGTGGTGGCGATTCGTGTGTGCGGCAGTATGTCACGGTGCCCTGTGTGTGTGTGTGTGTCACCTGGTGGTGGCGACTCGTGTGTGTGCGGCAGTATGTCACGGTGCCCTGTGTGTGTGTGTGTGTCACCTGGTGGTGGCGACTCGTGTGTGTGCGGCAGTATGTCACGGTGCCCTGTGTGTGTGTGTGTGTGTGTGTGTCACCTGGTGGTGGCGACTCGTGTGTGTGCGGCAGTATGTCACGGTGCCCTGTGTGTGTGTGTGTGTGTGTCACCTGGTGGTGGCGACTCGTGTGTGTGCGGCAGTATGTCACGGTGCCCTGTGTGTGTGTGTGTGTGTGTGTGTGTCACCTGGTGGTGGCGACTCGTGTGTGTGCGGCAGTATGTCACGGTGCCCTGTGTGTGTGTGTGTGTGTGTGTCACCTGGTGGTGGCGACTCGTGTGTGTGCGGCAGTATGTCACGGTGCCCTGTGTGTGTGTGTGTGTCACCTGGTGGTGGCGACTCGTGTGTGTGCGGCAGTATGTCACGGTGCCCTGTGTGTGTGTGTGTGTGTCACCTGGTGGTGGCGACTCGTGTGTGTGCGGCAGTATGTCACGGTGCCCTGTGTGTGTGTGTGTGTGTGTGTCACCTGGTGGTGGCGACTCGTGTGTGTGCGGCAGTATGTCACGGTGCCCTGTGTGTGTGTGTGTGTGTGTCACCTGGTGGTGGCGACTCGTGTGTGTGCGGCAGTATGTCACGGTGCCCTGTGTGTGTGTGTGTGTGTGTGTGTGTGTGTCACCTGGTGGTGGCGACTCGTGTGTGTGCGGCAGTATGTCACGGTGCCCTGTGTGTGTGTGTGTGTGTGTGTCACCTGGTGGTGGCGACTCGTGTGTGTGCGGCAGTATGTCACGGTGCCCTGTGTGTGTGTGTGTGTCACCTGGTGGTGGCGACTCGTGTGTGTGCGGCAGTATGTCACGGTGCCCTGTGTGTGTGTGTGTGTGTCACCTGGTGGTGGCGACTCGTGTGTGTGCGGCAGTATGTCACGGTGCCCTGTGTGTGTGTGTGTGTGTGTCACCTGGTGGTGGCGACTCGTGTGTGTGCGGCAGTATGTCACGGTGCCCTGTGTGTGTGTGTGTGTGTGTCACCTGGTGGTGGCGACTCGTGTGTGTGCGGCAGTATGTCACGGTGCCCTGTGTGTGTGTGTGTGTGTGTCACCTGGTGGTGGCGACTCGTGTGTGTGCGGCAGTATGTCACGGTGCCCTGTGTGTGTGTGTGTGTGTGTCACCTGGTGGTGGCGACTCGTGTGTGTGCGGCAGTATGTCACGGTGCCCTGTGTGTGTGTGTGTGTGTGTCACCTGGTGGTGGCGACTCGTGTGTGTGCGGCAGTATGTCACGGTGCCCTGTGTGTGTGTGTGTGTGTGTCACCTGGTGGTGGCGACTCGTGTGTGTGCGGCAGTATGTCACGGTGCCCTGTGTGTGTGTGTGTGTCACCTGGTGGTGGCGACTCGTGTGTGTGCGGCAGTATGTCACGGTGCCCTGTGTGTGTGTGTGTCACCTGGTGGTGGCGACTCGTGTGTGTGCGGCAGTATGTCACGGTGCCCTGTGTGTGTGTGGCAGTATGTCACGGTGCCCTGTGTGTGTGTGTGTCACCTGGTGGTGGCGACTCGTGTGTGTGCGGCAGTATGTCACGGTGCCCTGTGTGTGTGTGTCACCTGGTGGTGGCGACTCGTGTGTGTGCGGCAGTATGTCACGGTGCCCTGTGTGTGTGTGTCACCTGGTGGTGGCGACTCGTGTGTGTGCGGCAGTATGTCACGGTGCCCTGTGTGTGTGTGTCACCTGGTGGTGGCGACTCGTGTGTGTGCGGCAGTATGTCACGGTGCCCTGTGTGTGTGTGTGTCACCTGGTGGTGGCGACTCGTGTGTGTGCGGCAGTATGTCACGGTGCCCTGTGTGTGTGTGTCACCTGGTGGTGGCGACTCGTGTGTGTGCGGCAGTATGTCACGGTGCCCTGTGTGTGTGTGTCACCTGGTGGTGGCGACTCGTGTGTGTGCGGCAGTATGTCACGGTGCCCTGTGTGTGTGTGTCACCTGGTGGTGGCGACTCGTGTGTGTGGCAGTATGTCACGGTGCCCTGTGTGTGTGTGTGTCACCTGGTGGTGGCGACTCGTGTGTGTGTGGCAGTATGTCACGGTGCCCTGTGTGTGTGTGTCACCTGGTGGTGGCGACTCGTGTGTGTGGCAGTATGTCACGGTGCCCTGCGTGTGTGTCACCTGATGGTGCCCTGCGTGTGTGTGGCAGTATGTCACGGTGCCCTGCGTGTGTGTCACCTGATGGTGCCCTGCGTGTGTGTGGCAGTATGTCACGGTGCCCTGTGTGTGTGTGTGTCAACTGGTGGTGGCGACTCGTGTGTGTGGCAGTATGTCACGGTGCCCTGTGTGTGTGTGTGTCAACTGGTGGTGGCGACTCGTGTGTGTGTGGCAGTATGTCACGGTGCCCTGTGTGTGTGTGTGTCAACTGGTGGTGGCGACTCGTGTGTGTGTGGCAGTATGTCACGGTGCCCTGTGTGTGTGTGTGTCAACTGGTGGTGGCGACTCGTGTGTGTGGCAGTATGTCACGGTGCCCTGTGTGTGTGTGTGTCAACTGGTGGTGGCGACTCGTGTGTGTGGCAGTATGTCACGGTGCCCTGTGTGTGTGTGTGTCAACTGGTGGTGGCGACTCGTGTGTGGCAGTATGTCACGGTGCCCTGTGTGTGTGTGTGTGTGTCAACTGGTGGTGGCGACTCGTGTGTGGCAGTATGTCACGGTGCCCTGTGTGTGTGTGTGTGTGTCAACTGGTGGTGGCGACTCGTGTGTGGCAGTATGTCACGGTGCCCTGTGTGTGTGTGTGTGTGTCAACTGGTGGTGGCGACTCGTGTGTGGCAGTATGTCACGGTGCCCTGTGTGTGTGTGTGTGTCAACTGGTGGTGGCGACTCGTGTGTGGCAGTATGTCACGGTGCCCTGTGTGTGTGTGTGTCACTGGTGGTGGCGACTCGTGTGGCAGTATGTCACGGTGCCCTGTGTGTGTGTGTGTGTGTGTGTCAACTGGTGGTGGCGACTCGTGTGTGGCAGTATGTCATGGTGCCCTGTGTGTGTGTGTGTGTGTCAACTGGTGGTGGCGACTCGTGTGTGGCAGTATGTCACGGTGCCCTGTGTGTGTGTGTGTGTCAACTGGTGGTGGCGACTCGTGTGTGGCAGTATGTCACGGTGCCCTGTGTGTGTGTGTGTGTCAACTGGTGGTGGCGACTCGTGTGTGGCAGTATGTCACGGTGCCCTGTGTGTGTGTGTGTGTGTGTGTGTGTGTCAACTGGTGGTGGCGACTCGTGTGTGGCAGTATGTCACGGTGCCCTGTGTGTGTGTGTGTGTGTGTGTGTGTGTCTCAACTGGTGGTGGCGACTCGTGTGTGGCAGTATGTCACGGTGCCCTGTGTGTGTGTGTGTGTGTGTCACCTGGTGGTGGCGACTCGTGTGTGTGGCAGTATGTCACGGTGCCCTGTGTGTGTGTGTGTCACCTAGTGGTGGCGACTCGTGTGTGTGGCAGTATGTCAAGGTGCCCTGTGTGCGTGTGTCAACTGGTGGTAGCGACTCGTGTGTGTGGCAGTATGTCACGGTGCCCTGTGTGTGTGTGTGTGTCACCTGGTGGTGGCGACTTGTGTGTGTGTGTGTGTGTGTGGCAGTATGTCACGGTGCCCTGTGTGTGTGTGTGTGTGTGTCTCACGTAGTGTTGGCGACTCGTGTGTGGCAGTATGTCACGGTGCCCTGTGTGTGTGTGTCACCTAGTGTTGGCGACTCATGTGTGGCAGTATGTCACGGTGCCCTGTGTGTGTGTGTCACCTAGCGTTGGCGACTCGTGTGTGGCAGTATGTCACGGTGCCCTGTGTGTGTGTCACCTAGCGTTGGCGACTCGTGTGTGGCAGTATGTCACGGTGCCCTGTGTGTGTCACCTAGTGTTGGCGACTCGTGTGTGGTAGTATGTCACGGTGCCCTGTGTGTGTCACCTAGTGTTGGCGACTCGTGTGTGTCAGTATGTCACGGTGCCCTGTGTGTGTGTCAACTGGTGGTGGCGACTCGTGTGTGTGGCAGTATGTCATGGTGCTCTGTGTATGTGTCACCTGGTGGTGGTGACTCGTGTGTGTGGCAGTATGTCACGGTGCCCTGTGTGTGTATGTCACCTGGTGGTGGCGACTCGTGTGTGTGGCAGTATGTCACAGCGCCCTGTGTGTGTATGTGTGTCACCTGGTGGTGGCGACTCGTGTGTGTGTGGCAGTATGTCATGGTGCCCTGTGTGTGTGTGGCAGTATGTCATTGTGCCCTGTGTGTGTGTGTCACCTGGTGGTGGCGACTCGTGTGTGTGTGTGTGGCAGTATGTCACAGTGCCCTGTGTGTGTGTGTGTGTGTGTGTGTCACCTGGTGGTGGCGACTCGTGTGTGTCTGGCAGTATGTCACAGTGCCCTGTGTGTGTGTGTCACCTGGTGGTGACATGTTCTGTGTCATTCTAAGGAGGGAGTGGCTGTTCTCAGATCAATTAATCAAGCAAGCAAACAATTAAATCAGTGTATCTGTGAATAAAGGACACTGTGACATTAACATCTGTGAATATTAATTCAATTAACCTGTCAAGGCTTTACACATATGTGTTGTTGCACATTTCTTCTTGTGGAACTTCAGATCAAATGGTTTTTCATAGGGAAGACTGGTTTCCTTCTGTTTTCTTTTCATCAAAGTGCTTAATATAAAAGGTGACAAGTTTTACAAATTAGCAAAGGGGTCACTCTTGACATGTGATAAGATGACAGAGTCTTTGCGTGATCCACTGTTTTATTTTCACTGGTCCAATCAATCTCACCATTTTCAGTTTTCCGCTTCTTCAAAATATGGCTACGTAGTCTACAGAGGTCACTCTTGAAATGATAGGGGCTGAGGATGACCTGCATATTGTTAGGGGTCACATTAATTTCATCATCTTCACTGATTCCACAATTTTGTCCATTTCTTCAAAATATGGCTCGATTTGTCTCACATGTATTGACACATAATGACGTATGCAGCAACTTTAGAATATATCAACATAGTCACTCTTTTGATAAATAACAGGGTGCATGGATAATCCACACATATGCAAAGGTCCCATCAATTTCACACTTTTCAATGCTTTCACGCAATTTTCCATCACTTGAAAATAAAGTCACATTCATGTGAAACATATAGGCACTTGATATAAAAGGCAACAGTTTTAAATTATATTTACATGGACTATAAGGGGGTCACACTTTAAATGACATATGATGATAAGGTATATAGATGATCTGCAAATATGCAGGGATCCGGTAAATTTTACCATTTTCACCGTTTTCGTCCAAATCTCAGTTACTTAAAAAAGGATCAAATCTTCTAAAACATGATACCACTTTATATAAAAGGCAACAATTTTTAATTATACACCCATGGTCTACGGGAGGGTATTTTTAAATGTCATATGATGAGAAGAGGATTGTTATAATCTGAAGACAGATAGGTGTCAACTAAACTTTTCTGTTTTTGCTCTTTTTGCTATGTTTGAAAATTGGAACAATTTGTACTTTTCACAGATTCACCCAGCATCTGATACAATTGGATTTTATTTGATAAATGTCAAGCTGAGATGTTCCTCTTCAAGATATAAATACCTAAAATAGCCAGTCATGGTTCACATAGTGACAATAGGCAGAGCAATACTGCGAATATTTCATTTTTTTCCACATTTCTGAAATAGGAGGTAACTTCAGTGTAAAAGATACACACCACTGCCTAACGGCTCAAAGGTACAAATGTATGACACATATTTATGAAATCTATAGAATTTGCTTGTTCTATAATATGTAATGTTCATTTGTATGTAAAACCGATCTCTGTATACTGTGTCTAAAAACTGAAAATGTGAACACTGCAGTAGCCACAACAGCTGATTTTGGCCCTTTTCAGCATAGTGCGTTTCCATGGCAACCAAACAGATTTTTTGAAAATAGTGTAGAATATGCCATGTAGGATATCCTCCCGTGATCAACAACAACAACATAAAATCCTCCTGTGATCAACAACATAAAATCCTCCCGTGATCATCCATCCATCCATTTTCTTCCGCTTTATCCGGAGTTGGGTCGCGGCGGCAGCAGCTCAAGCAAAGCCGTCCAGACCTCCCAATCCACACACACCTCCCCCAGCTCCTCCAGGGGAACCCTGAGGTGTTCCCAAGCCAGCCGAGAGACGTATTCCCTCCAGCATGTCCTGGGTCTTCCCCCGGGCCTCCTCCCAATGGGACGTGGCTGGAACACCTCTTCAGCGAGGCGCCCAGGGGGCATCTGGAAAAGATGCCCGAGCCACCTCAGCTGGCTCCTTTCGACATGGAGGAGCAGCGGCTCGACTTTGAGCTCCTCCCGACTGACAGTATCCTCTCATGATCAACAACATAAAATCCTCCCGTAATTAACACCATAAAATCATCCCGTGACCAACAACGACAATAACATCGTCCCATAATTAACAACACCATAAACTCATCCTGTGACTAACAACATCAAATCGTCCCGTAATTAACATCAAATCGTCCCGTGACCAACAACAACATCAAATCGTCCCATAATTAACAACATAAAATCATCCTGTAATTAAAAACAACATAAAATCCTCCCATGACTAACAACAACATAAAATCGTCCCATAATTAACAACATAAAATTATCTCGTGACTAATAACATAAAATCCTCCCGTAATTAACAGCAACATAAAATCATCCTGTAATTAAAAACATAAAATTCTCCTATGATTAACAACAACAACATAAAATCCTCCCATTGCTAAAATAATTGTTATAATTTTACTTAATTTTGTTCCTTCCTTATTTCTGAGTGGATTATTTTTAAAACTGATGTTGAAATCACAGGATGTGATTGGGATGACAGGAAGCATACCTCGGGGTTCAGGCTCCAGCTCCCGATCACGTGCCACAGTCTGCAGGTGACAAGCATGTGCAGCAGCGAGCTCGCCACAAACACGATGAAGCTGTGTTTGTGAACACCTGCAGACACAAAGTGGGACAGGAAGTGAAGGAATGAGCTGGATGTTCACGTTCTTCATGAAGCCTGAAAGTTATGCAAATAAAAGTAGCATGTCGTCATATGACTGCGCCATTACTTTTCACACGTCATCCTCCACAAAACAATTCAGAAAACAAAATAAAATGAATTAAAAGATTAAAAAAGCACAATAAAAGAGTTAAAAAAAGGGGGAAAAATTAAATAAAAAGAATAGTAACACAATATGCCAATATGCTAACCATATAAAAGAGAAAACAAGTATGTCTTAAGTCTGGACTTGAAAGTTTCCACAGAATCTGACTGCTTTATAATTTCAATTTTAATTTAAGTGAAATTTATAATGATTTCACTGTTTATGTTTCCTGTGTCTGAACGATACCTCAGGGTCTCAGGCCTTTCTTGTGCCCTACAACATACATTTATACACTTAGTTAAACCAGCTTCTGTACCTTTCCAAAAGCAAAGATATGTACAAAAGAAACAAACCCTTAAATAGTGGCCATTTTGGATGCCATCTTGGATTTTGAAGGTGGGGTGGGCATTTTCGGAGACTTTTAGTTCTGCATTTGGAGTATCTGAAGTATTAGTTGCATCAGAGTATACGTAAATCAGACCGTTTTTCCTGAATTATCAGCGCTTTATTTCAGGATTTTTGTGATTTGGGATTTTATTTGGTTTCTTGTCCTGATTATTATTATTATTAACAACAAAAGTCTGATTTTTCAGCGTATAAGTCAGTCAAAATTTGTACAAAATCTCTGACTTCTCTCTGGTTTGTGATGGTGTGTGTGTGGCAGTATGTCACAGTGCCCTGTGTGTGTGTCACCTGGTGGTGGCGACAGACATTTTTCTGGAGCGATCCTGAAAGTGTCTGTTATTTGATCGTTTGAGTGAATGCTTTTGATGTTTCATTTAACATACACAGAAGTAAACAACAAACAAAAGACCAATTTCAGCTTTAAATGGAGGATTCCAGTCATCCTCTGCACACCGTCATCAACAACCAGAGGATTTTCAATTTCAATTTATTTTAATTTATACAACCCCTGGCAAAAATTATGGAATCACCGGCCTCGGAGGATGTTCATTCAGTTGTTTAATTTTGTAGAAAAAAAGCAGATCACAGACATGACACAAAACTAAAGTCATTTCAAATGGCAACTTTCTGGCTTTAAGAAACACTATAAGAAATCAAGAAAAAAAGATTGTGGCAGTCAGTAACGGTTACTTTTTTAGACCAAGCAGAGGAAAAAATTATGGAATCACCCTGTAAATTTTCATCCCCAAAACTAACACCTGCATCATATCAGATCTGCTCGTTAGTCTGCATCTAAAAAGGAGTGATCACACCTTGGAGAGCTGTTGCACCAAGTGGACTGACATGAATCATGGCTCCAACACGAGAGATGTCAATTGAAACAAAGGAGAGGATTATCAAACTCTTAAAAGAGGGTAAATCATCACGCAATGTTGCAAAAGATGTTGGTTGTTCACAGTCAGCTGTGTCTAAGCTCTGGACCAAATACAAACATGGGAAGGTTGTTAAAGGCAAACATACTGGTAGACCAAGGAAGACATCAAAGCGTCAAATATGTCTCAAAAATCAAAAAATGCACAACAAAACAAATGAGGAACGAATGGGAGGAAACTGGAGTCAACGTCTGTGACCGAACTGTATGAAACCGCCTAAAGGAAATGGGATTTACATACAGAAAAGCTAAACAAAAGCCATCATTAACATCTAAACAGAAAAAAAACAAGGTTACAATGGGCTAAGGAAAAGCAATGGTGGACTGTGGATGACTGGATGAAAGTCATATTCAGTGATGAATCTCGAATCTGCATTGGGCAAGGTGATGATGCTGGAACTTTTGTTTGGTGCCGTTCCAATGAGATTTATAAAGATGACTGCCTGAAGAGAACATGTAAATTTCCACAGTCATTGATATGGGGCTGCATGTCAGGTAAAGGCACTGGGGAGATGGCTGTCATTACATCATCAATAAATGCACAAGTTTATGTTGATATTTTGGACAATTGAAAGGATGTTTGGGGATGATGAAATCATTTTTCAAGATGATAATGCATCTTGCCATAGAGCAAAAACTGTGAAAACATTCCTTGCAAAAAGACACATAGGGTCAATGTCATGGCATAGGGTCAATGTCAACGAGCAGATCTGATTTGATGCAGGTGTTAGTTTGGGGGATGAAAATTTACAGGGTGATTCCATAATTTATTCCTCAGAATTGAGTGATTCCATATTTTTTTCTAAAAAAAAGTAACCGTTACTGACTGCCACAATCTTTTTTTCTTGATTTCTTATAGTGTTTCTTAAAGCCAGAAAGTTGCCATTTGAAATGACTTTAGTTTTGTGTCATGCCTGTGATCTGCTTTTTTTCTACAAAATTAAACAACTGAATGAACATCCTCCGAGGCCGGTGATTCCATAATTTTTGCCAGGGGTTGTATAGCGCCAAATCACAACAGAGTTGCCTCAAGGTGCTTCACACAAATAAGGTCTAACCTTACTAACCCCCAGAGCAACAGTGGTAAGAAAAAAAAAAACGCCCTCTGAGGAAGAAACCTCAAGCAGACCAGACCCAAAGAAGCGACCCCCGCCCGGGCCATGCCACAGACACAAACCATGAACAATTCACAAAACAAATATACAGGAAATGCTGTTGGTGCACAGGACAGGAGGGTCTCCAGCACAAATACCACACCCATCTCTGGATGGAGCTGCACCTCAAACAGAGAGAGAAAAAACAGAACCAGGCATCAGAAAGACAAGAAATACAGTATAATTTGTCAGCATTAAACAAGAAAAACAGGAAATACTAAGGTGATCGCCGGCCACTAGCCCTGAGCTTCACTAATAGACCCAGAATTTAGGTAAAGTTGAGGCTGCAGCATGCTCAGTTTACTAATAAAATGAATTAAAATTAGTAAAAAGCATAGAACTATACTATGCCAGTATGCTAGCCATACGAAAGGAAAAATAAGTGCATCTTAAGTCTGAACTTGAAAGTCTCCACAGAATCTGACTGTTTTATTGATGCAGGGAGATCATTCCACAGAACAGGGGCACGATAAGAGAAAGCTGTATGACCTGCAGGCTTCTTATTCACCCTATGGGCACAAAGTAGTCCTACACCCTGAGAACGCAAAGCCTGGGCCGGTACATAAGGTTTAATTAGGTCAGCTAGGTAGGAAGGTGCCAGTCGGTGAACTATTTTATAGACTAGTAGCAGAACCTTAAGCTGATCTCAGAATCAGAAAAGTTTTATTGCCATATTGCCACATTACGAAATTGATGTGGTACTTGGTGCTAACATAAAATACAAAAAAATAAAATAAATAGAGCAGTAAAACAAGTAATATATAATAAAACTTTACACTATAACAATGTTACAAAATATACAGAATGTGTGAGCTAAGATAAATAAATGGTGATGATAAATGGTGGTGATAACAACAATGTAGAGTTCTAAAGGTTCTTGTTGAGGAGGCTAACAGCAGAGGGGGGAAAAACTGTTCTTATGGTGGGAGGTTCTGGTCCGAAGGGACCGTAGCCTCCTGCCTGAGGGGAGGAGGTCCAAAAGGCTATATCCAGGGTGAGAAGGATCGGCTCTGATCCGACCTGAACGCCCCAGTGTCCTGGAGATGTACAGGTCCTGAAGAGATGGAAGGTTGAAGCCAATCATCTTCTCAGCAGAACGTACAATGCGCTGTAGTGTCTGTATGTCCCTGGTGGTGGCTCCAGCGTACTATACAGTGATGGAGGTGGTACTCGCTGGAACAGGAAGCCAGTAAAGAGACGCCAAAATGGATGTAATGTAATCGAACTCTGTTCATGTCAAAAGTCTGGCAGCAGCATTTTGAACCAATTGGAGACCCCTAATGCTGGAGAGATAAACACATGACATCGTCCCATCCTAGACAGGATGGGACGAATCTTCGCTATATCTCACAGGTGGAAGAAAGCATTCCTCATAATGTCTCTAATGTGGAGGTCAAAGGACAACATAGGATCAAAAATTACCCCAAGGCTCCTCACTTTGTCAGTGTGATGTATGACACACGAGCCTAGGCTAAGCATTAGCTGGTCAAATTGATGCCGATGTCTCACTGGACCAAGAACCATCATTTCAGTCTTATCAGAGTTTAAAAGTAGGAAGTTTCTAGACATCCAACTTCTCACTGATGCAAGACAATCATCTAATGATTTTAAATGTGGTGAGATTACCAGCAGTTACCGCATGTATAACTGAGTTTCATCAGCATAGCAGTGAAAGGTAATCCCAAAGTGCCGCAATATGTGCACAAGGGGTGGTATATACAGGTAGAAAAGCAGGGGGCCTAACACAGACCCCCGTGGAACCCCAAATTTCATGTCACTAAGGTTAGAGGTAGTGTTACTGTACAAAACACAGTGAGAACGACTGGTCAAGTATGACGTCAACCACGCAAGGGCACTTCCAGTAATCCCAAAATGATTTTCCAGCCTATCAAGTAGAATATGATGATCCATGGTATCAAATGCAGCACTGAGATCTAACAGCACCAGAACCGTAGTGGTGTCTGAATGCACTGTAAGCAGAAGATCATTCACCACTTTAGTGAGAGCCGTCTCTGTGGAATGATATTTTCTGAAAGCAGACTGCAGTGGCTCAAAAAGATTATTCTCAGTAAGATAGTCCACGAGCTGCTGTGACACCACTTTTTCCAGAATTTTAGAGCAAAATGATAGATTTGATATCGGCCAATAGTTTTTCAATACACTAGGGTCAAGATTAGGTTTCTTAAGTAATGGTTTAATCACTGCAGATTTGAAACATTTAAGAACAGATCCAGAAGTTAATGAGAGATTAATCATTTCCAGCACAGTCGGCCCAAGAGTGGGCCAAAGGTCCTTAAACATTTTTGTTGGTATAGGATCAAATAAACAGGTTGTGCTTTTTGTTGACGTTATGAGTTTTGTCAGCATGCCTAGTGAGATACTATCAAATTCTGTAAATCTAGGCAATACCTCAGTAATGGTGCCCACCTCAACAGCAGGGTGTAGTGGCTGGGTCAAGGCATGCTGGGATATGTTTAATCTAATGTCTTCTAATTTTCTTTTCAAAGTAATCCAGGAAATCTTGTGCTGTAAAAGGAGAGTGAACTAAGGTGGTTGTCCATGAATAAGTGTTGCCACCGTGATGAACAAAAACTTTGAGTTATGCTTGTTTTTGTTGATCATATCAGAGTAATAGGACCACTTTGTAACCAGCAGGGAGCCTCTTCAGCCAGACTGCTCCTTCTCAAGTGCAGGACCAACAGACTGAAAAACTCCTTTGTTCCTCAGGCCAGCAGACTGTACAACTCCTCACCCAGGGGGAGGAGGAGTAAAAGGAAGACAGAGGATGAGAAGGCGAACAACAGTAGGAGCCAGTAAGACAGTAATGATCAGTATGTCTGGTATTTATATTTGCAAACTATTTTTCTTTTTTCCCCACTTTTGATGCTCTGTGTGCTTCTTACCCTGTGTGCTGCTATACAATGCTGCTGGAACCTCAATTTCCTGAAGGAGTCTTCCCAAGGCATCAATAAAGTTCTATCTAATCTAAATCTCAAACCCAAAGTGTGCAGGAAAAACAACTTTACTGACATCCCCCCCAAAAAAGACAGCTTGCCGTTTTATTAAAATTTTGACAGATGTCAGTAAGACAGCAGCCCTTTTCTTTATCATCCATTTTATCATCTATCTTTATCATCTTCATTATCTATTTTTATCACTTTTATCTTTGTTCATAAAGCTGCAGTAGAATAAAATGAGCTCACACTCAGGAAGGTGATTTGCGTTTGTTGTGAAAAGCAACAGTCTGGATTGGTTTCATGCAGTTTGACCAGTGAGGACCACGCCAATCTTACTGTATGTTTCTGTGGACGACACGTATGTGAGCAGCAGCAGTCCCGTGTTTTCAGCCACGCTGCAAACCAGAGCCAGACAGCTCAGCAGCAGCTCCGGCAGCCTCTTGGCAAAGCAGCAGCGGTAAAAGTTAAAGTAGACGGCAGCCACCAGGTAACGTGGTGCAGAGTGAACACCAATGCAACAGCGCCAGACATATCGCTCAGGCACGCGGCTGATGGCTGCGCTGATGGATGGAAGGTAGTTTGGAACCTGGTGGGAAAAAAAAAAGACATGAAACAGAAATATCTCTGTGAATCACCCTCAGGAGTCTGTTAATGAGAGCAGAGAATCCACTAGTTTAGTGGGGAAACTAAGACAGGAGAGAGACCTTATGTCAAAAAGTGGCCCTGTCAGCCAATCAGAATCGATTACGTCACTAAGCCCCGCCCGTAACCCTGCCCCTGGCTCCTCCCCTAGTCCCGCCCCTGGCTCCTCCCCTAGCCCCACCCCCAAGCTCCTCCCCTAACCCCGCCCCCAAGCCCTACCTCCCCTCCCACCCGGGTCTAATATTTTAATGTCATTTTATTTCATGAATTAAAGAACGATTAAAAAATACCTAGATCTTTTTAATGTATTAAAGAATTAACTAATTCTGAAATAATTAAACATAAATCAGTGTCTATTATTTAATACCCCTTTAATATTTTTAATTCATAAATTAAAGCACGTCCTTTTATGGTTTTTAATGCCTCAATTAAAAGGAGGAATAAAAAATACTGTATCTTATGCATAATTATGGGAGGTTTTCTTCAATTTAGTGATTAAACACGAATATTTTAATACGCCTTTAATATTTTTTAATTCTTAAATTAATGCGTCTCCTTTTCTGTTTTTTAATTCTTAAATTAAAGAAGGGTTAAAAATAACAGTCTCTCGGCTGCAACGGCTGTCTTTGCAGCAAGACGGTCAAATACCCACGCATAGAGCTCCTCACGGAAACATGACCCCACGGCTGTAATACCTGTTGCAGACGCTAGCTGTGTGTTTCGGAGGTGTGTGTGTGTGTGTGTGAGACCTGCGGAGCGGGGGTGTCACGCCGGATGGTCTTTTATAACATAGTAGAGAAGCTTGAATCTTTGGTTGAAGCTTGAATGTTTTATTACATCCGATTTCCTGATGACGGGGTCGTTCGCTGGGCTTGTTTGAAGACGGAAAAACAAAGTCCCTTCTCAGTCACGCAGATGCAGTTTCTTTTAAGATATTACCCGATCGATCAGGGGATGCGGGACACCCGCTGATCGGAGATGCCGCCCCGAGGTGATGAAGCCGGAAAAAAAACAAAGTTCCTTCTCACTCACGCCAGATGCAGTTTCTTTTAAGATATTACCCGATCGATCACGGGCTGCGGGACACCCGCTGATCGGAGATGCCGCCCCGAGGTGATGAAGCCGGAAAAAACAAAGTTTCTTCTCAGTCACGTCCGTGGGAAGGAGTCACCGCTCATTTCCACTACGACCGGTGTAGAGTGAAGGCGCCTGGACCCCGCGATGGGTATAAAATAGAATTAATTTGCGGAAAAAAAAAGAAAAAAAAAAAATCCTGAAAAACCATGTTGTTTAATTAAGTTTTCTTGTCTTCGAGCAGAGTGCGAAAACCGCATCAGCTTTCACGGTAAGTGATTTAAGTAATCTTTTTTGATAGAAATGACTTTTTAAATGATGCACGCCGTCTGAAACTGTGTCTTTTTTAGACAAAACCACGCAGACGGTCCAGAGTGCGTTCGGACCCGGCCTCGGTAATATATTTGAAATATTACAGAATATCTGCTTGCGAGGGTGCTGCTTTTTATTTATTTATTTATTTATGTTAATTCTAGAAATCAAGTTAGAGCCCCCTAAAGAAGTTCAAAGGCTGGAAGCCCCGACTTCATCACACAGATGTAAGTACACCGACCGAAATTAAATCACGGTTAAAACTCTGGAATAACCCGATTTTTTCTGTCACAGCCCGTGGAGAAGCGGGTCAGCGGCAGAGAACCGTAAAACGATCCACGGATTTACACGGTAAGGAGTCGGAGTTTATGTATTTATTTATTTTAAATATTTAATAACTAACGATTTTCTCTTTTTTCAGCACGCGGTGGAGGGAGCCGGTCTATTTTCCACCGAGACGCAAGGCTCGAAGATATTCTGAGATGGGATTAATCTCATCTAGTAACTTTTTTGAAAATGTGTATTCTGTTTTTTTTTTCTTATTCCGATGGAACGGGAGAATTCATTTTGAAGAGGTATATTAATTGATTTTGAAGAGGTATATTAACTGATTTTCTTGAGGTAGATTCATCCTGGTACGGCTTTTAAAAGATGGAAGGAGAGAATTCAGGTCGGGAAAATAACTTCGGACGTGTATTGGATTTAAACGCTTCAATAATCGACTCAGCGGGGAGCACTCCTGGAACAGATGGTCCATTACCCGAGGCGTTAAATTCACCGCCTCGAAATAACATCGAGTCCGGAGAGAGACTTTTAAGCCGTGTTCGTTTAACACCGCTAAATGATGCTCTTAACAATTTGGCGGCTGAACGAGAATCGGAAGAAATTAACCCCTACATCATTTCTACGATTAATGCTATAAATTCGACGGTCCAGTCTGATACTGAAGATACTGAAGAGCCCCCTGACCCCCCGCACACCCCGCCTCCAGACGAGTTCGGTCCCGCGGCATTGAACCAGGTACGTTTGACTCCTCTAAATAACGCCGTAAACCTCCTCGCGTGTGAAGTTAATCCTCACGTCCAATCCGCGGTGGATGAATTAAATCAAATGCCTAACGACGCGCGCGTTTTTTCACCTTTAAGAAGTCCCTCCCCGCGCAATGCGCACGGAGAAGAGATTTTAAACAGAGCTCGTTTAACCCCGATAAACACTCTCCCATGACGGGCGGTGGGGCTGCTAACGTCATCAGGAGACCTGCTTTTAACAATATCGAAATCAGG
Organism: Thalassophryne amazonica; assembly: GCF_902500255.1. NCBI lineage: Eukaryota > Metazoa > Chordata > Actinopteri > Batrachoidiformes > Batrachoididae > Thalassophryne > Thalassophryne amazonica. The sequence continues at coordinate 11,848,305 of NC_047111.1, read as the reverse complement.
CAGCCTCTAAATTTCCAGCGCGTCAATGAAATTCCCGACTACGCGGAATTTTATCGTAACGTCGTAGGGACTCTTCAGAACTCGGTCGAAAAGGCTTTAACACACGCCAGGGCCGGGGACTTTATCCAAATGGAGATTCGTGGGGACTCAGTCTACAACGAGGCCGCTTTGATCAGCTCATATAACGACGCGGGCGATGTGACAGGCTTCGAGAATCTGCTAGAACGATTGATACAATCGAATTCCAACGTTTTATCTGACGAGTCTCTGGAATTAGTGGTCCAAGTCATCCGCAACCAGAACGGCGCGGGGAAGCGCAGAATAGATGACCTCCTCCATCACGAGGTTCTGAGGAAAAAATCCAAATGCCTTAATATCGTGTATAATTCTGACAACAGTTTATGTTTCGCGATAAACCTCGTTCAGTTATTGAATCCTCATCTGACTACGCACGAGGCGGAGCAGCGCGGGCAGGCGTTACAAGTTAGCGTCGGATTATCGGCTGCTACGCCGGTATCTTTAGAGCAGGTGGGAAAATTTGAAAATGTTCTGGGTTGTAAAATTGTGGTGTTTTTCAGAGCTGAAGGGGAGAGAAAGCTGACAAAATTCCAGACAGGAATACCGGCGCTGCAGAAAACTCTTTTCGTTTTTCTGTTTAATAATCATTTTTACGGAATCACAGATTTAAAGAGATTTTTGGGAGTGAAATATGTATGTGAGTTTTGCTTTGAGGGGCACAATAACCCCGCCTCCCATAATTGTCCGTCATATTGTAAAATTTGTGAATCCACGCAGTGTTACGAGAAAAATAACCCGTATTCTGCAGCGAATGTAACAAGAAGTGTCGCTCGCCTGCCTGTTACAGCCTGCATAAACAGCCGAAGTATCGTCCTTCCGCCGGTAAGTTCGTTAATGTGTGTGATAACAGAAAAAAATGCTCTCGATGTAAACGCGAGTATTACATAGCGTTTTCTAAAAACAGCGCTCCGCACGTGTGTAAGCAGAAGAGGTGTCATATATGCGGCGAGGCTCTCCAGGAGCTGAGCGAGGGTCACCTCTGTTATATGACGCCAGTCAAAGCTGAAGAGACGCATTCAGAGAAATATGTTTTTTATGACTTTGAAACGTATGTCGATAACGGGGAACACGTACCGTTTTACGTCAGCGCTGTAACAAAGACGGGTGATTTTTGGAGCGCATGGGGGACAGACTGCGTAGCCCGCTTCTTTAAACATTTTAGAACGAGAAAATTCAAGGAATACGTGTTCATCGCTCACAACTCAAAAGGTTTTGACGGCTATTTGCTTCTAAAGTATTTAGTCCAGCAGGGCGTAACCCCCGCTGTGATTATGACCGGGAGTAAACTATTACTCATGACAGACGCCGCCTTTAAACAGAAATATATAGATTTGTTATCTTTCCTTACAATGCGCTTATCTCAGATGCCTAAAGCCCTGGGAATCCGGCTGAAAGACGAAATTGTCCGCAAAGGTTACTTTCCGCACCTGTTCAGTTCAGAAAAAAATCTGAACTATGTCGGCCCGTACCCTGACTCTGCGGCTTACGGGGTCGCAAATATGTCAGAGGAAGAAAGAGAGGAATTTAACGCGTGGTACGTGCGCAAAAAAAAACGCAATTTTCGATTTTAAAGCCGAGGCCGTTATGTATTGTGATAACGATACAAAAATCCTGGCTGCAGCCTGCTCCAAATTTATGTCTGAATTCATCGCTGAAACACGCGTGGATCCTTTTACCTGCGTTACAATCGCCTCGGCGTGTATGAAAGTCTTCCAAACTAACTTTCTTGCTCCAAAAACGCTGGCGATCCCCTCCGCCGACAATTATAGAACGAAGCATAAAAAATATTCGGACGTGGCCGTGCAGTGGTTAGAATGGGTTGCTGAGACGCAAAACATTATCATCGATCACGCTCTAAACAGAGGCGAGAAAAAAATAGGAGGTTATTATGTTGATGGGTATGCTCAGATTGACGGGTGGATAAAAGTGTGGGAGTTTCTCGGGTGTTTTTACCATGGGTGTGCAACGTGTTTTACACAGCACGAAATAAACCCTCTCACAAACATCTCATTTGGAGAGCTCCACGCAGCGTGTCAGAAAAAAATAGCCTTTCTGCGGGCTATGCCGGGCGTCACCCTCAGCGTAATTTGGGAACATCAGTGGCTTGAAATGAGGCTGAGGGATGAGAGCGTTCGGCGTTTCCTTGTCCGCAGGGGGTTACCGTCGCCCCTCGAACCTCGCGACGCTTTATACGGAGGTCGGACTTGCGCGTCCCGTTTGAGGTACACGGCTAAGCAAGATGAGAGGGTCTATTACGTCGACGTGACCTCGCTGTATCCTTACGTTAACGTAAATTTCACATATCCCACGGGGCATCCGGAAATTATCGAGAGAAATTTCCGAGACCCCAGGACTTATTTCGGGCTCATTAAAGCCGTCGTGTATCCGCCCCGGGGGCTAAAATTCCCCGTCCTCCCACACAGAACTCCTCACGGTAAACTGGTGTTTACTCTGTGTCGCACCTGCGCTGATGAAAATAATCAAGCTGGAGCGTGCACACACAGTCAGCAGCAGAGAGCTCTGTCTGGGACTTGGACGACCCCGGAATTCCACAAAGCTCTGGATACAGGCTAAGTTGTAGCTAAGATTTTTGAAGTCTGGCATTTTGAGGAAAAAAGTGATAAAATCTTTGAGGGGTACATAAACACCTTCTTAAAACACAAGCAGGAAGCCTCTGGTTTCCCTCCCGAATTTGATAAAGACCCCGAGAGCAGAGAAAAATATGTCACGGACTACTGGCTGAATCAGAAGATTCGTTTAGACCCAGAAAAAAATCAGTCACAATCCGGCAAAACGACAGATGGCTAAGATCTGCCTCAACTCCTGGGGGAAATTCGCCCAGAGGTCAAATCTGACGCAGATCGCGCTCGTTAAAAACGCAGACGATCTGTTCAGGTATCTGTTTTCTGAAGAGTACGAGGTCACATATCTAACATTCCTCAGCAGTCAGGCGGCTATGGTTCAATGGAGGTACGGCCCGCGGTACGTCAGCCGACCGGGTAAAGCCGTCAATATTTTCATCGCAGCATTTACAACGGCGTACGCGCGTTTGACCTTGTACGGTTTTATGGAGGCTGTGGCAAATCCTGACAGGATTCTGTATTATGATACCGATAGCCTGATTTACGTTTGTAGGCGGGGTGAAACCCCGCTGCCTACCGGTAATTATCTGGGGCAGCTCACCGACGAGTTGAACGGCGACGTCATCACAGAGTTTGCAGCAGCGGGGCCTAAAAGTTACGCATATAAAACCGTACGAGGTAAAACGGTCATGCGTGTGAAGGGGATCACTCAAACCCACGAGAGCTGTCAGAAAATAAACTTTGACAGCGTCAAAGATCTGGTCGAGGGTTATATAAAAGACCCCGCCCTCGCTGCATCTATCAAAACACCGCAGCAGGGAATTAAACGTCATAAAAGCAGTTTCAGTTTGACAAACGTGTCATTTCAAAAATCCTTCAGGGTGGTGTATGACAAGCGGCGTCTTTTAAAGGACGGGGAAACCGAACCGTTCGGATTTTGAAACATGTCTCACTCGGGAAATACGGTGGAGATTGACCCCAGACTTCAGCCCCCATTCTCCTGTCTCATCGTTGGACCGAGTGGTTCGGGAAAGACTGTGTTTGTGAAAACATTGCTGGAAAATTGTAGCCACGCTATGAGATATGTGCCTGACAACATTGTACGGCTGTATACGTCTGAACAACCTCTGTATTCTGAACTGAAGAATAAAAATATTAAATTTGTAAGAGGACTCCCTGACTCATTTCTGGACGACAGCCTTTTCCCTGAAGGTCAGAGCCATCTGGTTATTTTGGACGATCTCATCTTTCAAGCAACGGATCATCCTGAAGTTGTAAGAATTTTCACCCAGTACAGACATCACCGGAATATGAGCGTCATCATGATCACACAGAACGTGTTTCATAAAGGGAAATACAGTCGAACCATCAGTTTGAATTGTAATTATATGGTGCTGTTTAAAAACCCCAGAGACAAGTTACAGATGAACATTCTGGCTCAGCAAATGTTTCCCGGCAGAAAACAATTTTTTTTGGAGGCTCTTGATGATGCTACGAGCGTACCTTACGGGTATTTGTTACTGGATTGCACGCAGGAGTGTCCAGATCAGTTCAGACTGAGATCGGGATTACTCCCGCACGAGTGGCCCACAGTTTATTTACAGAAAGATAAACGGATATGAGCTCTCTTTTAAAAAGGAACGCCCCCGCTCTTAAAGCGCTAATCAGAGCCGGGGCGAGGGAGCGTCACCACAGCCTGAAGACCTGCAGGCCAGAGCTTCTGAAAACTTTATCCGAGATCGCTTTGAATATATTAAAGGGGAATATCGCCTTGAGCGACTCTCAATTCCGTGCCTTGAAAAAATGAAAAGAGTTTTACGTCTTCTGGCCGATAGAAAAACCAGTTACAAAAGGAAGCGGGGAGCGCTGATTCAGACGGGCGGCTTTCTCCTGCCTCTGCTCGCCGCGGCCCTGCCCGTTATAACGAGTCTAATAGTACCCAGAGGATAATGGCGTTCAAAGCGGCGCAAAAGATGTTTTTACTGACTCCTCAACAGATGCTTCAACTCGGACATTCCGTTCCGCCGAGCGGAAATAACATCAGACAAACGGCGGAAAATGATTTAGACTCGCGAATGCGGGCCGTGCTGGAAGAACGTACTCACTCCCCTTATGAAAAAATTAAAAAGTATGAGGCTCTGCTGCAGCGCTATTTAACCCTGATCAAACAGGGGGAACTCGAATCACGCGTTTCACCCCCGCAAGAGACTCGCGTTGCTAAGCAACCTGAGGAGGAGGGGGTCGAGGAGGAGGAGGAGCTGGATGAGACTGTGACAGAGGTCCTGAAGAATATCCCCTCCAGAGAGCGTAGAAACGCTGAATATATTATGAAGAAATTGTCGGTGGGTGATACGTGCTGGAGTCCGTCGGGGGAATTTATTTACAAGGGGAAAGTCGTGAGGGGGTCTCACGCCATAGATCTTATGAAACATCTCGGATCCTCGTTCAAGAAATCGAGCGCCCCTACAGGCTGGTTGAAGTTCCTCAATATTTTACAGGAGCGGAACATTCCAGTGGCGTGCGTATCAAACCCGCAAGCCCTGCGAGCAGTTTCAGAAGCTTAAAAAAGGACGGAGCAGCTCGCCGGATGAAACCCTTCTTTTAACCGATTCGACGGCCAGGAAGAAACTTAAGAAAAAAAAAAAGACTTCCAACGCTGGGAAGGTTTCTCACCATAAAAGGAGGGTGTCGAATTAAAAACTGACTGGATATTATGATCAAGATTTTTTAAAATACATCGCAGTCAGACACGTTTTTGTATATTGTTACTAATAAAACACCGACTGAAACTCATCTCCGGCCTTCATCACTTTTATTCGGCATATGGTTTAAAAAACAACTTTCAACACTTCTCTACTTAATAACAACGATGCAAAAAACGAACAACATTAAAGGTATGATCGGGGGTGCATTTTCTACACATCCGGAACATTTTTCACAAAAAAAACATAAAAAAAATCAAAGGTCAAAGCTTCTTTCTACGCTTAATAACGGGGGTTTAAAGGCTGCAAACGCGATAAAACTTTAAAGGTATGATCGGGAGGCCGCTCTCACACATCCATCCTGTTTTCAGGCGAAAAAACACATTAAAAAAATCAAAGGTCAAAGGTCAACGTTTCTTGCTATGCTTAATAACGGGGGTTTAAATTATGCAAATGCGATAAAACTTTAAAGGTATGATCGGGAGAGCCTTCTAAGACGGGGGTTACATTTTCACACGGAAAAACATAAAATAATAGGAACGCCGGTTAACACAAGCCGTGACAATATTTAAACTCATGCAAAGGCCCTGCTAGCTGGTTACAGGAGGTATTGCAGCTTTTCTTAAGGCAATAACGATATCTTTTCACAAAATCAGAAACCAAATCATCGTTCGCGATAGTATTTTCGGTGTATAAAGACACCACGTCCTGGTACGACTTCCCAGTGGCTCTGCTATACAGATAATACACGCAGTGTTGTCCACATACGTCCGATAACTCGTGCTGAAGCTGTTTGTTGTGATACAGAATGTTTTTAACATCTGGGAGATTCTCCAGATATCGCAGGATGCTTTTAGGGTAGTATTCAAAGTCCGGGCTGAGGCCGAACGAGTCAAAAAATGTGGCTCGACCATTTTTTTCAACGGTGAGCGCTAACCAGTGTTCCCCCGGTAAATGTCTAGGGTGGGTGTTTACAATGAAATATACGGGAGGGTCCGGCTTGATCCGGAATAACTCGTCAGATGCCAAAACACCGGCGAACAGGTCTCCTATTAAGCCCCTCATAACAGCGTCCAATTCCAGGGTGTTCATCAGTAAAAATCCACAAGGACCTGTCGCTTGGAATTAATCTCCAGGAGAGAATCGTAACACGCGTACACTATCAGCGTGGTGGTATGCGGAGTCGCGACTCTGAATCTCATCTCAAGTCGCAGGGTCCCTGTGGAGACGGGGCTCAGAGCGCCGCTGTCCTCCTCCGGGTTTAAATTGAAGACGTACAGCGCATAGCCGAGCGCAAAATCCTCCCGGTCTATACAGAGAGGCAGGTCCTTGAGGTGTCGCCCAGTTGCCGTGTAGAGATTGTAAAACTCCCTGACAGAGAGTCCGTTGTTAAATTCAGGCTGGAAAGCTTTAGCCGGCAGCTGTCTCCCGTTTTGACAGTGCGAGGTACTCCAGGTCATAGTGTGCAAATTCAAACGGGGACAGATAAGATAATTATAGTGGGCGATTTTAATATCCACACAGATGCTGAGAATGACAGCCTCAACACTGCATTTAATCTATTATTAGACTCTATCGGCTTTGCTCAAAAAGTAAATGAGTCCACCCACCACTTTAATCATATCTTAGATCTTGTTCTGACTTATGGTATGGAAATAGAAGATTTAACAGTATTCCCTGAAAACTCCCTTCTGTCTGATCATTTTTTAATAACATTTACATTTACCCTGATGGACTACCCTGCAGTGGGGAATAAGTTTCATTACACTAGAAGTCTTTCAGAAAGCGCTGTAACTAGGTTTAAGGATATGATTCCTTCGTTATGTTCTCTAATGTCATATACCAACACAGAGCAGAGTAGCTACCTAAACTCTGTAAGGGAGTTAGAGTATCTCGTCAATAGTTTTACATCCTCATTGAAGACAACTTTGGATGCTGTAGCTCCTCTGAAAAAGAGAGCTTTAAATCAGAAGTGTCTGACTCCGTGGTATAACTCACAAACTCGTAGCTTAAAGCAGATAACCCGTAAGTTGGAGAGGAAATGGCGTCTCACTAACTTAGAAGATCTTCACTTAGCCTGGAAAAAGAGTTTGTTGCTCTATAAAAAAGCCCTCCGTAAAGCTAGGACATCTTTCTACTCATCACTAATTGAAGAAAATAAGAATAACCTCAGGTTTCTTTTCAGCACTGTAGCTAGGCTGACAAAGAGTCAGAGCTCTATTGAGCTGAGTATTCCATTAACTTTAACTAGTAATGACTTCATGACTTTCTTTGCTAACAAAATTTTGACTATTAGAGAAAAAATTACTCATAACCATCCCAAAGATGTATCGTTATCTTTGGCTGCTTTCAGTGATGCCGGTATTTGGTTAGACTCTTTCTCTCCGGTTGTTCTGTCTGAGTTATTTTCATTGGTTGCTTCATCCAAACCATTGGCATGTTTATTGGACCCCATTCCTGCCAGGCTGCTCAAGGAAGTCCTACCATTATTTAATGCTTCAATCTTAAATATGATCAATCTATCTTTGTTAGTTGGTTATGTACCACAGGCCTTTAAGGTGGCAGTAATTAAACCATTACTTAAAAAGCCATCACTTGACCCAGCTATCTTAGCTAATTATAGGCCAATTTCCAACCTTCCTTTTCTCTCAAAGATTCTTGAGAGGGTAGTTGTAAAACAGTTAACTGATCACCTGCAGAGGAATGGTCTATTTGAAGAGTTTCAGTCAGGTTTTAGAATTCATCATAGTACAGAAACAGCATTAGTGAAGGTTACAAATGATCTTCTTATGGCTTCGGACAGTGGACTTATCTCTGTGCTTGTTCTGTTGGACCTCAGTGCTGCTTTTGATACTGTTGACCATAAAATTTTATTACAGAGATTAGAGCATGTCATAGGTATTAAAGGCACTGCGGTGGTTTGAATCATATTTGTCTAATAGATTACAGTTTGTTCATGTAAATGGGGAATCTTCTTCACAGACTAAAGTTAATTATGGAGTTCCACAAGGTTCTGTGCTAGGACCAATTTTATTCACTTTATACATGCTTCCCTTAGGCAGTATTATTAGACGGTATTGCTTAAATTTTCATTGTTACGCAGATGATACCCAGCTTTATCTATCCATGAAGCCAGAGGATACACACCAATTAGCTAAACTGCAGGATTGTCTTACAGACATAAAGACATGGATGACCTCTAATTTCCTGCTTTTAAACTCAGATAAAACTGAAGTTATTGTACTTGGCCCCACAAATCTTAGAAGCATGGTGTCTAACCAGATCGTTACTCTGGATGGCATTTCCCTGATCTCTAGTAATACTGTGAGAAATCTTGGAGTCATTTTTGATCAGGATATGTCATTCAACGCGCATATTAAACAAATATGTAGGACTGCCTTTTTGCATTTACGCAATATCTCTAAAATCAGAAAGGTCTTGTCTCAGAGTGATGCTGAAAAACTAATTCATGCATTTATTTCCTCTAGGCTGGACTATTGTAATTCATTATTATCAGGTTGTCCTAAAAGTTCCCTAAAAAGCCTTCAGTTGGTTCAGAATGCTGCAGCTAGAGTACTGACGGGGACTAGCAGGAGAGAGCATATCTCACCCGTGTTGGCCTCTCTTCATTGGCTTCCTGTTAATTCTAGAATAGAATTTAAAATTCTTCTTCTTACTTATAAGGTTTTGAATAATCAGGTCCCATCTTATCTTAGGGACCTCGTAGTACCATATTACCCCATTAGAGCGCTTCGCTCTCAGACTGCGGGCTTACTTGTAGTTCCTAGGGTTTGTAAGAGTAGAATGGGAGGCAGAGCCTTCAGCTTTCAGGCTCCTCTCCTGTGGAACCAGCTCCCAATTCAGATCAGGGAGACAGATACCCTCTCTACTTTTAAGATTAGGCTTAAAACTTTCCTTTTCGCTAAGGCTTATAGTTAGGGCTGGATCGGGTGACCCTGGACCATCCCTTGGTTATGCTGCTTTAGACGTAGATTGTGGGGGGGTTCCCATGATGCACTGTTTCTTTCTCTTTTTGCTCCGTATGCATCACTCTGTATTTAATCATTAGTGATCGATCTCTGCCCCCCTTCACGGCATGTCTTTTTCCTGGTTTTTTCCCTCAGCCCCAACCAGTCTCAGCAGAAGACTGCCCCTCCCTGAGCCTGGTTCTGCTGGAGGTTTCTTCCTGTTAAAAGGGAGTTTTTCCTTCCCACTGTTGCCAAGTGCTTGCTCATAGGGGGTCGTTTTGACCGTTGGGGTTTTTCATAATTATTGTATGGCCTTGCCTTACAATATGGAGCGCCTTGGGGCAACTGTTTGTTGTGATTTGGCGCTATATAAGAAAAAAGTTGATTGATTGAAGTTGATTCACCATACCCAGAACCACATATTTGGGCATGGTTCCTAAAAACAGGTTCTCCTGGTTGCATATCCTGGAATGGCTGGGGATCACGTAAGTCTTAACGTTGATTCGTGATAACGGGTACACGGCGTTCCCTTTCATGAGAGCTGCGGAGTGACCCAATCTCACTGCAGGGGATACGGTGACTTTCTTAACGAATAGGGACGCGCCCAGAATTTTCAGCTTGAAAGTGGAGGCCGCCAGCCCCATCAGGCAGAAAGCATCGCTGGCTCGAATTAATTTAACTCTTAGATCAACGTTATTCAGAAGAAGCCTCTCGCAGAAAAATATGTCCGCGTGCAGCGGGCCCTGAACTTGAAATTCACGCGATTCGGCGCTAAAGCGCGCTCTGCTCACGAGGCCTTTATTCGGGCCCGTGTCCTCCACAGCGGTCGAATTGTGCTGACCCGGGGTGTCCTTGTAAAACAAACCGCCCGTGAACTGCGATTTCAATGAAGCGGGCGAAAAGTTCAGCAGCGTCTCAATCATCGCCCTGTACGGGTGCGTCGCGCTGGACTGGGAAATCAGCCGGTCACCCAGAGTCACGTCGACTTGCGAGAAAATCGTATTGAGAGGGTAATTTATTACGCCCACGCGGGCATCATTAGCCAGGTCAGTCCCGTCGGTGTTTGTAATTTTCAATCGCAGATAAAGCAGCGTATTATTGAGGTCTAAATACCTCTCACCGTCTCCGGGGATAAAAAACTCGATAGGGCCCATGTCCGTCAGGGCTGATAACGGGCTGACTTCAACGTATTGGCTTTGCTCGATGGACAGCTGGGTCCCAGGGATGGCGAATAAATACAATTCGCTCATGGTGCATTCGGGGGAATTATTTCGCAAAAGAGACATTGTTTAAGAGAAAATATCCCCGGACAACCTCCTCTTCTTATGCTTCCTTCGAACTGTTCTGCTTTTTCCGGGGGTCTTTCGCTTTTTAACCGTTTTGACCCGTTTCCGGGGCCTTCTTGAGAGCACCATGATCCCGGACCCCCCGCTGCTGCTCGGGTTCCTGACTCCGTCCGGCCCTCTCAACAACGCGGCTCACTACGTCGGAAGCGATGCTTCGAGCGGCGTTTTTCAGGTGAGGTTTGGCGATCGTGCATCCTTGTTTAATCAGCGGCGACACAAATTTGAACAGTTTTGAAAATATGTTCCCGAGCCCGCGCCCGTACATAACAGGAGCGCCGTGGAAGCCGTGAAGGCCGTTCCCGACTTGATTTTCATAGTAAGGCACAAATCTATAAATGTCGGCTTTGTGCGCTGCCCCGGCCATTTTTTTTTTTTTTATCCCGCCGGTTTAAAATGTAACGTCACAACCACTTTACCGTATCTGAAATCCACCGGTCGATCTTGATCGCTTTTGATTTCGATGCGTATCGTCTCAATATGTCTTTTGGAGACCGGGATGTAATAAGCGGGGTTGAATTTCTTTGTAATTATTTCCCCGAAACGACCTCCAATTTCGAACGCTCGGAGGAGAGGAGCAAAAGCGTCGCCCACCGCCTGAGGCTGTACAACGTCTGTATAACAGAACAGGTGATACATGCCCGTTTTTATATCAGGGTAGCGGGGAGAGCTCGTGACCCCGGGTCCGCATCTCAGCCATTGATTAGGCTGTATCCCCAGCATGTACGCTGTCGGGGCTTCAAAATATACCTGGCAGGTACCGTCTCCTTCCCACAGAAACTTTTTCTGGATATCGTCATATTTTAAAGTCAGATTCGGATCTATAGTCTTCAAACGAGGGTTTATCCGCGCTGCAATAACCTCAAAGTTATCGTAATATCCCGTGTCAAAAAATTGCGAGTGAACGGCGGGTTTGTTCTTGGGCGGTAAGCCCGTAATTTTCTTCACCTGAAACGTACAGCAATGCTTTTCCGGGATATTTAACCAGGTGTGCGGATAAGAAATTTCCGTCAGCGCCACATCCCAGTCACCCTCTAGATCCAGGTGTCGAGCCAAGTCCACCTGGTAGCATGAAATTGTGTTGTCCGGGAATACTTTTAGGCTGGCGTTTGAAGGCAGAGTCATATAAAATCCGTGTTTCAGATCCTGATCCATTTCTCATATGTCGGTTGAAGATAGATGTTCTCATATTTATACGGCCATCAGCTGGTCCGCGGGAACCCAGGAGTTAAATTTCTCGGGCCAATTTTTCCATCTGACAAATACAAATTTCTTCCCCTTGGTAAAACGTTCACGAATAATTTCTTGAACCTGATACGGTCTGTCTTTTGCTATTTTAACCTTCTGCAATTCTGGTTCATAGAATGAACCTTCAATGATCTCGCCGTCATAATCTTTCAATTTATAAACGGGCGGCGTACGTTGTATACATTCTGACACTGTGAATATTTCATCCGTAAAACTTTGTTCATATTTTTTTTTATCAAAAACTCCCCTGAGCTTGGAGACCCTGACTATATCTCCGACCTTATATTTAAACTTCGCAGGCCTCCTGCGTAGGGTGGATGCCCCGTACAAATTTTGAAACACTTGATCCACCTTTCGAGCATTAACCTCATTCGGTCTCATCTTAATGCTTTTATGATAACTCTCGTTATAAGCCGTGAGTAAAGACGGCAGGACGTCGATGTATCTTCGTGTGTTTTTAGCAGTAAAATATCTCCACATTCTCGTCTTTAGCATGCGATTAAACCTCTCGACAACCGAGGCTTTCAGATCACTGGCCGTGGCAAAATGTAGAATCCGGTGTTTTTTCATTAAATCCTTGAACGGTTTGTTAAAAAACTCTTTCCCGGCATCAGTCTGCAGCTTCAGAGGCACCCCGCTGTGCTTTAAAAGCGAGGCAAAGGCCTGTGAGACTTCGCGCCCTTGCTTTGACTTCAGGGCTCTGGCATACGCTTTTTTTTGAGAAGATATCGATAACGGTCAGCAGGTACTTGTACCCGTCGTTAAAATCTGATAACCCCTGCATGTCGCATAAATCCGCCTGAAATTGGTTAAGCAGGTTTGTGACAAATACTCTATTTCTTGGAAAATGCATCCTGGCAGGTTTGTGTAATGTGTATGCATCTTCCCCCGACAGGAAATCTCTGATATGCTTCATACGAATTTTAGATCCGTGTTGATCGCGCAGAGCCCTGCGTAAACGCTCCGGTCCTCCAAAACTCCCCAGATTTACCGGACTATAATACATATCCCTCATTAAACCCTCATCACCCATCTTTTAAGACGGATCTCTTCAGAATGATGAACCGGATAGTCCTTTTTCATTTTTATATGTTTTAGCGACCATAAATATTAGTCTTTTGTTTTAAATAGGCACTCTTGGAAACGTTAAATTGAACTCTGATTCAGCACCGCGGAGAGCGCTCACAGAACAGCCTCGACCTTTTAATAAGACCGTGTTAAAACCCCGCATTAATTCATACGAGAACCTTTTTTCCACCAAAACCTCGTTTGTATGACTCTGTCTTGCAATATGAAGCGCCTTGGGGCAACTGTTTTGTTGTGGTTTTGGCGCTATATAAATTTGATTTGTAAAACATTTCACCCTTTTTTCAACAATATTATTGGAAAGAACACTGACCGTCTGAGTTTTAGAATGTATGCTTTATTACATTCATTAAAGTCACACAGAGAAAAAACAATTGTTCATGTTTATTAAACACAACATACATGAAGGAAAAAGTATACGTTCACGTACAAAACTGGAAAACTCTCAGTAATACATCTCCCCCGCATTTACGGTTTATTTCAGTATTCAGCTGTAAAAGTGTAGGAACAATCTCCTCTCTGGGCAGTCCCATCTGTTTCACGCGGCACGCCATCACATCCACAAACAGAGTGTATAATGTAAGCAGGTGCAGTGGATTACACCGTGTAAAAATCGTCGGTGGTCAAAACAGAGATTTTCAGTAATACGTTGTACAGAGATTTTTCAGATGAATGGAGAGCCGCGTTGTAGATATGTTCTGTCCAGACTCCGGGCCCGGGGCGACGTCTGATAACGTCGAAGACCCTCTCCATAAAGCATGAAGGCGGGGTGTCTGGGGTCTCCAGCCTGCGAATGACTGCCCGCTCCAGCTTATACGAGAGTCCACGTATGATATAAACTTCCCGCAAGCTTTGAAAGAGACTCATCACACAATTACCCATGACTGTAAACAATATAATGATATAAAAAAAAAAAAAATGCAGGTTTTTTTTCTTCAGTCTTCTGGGTTATAGACGGCTACCATCCCCTCCAGGTCGAGATCTGCGTCTTCGCCGAAACGTGTACAGTTCGTTGATCTTTGCTTCAAAATTATCAGTGTATTTCAGCTCAGTGAGGATGTTTTCTACCGCCCCCTGGACCCTCGCCACCGATGGGTTGAGGAAGCGCTGGGCTAGGAGTTTTACCACAGCCGGAATGGTCGGTCGGTCTCCAGAGTCTCACCATTAATCTCTCAAAATGTCCAGTAAAGAAATATTCATTTAACGGGTCCAGGCACTCGTGCTGGCGCTGGCTGGGGTGATCGATCTCACACCCGTAACAGAGTTTTTGTCTGTAACTTTTGATCACAGCCAAAAGTAAGTGGGCCACGCAGACTTTCACCGTTTTCAGGAATTACTCTGACAGGAACCCGTCTAGCCGGTCTGATGCGTAAGATGTGGCGTATTTCTCAGCCCGCTCGAGGTCTTGTACCTCCCCCGGACTCGCGGCCTCCGTGACAGCGGGAAGAGAGCCCACGCCTCCCGGGCTGGAAAGCGCGTGAGAAGGATGGATCTCGCCCCAGACCGGTTCGAGCTGAACTCCCCACGGGCTCTCGTACCCGCCGCGGGTCCGTGAAGCCTTCTGGCGCCGGTCCTGGTTCACGACCGGCTCGGCGGATCTCGTCCAGGCCTGCCCCGGGGATGGCGGGTCTCTTCCACAGGCGAGCGCGCAGTCACAAGCGATGTCATCGGCCGGTGCGATGGGGGAGGTTGAGGAGCTCATGCTGGTTCGTCGTCCGATGCTTAAATGAGATGTGGTCCCCTGGTTTTTTATAGAAACCCCTGTGCATGCGGGGGAGGAGCTACGGCAGAGTTTGTTTTTTTGTTTTTTTTTTCTTTTTAAGTAAAAAGAGGGGCCAAGTTTTTTCGGACTTCGATCACGTCCCTCCAGGCCAGACACCTTGTAAAAAGGCCCGTAATCCTGTCGTTGCAGGTGTTGAACAACTCGTGCCAGCTCTCAGCCGCGGCTGTGACGGATCTGACGCGGCCGCTGGCACTAACTCGCTCCAATTTAATTTCACCCTCAGAGTCAGTGTCAGGAGGTCCTCGCTGAAATATCACCCTATAGTGCGGCCCCTGGGTGCTGAGCCAGGTGAGTTGGAAGCGAGTTTTCCTCTTTTCCGGCGTCCGATCTCCTGGAGGCTCAGGGTTGACCGTGTCGCGAATCATCGACCCTGCAGCCGCGGAGAACACTCCCCAGTCGGCGGAAGTAAGCGCCACCCGCGGGGTTCCTCGAGTGGCAGTCTCACCCTCAGCCAGAGTGAAGAAACTTACTTGGGCAAAATACGGATCGTACGTGTAAGTTAAACGTTCGGGCCCCTCCAGGCCGTACGTCAAATCTTCCTCCGGTATCGGCTGACTCAAGCGGCTGACGTACATCCTCGCTTTTTTTGGAGCGAGCGAGCCCTCTGTCGTCATGGTGAGGTTGACGGGCGTCTCACAGATGTAGCGGAGGATTGGAGTTTGTCTCGCCATGGTGAATGCTGTATGTCACTGTCATCGAAAAGGGGATTTTTAAACCCCGTCTTCACCCGCGGGGCATAATTCATCACCTCGGATGAATAAAAACACCATCAGGCGTGACTGAGAAGAAACTTTGTTTTTTTCCGGCTTCATCACCTCGGGGCGGCATCTCCGATCAGCGGGTGTCCCGCAGCCAGTGATCGATCGGGTAATATCTTAAAAGAAACTGCATCTGGCGTGAGTGAGAAGGAACTTTGTTTTTTTCTGGCTTCATCACCTCGGGGCGGCATCTCCGATCAGCGGGTGTCCCGCATCCCCTGATCGATCGGGTAATATCTTAAAAGAAACTGCATCTGGCGTGACTGAGAAGGGACTTTGTTTTTCCGTCTTCAAACAAGCCCAGCGAACGACCCCGTCATCAGGAAATCGGATGTAATAAAACATTCAAGCTTCAAACAAAGATTCAAGCTTCTCTACTATGTTATAAAAGACCATCATGTCTCCCTGATCTGAATTGGGAGCTGGTTCCACAGGAGAGGAGCCTGAAAGCTGAAGGCTCTGCCTCCCATTCTACTCTTACAAACCCTAGGAACTACAAGTAAGCCTGCAGTCTGAGAGCGAAGCGCTCTATTGGGGTGATATGGTACTACGAGGTCCCTAAGATAAGATGGGACCTGATTATTCAAAACCTTATAAGTAAGAAGGAGAATTTTAAATTCTATTCTAGAATTAACAGGAAGCCAATGAAGAGAGGCCAATATGGGTGAGATATGCTCTCTCCTTCTAGTCCCCATTAGTACTCTAGCTGCAGCATTTTGAATTAACTGAAGGCTTTTTAGGGAACTTTTAGGACAACCTGATAATAATGAATTACAATAGTCCAGCCTAGAGGAAATAAATGCATGAATTAGTTTTTCAGCATCACTCTGAGACAAGACCTTTCTGATTTTAGAGATATTGCGTAAATGCAAAAAAGCAGTCCTACATATTTGTTTAATATGCGCTTTGAATGACATATCCTGATCAAAAATGACTCCAAGATTTCTCACAGTATTACTAGAGGTCAGGGTAATGCCATCCAGAGTAAGGATCTGGTTAGACACCATGTTTCTAAGATTTGTGGGGCCAAGTACAATAACTTCAGTTTTATCTGAGTTTAAAAGCAGGAAATTAGAGGTCATCCATGTCTTTATGTCTGTAAGACAATCCTGCAGTTTAGCTAATTGGTGTGTGTCCTCTGGCTTCATGGATAGATAAAGCTGGGTATCATCTGCGTAACAATGAAAATTTAAGCAATACCGTCTAATAATACTGCCTAAGGGAAGCATGTATAAAGTGAATAAAATTGGTCCTAGCACAGAACCTTGTGGAACTCCATAATTAACTTTAGTCTGTGAAGAAGATCCCCCATTTACATGAACAAATTGTAATCTATTAGACAAATATGATTCAAACCACCGCAGCGCAGTGCCTTTAATACCTATGGCATGCTCTAATCTCTGTAATAAAATTTTATGGTCAACAGTATCAAAAGCAGCACTGAGGTCTAACAGAACAAGCACAGAGATGAGTCCACTGTCCGAGGCCATAAGAAGATCATTTGTAACCTTCACTAATGCTGTTTCTGTACTATGATGAATTTTAAAACCTGACTGAAACTCTTCAAATAGACCATTCCTCTGCAGATGATCAGTTAGCCGTTTTACAACTACCCTTTCAAGAATTTTTGAGAGAAAAGGAAGGTTGGAGATTGGCCTATAATTAGCTAAGATAGCTGGGTCAAGTGATGGCTTTTTAAGTAATGGTTTAATTACTGCCACCTTAAAAGCCTGTGGTACATAGCCAACTAACAAAGATAGATTGATCATATTTAAGATCGAAGCATTAAATAATGGTAGGGCTTCCTTGAGCAGCCTGGTAGGAATGGGGTCTAATAAACATGTTGACGGTTTGGATGAAGTAACTAATGAAAATAACTCAGACAGAACAATCGGAGAGAAAGAGTCTAACCAAATACCGGCATCACTGAAAGCAGCCAAAGATAACGATACGTCTTTGGGATGGTTATGAGTAATTTTTTCTCTAATAATTAAAATTTTATTAGCAAAGAAAGTCATGAAGTCATTACTAGTTAAAGTTAATGGAATACTCAGCTCAATAGAGCTCTGACTCTTTGTCAGCCTGGCTACAGTGCTGAAAAGAAACCTGGGGTTGTTCTTATTTTCTTCAATTAGTGATGAGTAGAAAGATGTCCTAGCTTTACGGAGGGCTTTTTTTATAGAGCAACAGACTCTTATTTATGTTTAATTATTTCAGAATTTGTTAATTCTTTAATACATTAAAAAGATCTAGGTATTTTTTAATCGTTCTTTAATTCATGAAATAAAATGACATTAAAATATTAGACCCGGGTGGGAGGGGAGGTAGGGCTTGGAGGCAGCGCTTGGGCAGGGTTAGGGGAGGAGCTTGGGGGTGGGGCTAGGGGAGGAGCTTGGGGTGGGGCTAGGGGAGGAGCCAGGGGCAGGACTAGGGGAGGGGTTAGGGGGGCGGGACATAGTGACATAATCGATTCTGATTGGCTGTGACGCCGTAAGGGGGCGGGGTTAGGGCGTGGCTTAGTGACGTAGTCGATTCTGATTGGCTGACAGGGCCATTAATCACTTTTTGACATAAGGTCTCAGTATTCTCTCTGACAGGAAACTCATTACAGTGACAGTACAGTCTATGTGATAAGGAGGGAAATATTTCATATCTAGACTGTGGCCTGTATCCATTGATGGAT
Source organism: Thalassophryne amazonica (assembly GCF_902500255.1). Classification (NCBI taxonomy): domain Eukaryota; kingdom Metazoa; phylum Chordata; class Actinopteri; order Batrachoidiformes; family Batrachoididae; genus Thalassophryne; species Thalassophryne amazonica. The sequence goes on along the minus strand of NC_047111.1, from coordinate 11,830,074 downwards.
CCCTGAAGGATCTAGAGGTTTGCACTATGCAACTCTAGGCTCATTAGTATTTCAAATATTATTAGAATTGGGGATGCCCTGCCAGCTGATTAGGCAACACATCAAAAATTTCTGCTTTTATTATTCATGGAGACCTTCATAAACCAAAATCTAAACTGAGGCATCTCACACACATGAGGAGAAAATCAGTCTCCAGTTCAGCTGGTCCAATTGCCAGTACTAGTAAAGTTCTTAGTCTTGGGTTAATTAATACAGTGAGGAAAGTAAGTATTTGAACACACTGCGATTTTGCAACTTCTCCCACTTAGAAATCAGGGAGGGGTCTGAAATTTTCATCTTAGGTGCATGCCCACTGTGAGAGACAATCTTAAAAAAAAAAAAAAAAAAAAAAGAAATCTGTAAATCACAATGTATGATTTTTTAATAATTTATTTGTATGTTACTGCTGCAAATAAGTATTTGAACACCTCTGAAAATCAAATCAAAATCAAATAAATTTTATTTATATAGCGCCAAATCACAACAAACAGTTGCCCCAAGGCGCTTTATATTGTAAGGCAAAAGTCATACAATAATTACAGAAAAACCCCAACGGTCAAAACGAACCCTGTGAGCAAGCACTTGGCGACAGTGGGAAGGAAAAACTCCCTTTTAACAGGAAGAAACCTCCAGCAGAACCAGGCTTAGGGAGGGGCAGTCTTCTGCTGGGACTGGTTGGGGCTGAGGGGAGAGAATCAGGAAAAAGACATGCTGTGGAAGAGAGCAGAGATCAATCACTAATGATCAATGTTAATATTTGGTATACTTGGCCTTTGTTTGCAATTACAGAGGTCAAACGTTTCCTGTAGTTCTTGACCAAGTTTGCACACACTGCAGCAGGGATTTTGGTCCACTCCTCCATACAGATCTTCTCTAGATCTTTCAGGTTTGGAGTTTCAGCTCCCTCCAAAGATTTTCTATTGAGTTCAGGTCTGGAGACTGGCCAGGCCACTCCAGGACCTTGAAATGCTTCTTACAGAGCCCCTCCTTAGTTGCCCTGGCTGTGTGTTTGGGGTCATTGTCATGCTGGAAGACCCAGCCATGACCCATCTTCAATGCTATTACTGAGGGAAGGAGGTTATTTGCCAAAATCTTGCAATACATGACCCCATCCATCCTCCCTTCAATACGGTGCAGTCGTCCTGTCCCCTTTGCAGAAGAGCACCCCCATTGTATGATGTTTCCACCCCCATGCTTCACAGGTGGGATGGTTTTCTTGGGGTTGTTCTCATCCTCTAAACATGGTAAGTGGAATTGATTCCAAAAAGCTCTATTCTGGTCTCATATGACCACATGACCTTCTCCCATGCCTCCTCTGGATCATCCAGATGGTCACTGATGAACTTCAAATGGGCCTGGACATGTGCTGGCTTGAGCAGGGGGACCTTGCTGCCCTGCAGGATTTTAAACCATGACAGCATCATGTGTTACTAATGTAATCTTTGTGACTGTGGTCCCAGCTCTCTTCAGGTCATTAACCAGGTCCTGGTCTTGGTTATGGTGGACAGGTTGGAGTGTGATTGATCGAGTGTGTGAACAGGTGTCTTTTATACAGGTAACAAGGTCAAACAGGTGCAATTAATACAGGTAAAGAGTGCAGAATAAGAGGGCTTCTTAAAGAAAAATTCTGTCTGTGAGAGACAGAATTCTTGCTGGTTGGTAGGTGTTCAAATACTTACTTGCAGCAGTAACACACAAAAAAATTATATAAAAAAAAAAAAAAAATCATAGATTGTGATTTCCGGATTTTTTTTTTTTTTTTAGACTATGTCTCTCACAGTGGACATGCACCTAAGATAAGTGGGAGAACTTGCAAAATTGCAGGGAGTTCAAATACTTGTTTTCCTCACTGTATAAGGTCCGCGCTGAATGTGTCCTTGAACTCTGTTCATTAACAACCTAATTTTGGAACATTGTTTAGATATGACTGGTTTATGTGAAACCTGGTGGAAGCCTAATCTCCTCCTGCCTTTAAATGAAGCCTGCCCATCTGCTTGAAATGGACTCTGACAAATCTCCAGTGCTGCTTTAAAATATTTCATTTATTTTCCCACATTTCAATTCCAATGTTGAATAACCTTGAGAATTAATTAATTAATTAATTAATACTCTCTGAAAAGATGTACTTGCATTTTTATGCAATATTACATCAACAGCATTGAATGGTCTTAAAACAACATTAATGATAATATCATGACATTATTGTTTGGATGACAGCCACTGAAGGACTAGAACCTGACTTGTTTTCTTGTTTTGCTTGTTTGACAATTCTCTGTTGCATTTGTTGCTCACAGCTGTGGTTGCAGGGTCTCTGGTACCTGTCGTGGCAGCAATCCCCGAACCCGGTGGTGGACGCCGGATGTAAGGGATGCCGTCAAGCTGAAAAAGGAGTCCTACTTGACTTTGTTGGCAGGTGTGACTCTGGAGGCAGCTGACAGGTACCGGCAGGCCAAGCGTGCTGCAGCCTGTGCGGTCGCAGAGGCAAAAACTCGGGTCTGGGAGGAGTCCGGGGAGGCCATGGAGGAGGACTATCGGTCGGCCTCAAAGAAATTCTGGCAAACCGTCCGACGCCTCCGGAGGCGGAAGCAGCTCTCCACCAACACTGTCTACAGTGCGGGTGGGGAGCTGCTGACCCTGACTGGGGATGTTGTCTGGCAGTGGAAGGAATAATTCGAGGATCTCCTCAATCCCATCGTCACATCTTCCAAAGAGGAAGTAGAGACTGGGGACTCAGAGGCGGACTCATCCATCACCCAGGCCGAAGTCATTGAGGTGGTCAGAAAGCTCCTCGGTGGCAAGGCTCCTGGGGTGGATGAAATCCGTCCGGAGTACCTAAAGTCTCTGGATGTTGTGGGACTGTCTTGGTTGACAAGTCTCTGCAACATCGCGTGGTGGTCCGGGACAGTGCCTCTGGACTGGCAGACCGGGGTGGTGGTCCCTCTGTTTGAGATGGGGGACCAGAGGGTGCGTTCCAACTACAGGCAGATCACACTCCTCAGCCTCCCCGGTAAAGTCTATTCCAGAGTACTGGAGAGGAGAATTCGACCGATAGTCGAACCTCGGATTCAGGAGGAGCAGTGTGGTTTTCGTCCTGGTCGCAGTACACTGGACCAGCTCTACACTGTCCATCGGGTGCTCAAGGGTTCATGGGAGTTCGCCCAACCAGTCCACATGTGTTTTGTGGATCTGGAGAAAGCGTTTGACAGTGTCCCTCAAGGCACCCCCTGAGGGGTGCTCCGGGAGTACGGGGTCCTTTGTTAAGCGCTATCCGGTCCCTGTACGACCGCAGCAGGAGCTTGGTTCGCATTGCCGCTAGTAAGTCAAACTTGTTTCCAGTGCACGTCAGCCTCTGACAGGGCTGCCCTTTGTCACCAGTTCTGTTCATTACCTGTACGGACAGAATTTCTAGGCGCAGCAAGGGGGTAGAGGGGGTCCGGTTTGGGAACCACAGAATCTCGTCTCTGCTGTTTGTGGACGATGTGGTTCTGTTGGCTTTGTCAAATCAGGACCTTCAGCGTGCACTGGAGCAGTTTGCAGCTGAGTGTGAAGTGTCCGGGATGAAAATCAGCACCTCCAAATTCGAGGCCATGGTTCTCGACCGGAAAAAGGTGCTTTGCCCTCTTCAGGTCGGTGGAGTGTCCTTGCCTCAAGTGGAGGAGTTTAAGTATCTCGGGGTCTTGTTCATGAGAGAGGGACGGATGGAGCGTGAGATCGACAGATGGATCGGTGCAGCATCTGCAGTGATGCAGTCGCTGTATCGGACTGTCGTGGTGAAGAGAGAGCTGAGCAGGGGGGCAAAGCTCTCGATTTACCGATCGATCTAGATGAGTTTCCTCCGCAGGGTGGCTGGGCGCTCCCTTAGAGATAGGGTGAGGAGCTCGGTCACTCGGAAGGAGCTCGGAGTCGTGCCGCTGCTTCTCCACTTCGAAAGGAGCAAGCTGAGGTGGTTCGGGCATCTTTTTCGGATGCCCCCTGGACGCCTCACTGGAGAGGTGTTCCGGGCACGTCCCATCGGGAGGAGACCCAGGACATGCTGGCGGGACTACGTCTTGCTGCTGGCTTGGGAACACCTCCAGGTTCCCCCGGAGGAACTGGGGGAGGTGTGTGTGGCAGGGGAGGTCTGGGCGGCTTTGCTTGAGCTGCTGCCCCCGCGACCCGACCTTGGATGAAGCGGAAGAAAATGGATGGATGGACTGCATTTATATAGCACTTCTCCATCTGCTTTACAATAATGCCTCACATTCACCCTGATGTCAGGCTGCTGCCATACAAGGTGCTCACTATACACCGGGAGCAACTCGGGGATTAAGGACCTTGTTCAAGGGCCCTTAGTGATTTTCCGGTCAAGCTGGGATTTGAACTGAGTATCCTATGGTCTCAAGCCCAACACTTTACCACTAGATCATCACCTCCCCTGATTTACTCCAGCCTTCAGAATTTCTTTGATGGATTTTAATATTTCTGTATGATTATAGAGTACAGGTGATACCACAACTAGGACTTCAGAGAATTTGTGTAAATGTAAATTGAGAATCACAATATATGCAACTGAATGGTGGTTACTGACGCAACACAAAATGACCATGAAACTTCACATGTTGTTTTAGAAGTCATATTTCTCTGAAAGTAAAATACCAAGCCTTTTCACTAACTCATTCACTTATTCATCTTCAACCGCTTATCCAGGATCGGGTCATGGGGACAGCAGCGCCAGCAGGGGACCCCAGACTTCCCTTTCCCAGGCCACACTGACCACCTCTGACTGGGGGATCCCGAGGTGTTTTCAGGCCACTGTGGAGATATAATCTCTCCACCTAGTCCTGGGTCTTCCCCAGGGTCTCCCCACAGATGACAGAACTTCTCACCCTATCTCTAAGGGAGACACCCTCCTAAGGAAGCCCATTTCAGCCGCATGGACCCGCAATCTAGTTCTTTCGGTCATGACCCAACCCTCATGACCATAGGTGAGAATAGGAATCAAGATTGACCAGTAGATCAAGAGCTTTTCCTTTTGGCTCAGCTCCCTTTTCATCACAACAGTACGGTAGAGCGAATGTAACACCGCCCCTGCTGCACCGATTCTCCGGCCAATCTCACGCTCCATTGTCCCCTCATTCGTGAACAAGACCTCGTCAACTACTGCTGCATGCAGTTTCCTAATCAGTGTTGCATCAGTTACGCTGGGATGTTGCATCAGTTACAAATTTATTTATGCTGCGTTTACACACAGGCAGGACGCGTTACCAATGTCACTTTTCTGTCATTCATGGCACATTCCAGACATTCTTAATGTGACTTAACGCATCTGAATAGGTTTCTTAACAGTGCGTGTAGGTGCGTGATATTCATGATATTGGTGGAGCCTGTTTTTGGCTGTCAAAAAAATCGTCCAAGAATGTCATGCACCACCCTCATGCCGTGGAGTTCGCAACTGGGCGTGTTGATCTGTCTTGATTAGTGGTGATCCTTAACACGGCGTGACAACATTCGTAATGGTTCCTGTGATGGTTCTTGGAGCTCAAACTGTCACGCGTCATTAAGAATTGTCATGAAAACTGTCAAATTGTGACACGAATTTTAACAGTGTCACATTTCACTGAGCGCTACTACGAATCACTTCTCTCACGTGCACAATTAAACCCTGCTGCACCACATTCAGTTTTATTGCTGCAGTTTGCTACTCAGTGCGTTCCTGCAGGTGTTCCACACGTTGTTGTGCCTGATGTTTGAGAAAACGAGTCTGAGCCAGAGGAGAGCCGCGTGCAGCCAGACATTTCACCTGATTCACGTGACAGAATGTAACTATGCACTGCTACCATTATTCTTGACCGTGCGTAATGGTTCCTGATAATTCACCAGCAAAACATCATAACACGTGGTAACAGGTTGCAACAGTTCCTGAGGACTCCCGACGCCTCTGCCCCGAATCATCACATTCGTGATCAGCGGCCAAGAATGTATACTTCATGGCATTCGTGACTTGTCATTACGTGTAAACGCAGCATTAATTTCCCTGTGTTCTGAATTTCTCTTTTTTTAATGGTCAAGTAATAGATCTATAGGTGTACTAAGAGAACATATAAAAGTACCAAATAAATTCAAACAAAGTAATCTAAAAAAATACAGTTCTGATGTAACTGACATAACATTCCCAAAGCATTTTTTAAAGCTCTTCCCTAAGAAAGTTATTTAATATGAAGGTAGTTTTTCATCAATATGTCTTATTTGACTTATTCTTTAAAATAATGAATAGTCACCTTCACCAGTTTATTACTCACAGAAAATGTTTTGATTTTGAGAAAGATGGTAGACACCTTAAATTTATAAGCTCGTAGCATGAAAACAATACAGTTGTGTCCTTGGAAAACATTACCAGGTTTCTTCCTGTTAAAAGGGAGTTTTTCCTTCCCACTGTAGCCAAGTGCTTGCTCACAGGGGGTCGTTTTGACCGTTGGGGTTTTACACAATTATTGTATGGCCTTGCCTTACAATATAAAGCGCCTTGGGGCAACTGTTTGTTGTGATTTGGCGCTATATAAAAAAATTAATTGACTGATTGATTGATTGAAGTAAAACTTGAATGGGTCATGATCCCTAGACCTATACACAGTAGTTCTAGGTAGGCAATAAATGTTAATTCTTAAAAAGAAAAATCTCCTCTGAGGTAACATTTTCCGTGGAATTGTCCTATACCTTACCCTTATAAAGCACCTCTGAGTGACTTATGTTGTGATTTGGGGCAAGAGAAATACAACAAATTGAACTGACTGAACTGTTAGCGCCACCTACCTGACAGTGTGTGTAGGTGGAATCTTCAAAGTGGTACAGCAATGAGATGCAAAGGCAGACGATCAGGCCGGTGAATGGGAGCAGGACCGTCCCCACGGCAAAGTGAGTGAAAGGAAGCCGGATGAGGGGCCTCTCCCGGTCCACGGTACCTAGCAGGCCCTGAAGCATGCTGGGTAACAGAAGGAATTTCTTCATTTTACAGAAAACACTCATGTTAACATCACGAGGCCAGTGAGATCACAGCTTTAGCACGTTAATAAATATGCCCCTTCAGCTTCTCCCCTGTGGTCTCCACAGCAGATCCAAGGTTGATCTGCATGTTGATTTGTTTTACGCCTGATGTCCTTCCTGACACAACTCCATATTACATGGAGAATGGGCTGGCATGGACTTGATCCGGGAACCTTTCACACAGGAAGCACACAATTGCTTGGCCAACACCCTGCCCAGTTTTAACATGTCATAATGGCTGTCAAAACCAAAGAAAAAAAACCTAGTCAGACTGCAACGGACAATTAACCTCATCAGAACGATGTTTTCTATTAAGAAAAAAATACAACTGCAGTTATTTTGCATCTTAACATGGATACTGGAAAGAAAACAAAGGCAAATAATACAGTTATGATAATAACAACTCTATATTTATTATTATCATTAATTAACCACAAAATAATACAGTTTTCTGATTGTGCATATATATTTTTTCTGGAATGCAAACATTTGTGGAACAAACAGTGATTTTTTTTTTTTAAAGACATTTTCTTCCTGATCTGTTTGTGAACAAACAATTTATTTGGCCTCTACTGGTGGTTGGCTCTCACTGCGGTATTGTATCACTTCCTGTTCCGGAGCACAGCGGTGTTTTGCTGTATCTGTTAGCTGTTTAATCTGCGCAGTTAGATTGATCTAGATAACTAGATAACGATTTGTTTCACAGTGTAATCTTCACGTGCCTTAACTAAAGCACTCCCTCTGCTGAATCACCTCTAAATTATTTACACATTATTCACTTCGTGTGTTTTTAGGAATCCGCTACCTTAGCGCAGCTACTAGCTCTTAGCCGATTTAGCATGGCGGCTTCTCCTGTCTCTCCTGCACTTTTCTGCTCTGGGTGTGAAATGTTTAGTTATTCCTCGGCCTCCTTTAGCAGTAATGGTACTTGTAATAAGTGTAGCTTATTCGTAGCTTTGGAGGCCAGGCTGGGTGAATTGGAGACTCGGCTCCGCACCATGGAAAATACTACAGCTAGCCAGGCCCCTGTAGTCGGTGCGGACCAAGGTAGCTTAGCCGCCGTTAGTTCCCTTCCAGCAGATCCCGAGCAGCCGGGAAAGCAGGCCGACTGGGTGACTGTGAGGAGGAAGCGTAGCCCTAAACAGAAGCCCCGTGTACACCGCCAACCCGTTCACATTTCTAACCGTTTTTCCCCACTCGGCGACACACCCGCCGAGGATCAAACTCTGGTTATTGGCGACTCTGTTTTGAGAAATGTGAAGTTAGCGACACCAGCAACCATAGTCAATTGTCTTCCGGGGGCCAGAGCAGGCGACACTGAAGGAAATTTGAAACTGCTGGCTAAGGCTAAGCGTAAATTTGGTAAGATTGTAATTCACGTCTGCAGTAATGACACCCGGTTACGCCAATCGGAGGTCACTAAAATTAACATTGAATCGGTGTGTAACTTTGCAAAAACAATGTCGGACTCTGTAGTTTTCTCTGGGCCCCTCCCCAATCGGACCGGGAGTGACATGTTTAGCCGCATGTTCTCCTTGAATTGCTGGCTGTCTGAGTGGTGTCCAAAAAATGAGGTGGGCTTCATAGATAATTGGCAAAGCTTCTGGGGAAAACCTGGTCTTGTTAGGAGAGACGGCATCCATCCCACTTTGGATGGAGCAGCTCTCATTTCTAGAAATCTGGCCAATTTTATTAAACCCTCCAAACCGTGACTATCCAGGGTTGGGACCAGGAAGCAGAGTTGTAGTCTTACACACCTCTCTGCAGCTTCTCTCCCCCTGCCATCCCCTCATTACCCCATCCCCGTAGAGACAGTGCCTGCTCCCAGACCACCAATAACCAGTAAAAATCTATTTAAGCATAAAAATTCAAAAAGAAAAAATAATATAGCACCTTCAACTGCACCACAGACTAAAACAGTAAAATGTGGTCTATTAAACATTAGGTCTCTCTCTAAGTCCCTGTTAGTAAATGATATAATAATTGATCAACATATTGATTTATTCTGCCTTACAGAAACCTGGTTACAGCAGGATGAATATGTTAGTTTAAATGAGTCAACACCCCCGAGTCACACTAACTGCCAGAACGCTCGTAGCACGGGCCGAGGTGGAGGATTAGCAGCAATCTTCCATTCCAGCTTATTAATTAATCCAAAACCTAGACAGAGCTTTAATTCATTTGAAAGCTTGACTCTTAGTCTTGTCCATCCAAATTGGAAGTCCCAAAAAACAGTTTTATTTGTTATTATCTATCGTCCACCTGGTCGTTACTGTGAGTTTCTCTGTGAATTTTCATACCTTTTGTCTGACTTAGTGTTTAGCTCAGATAAGATAACTATAGTGGGCGATTTTAACATCCACACAGATGCTGAGAATGACAGCCTCAACACTGCATTTAATCTATTATTAGACTCAATTGGCTTTGCTCAAAATGTAAATGACTCCACCCACCACTTTAATCATATCTTACATCTTGTTCTGACTTATGGTATGGAAATTGAAGACTTAACAGTATTTCCTGAAAACTCCCTTCTGTCTGATCATTTCTTAATAACATTTACATTTACTCTGATGGACTACCCAGCAGTGGGGAATAAGTTTCATTACACTAGAAGTCTTTCAGAAAGCGCTGTAACTAGGTTTAAGGATATGATTCCTTCTTTATGTTCTCTAATGCCATATACCAACACAGTGCAGAGTAGCTACCTAAACTCTGTAAGTGAGATAGAGTATCTCATCAATAGTTTTACATCCTCATTGAAGACAACTTTGGACGCTGTAGCTCCTCTGAAAAAGAGAGCTTTAAATCAGAAGTGCCTGACTCCATGGTATAACTCACAAACTCGCAGCTTAAAGCAGATAACCCGTAAGTTGGAGAGGAAATGGCATCTCACTAATTTAGAAGATCTTCACTTAGCCTGGAAAAAGAGTCTGTTGCTCTATAAAAAAGTCCTCCGTAAAGCTAGGACATCTTACTACTCATCACTAATTGAAGAAAATAAGAACAACCCCAGGTTTCTTTTCAGCACTGTAGCCAGGCTGAAAGAGTCAGAGCTCTATTGAGCCGAGTATTCCTTTAACTTTAACTAGTAATGACTTCATGACTTTCTTCGCTAATAAAATTTTAACTATTAGAGAAAAAATTATTCATAACCATCCCAAAGACGTATCGTTATCTTTGACTGCTTTCAGTGATGCCGGTATTTGGTTAGACTCTTTCTCTCCGATTGTTCTGTCTTGAGTTATTTTCATTAGTTACTTCCTCCAAACCATCAACATGTCTATTAGACCCCATTCCTACCAGGCTGCTCAAGGAAGCCCTACCATTAATTAATGCTTCGATCTTAAATATGATCAATCTATCTTTGTTAGTTGGCTATGTACCACAGGCTTTTAAGGTGGCAGTAATTAAACCATTACTTAAAAAGCCATCACTTGACCCAGCTATCTTAGCTAATTATAGGCCAATCTCCAACCTTCCTTTTCTCTCAAAAATTCTTGAAAGGGTAGTTGTAAAACAGCTAACTGATCATCTGCAGAGGAATGGTCTATTTGAAGAGTTTCAGTCAGGTTTTAGAATTCATCATAGTACAGAAACAGCATTAGTGAAGGTTACAAATGATCTTCTTATGGCCTCAGACAATGGACTCATCTCTGTGCTTGTTCTGTTAGACCTCAGTGCTGCTTTTGATACTGTTGACCATAAAATTTTATTACAGAGATTAGAGCATGCCATAGGTATTAAAGGCACTGCGCTGCGGTGGTTTGAATCATATTTATCTAATAGATTACAATTTGTTCATGTAAATGGGGAATCTTCTTCACAGACTAAGGTTAATTATGGAGTTCCACAAGGTTCTGTGCTAGGACCAATTTTATTCACTTTATACATGCTTCCCTTAGGCAGTATTATTAGACAGCATTGCTTAAATTTTCATTGTTACGCAGATGATACTCAGCTTTATCTATCCATGAAGCCAGAGGACACACACCAATTAGCTAAACTGCAGGATTGTCTTACAGACATAAAGACATGGATGACCTCTAATTTCCTGCTTTAAAACTCAGATAAAACTGAAGTTATTGTACTTGGCCCCAAAAATCTTAGAAACATGGTGTCTAACCAGATCCTTACTCTGGATGGCATTACCCTGACCTCTAGTAATACTGTGAGAAATCTTGGAGTCATTTTTGATCAGGATATGTCATTCAATGCGCATATTAAACAAATATGTAGGACTGCTTTTTTGCATTTGCGCAATATCTCTAAAATTAGAAAGGTCTTGTCTCAGAGTGATGCTGAAAAACTAATTCATGCATTTATTTCCTCTAGGCTGGACTATTGTAATTCATTATTATCAGGTTGTCCTAAAAGTTCCCTGAAAAGCCTTCGGTTAATGATACATGTTATGATACATGTTCACATTATTTATTATTATTTAAGATTTTAAATTTAACTGAAGATATGAAATGATACAAAATGAAATACAATGACTTAGATTATATTACTAGGCCATGAAATCAGTGTCAGTTGAGACTGTCAAAGCGGGTGCCTGTAGGGATTTTTTAAGGTCCAGCAGGTGTCAGTATTCAGTGACACAGTATCGAAACAGTATCAATACAGTTTGGCAATGTGTCGAAACGCTTCATGACGCCTTATCGACCCATCACTAGAATGAACATTATAAACTGATGTCACCTATTAATGTTATAAACAGACGTCACATATTAAAGTTATAAACTAACGTTACGGTGTTAAGGTTATAAACTAACGTCAAGTAGCTATTAACGTTATAAAGTCAACGTTATGAACTCACCTCACAGTTCTGTAGATCGACACCACGTCTCGTTGGGGCTCATTTATACAGTTTAACTCAGTTCAAAGAGTTTAAGAGGTTCCAGTTCCTTGTTAGCATCGGCGGCTAACGAGGTTAGCCTCCGATTACCATATCAGGATAGCGTGAGCCGTTGGTTTTTTAAAATGTTATCTTAAACGATTTATCATTTACAACCAAATGAAAACTCAAATGAAGAAGTAACGTCACAAACTTAATTCAAAGTTGGTTTTGTCAACAACATCGTGATTCGAAACTCCGGATTTCTACCGTTTCTTCTTCTGCATTTCAGGCAAATTAAGCCGCTTCGTTACGGTGTTGCTGCACCCTACCGGCCGGCGGTAAACTGTCACCTCATACTGAACAAAAATATAAACGTAACAGTTTTTTATTTTTGCTCTTATTTTTCACGAGCTGAACTCAAAGATCTAAAAGATTTTCTATATATAAAACCTATTTCCGTCAAATATTGTTCATAAATCTATCTAAATCTGTGCTAGTGAGCACTTCTCCTTTACCAAGATAATCCATCCAACCTCACAGGTGGGATGAATGCTGATTAGACAGCATGATTATTGCACAGGTGTGCCTTAGGCCAAAAGGCCACTCTGAAATGTTCAGTCAGTATCTGGTGTGGCCACCATTTGTCTCACGCAGTGCAACACATGTCCTTCACATGGAGTTGATCAGGTTGTTGATTGTGGCCTGTGGAATGTTGGTCTACTCCTCTTCAATGGCTGTGTGAAGCTGGTGGATATTAGCTGGAACTGGAAAATGCTGTTGTATTCACCGCTCCAGAGCATCCCAAACATGCTCAATACATGTCTGGTGAGTGTGCTGGCCAGGCCAGAACTGGGATGGTTTCAGCTTCAAGGAATAATGTACAGATCCTTGCAACACGGGGCTATGCATTATCATGCTGCAACATAAGGTGATGGGCCTCGTCAGGGTATCTCTGTGCATTCAAAATCCCATCAATAAAATGCACCTGTGTTCATTGTCATAACATCTGCCTGCCCACACCATAACCCCACCGCCAGCACGGCCACTCCATCCACACAGCAAACCGCCTACCCACACAACACCACCCAACACCACACAACGCTGTCTGCCATCTGTTAGAAAAGTATCGGACCTTTTTATTTTTTTCAAAAACCATATGGATTTGAATCACGTGTGATTGCATCAGCCAAGCTTGAACATTCCTGCGCATGCGTGAGTTTTTTCACGCCTGTCGGTTGCATCATTGGCCTGTGAGCAGGCTTTGTGTGAGCACTGGTCCACCCCTCCCGTCGTTTTTTTATTGCGAATAAATGTCTGAACGATTTGGAGCTTTGCTGCATCAATTTTTTTCCAGAAACTGTGAGAGACCTCCAGGTGGACACCGTTCGTAAAATTAATATCACTTTCAGGGACGATTTTATGGGGATTACACAGATTGAGTGATCCAGACGGTTTAAAGACCACCCACAACTGCTGAGAGTGCGCCGCGCTCCGAGCGCTGATCGACAAGCTCACACCCCGCTGAAACAACCAGATCATTTCCAATGTGAAGGCTTTGTTGATCCGGGACGTCGTCTGACTTTCACAAAAAGGCTGAAGATGTGGACATCAGCACTTTTTCGGCACATTCCACTGTTACAGGAGTTTTTTTCATGGAAAGAAAAGCGGAGGGACGCGCCACGGAGCCGTTCATTACGCGGCACAAAACCACCTCCGTGTTGGTCTCTCAGGACGGTTTTCAGGTGGATTTCAGACGGCTGTCGGTTGCTTTTCAGTCGTGTGATTATCCGAGAAATTGACCATGAGCTGGACATGCCCCAACATGTCCTGTGAGGCTTCATCACGGCATTGCTTTGCGTCAAACGGCTCCACCGCGACGCGCGTAACTCCTCCGCAGGTCTGTCTCAATGTGCCGAAAAAGTGCTGATGTCCACGTCTTTTCACAATTCCTGTGCCAGTCAGACGACATACCGGATCAAGACAGTGTCCAGTTTAGAAATGAACAGCACATTCCACTGTTACAGGAGTTTTGTCATGGAAAGAGGAGCAGAATTCCGCGCATCGCGGTGGAGCCGCATGGCGCAAAGCAATGCCGTGATGAAGCCTCACAGGACATGTTGGGGCATGTCCAGCTCATGCTCAATTTCTCAGATAATCACACGACTGAAAAGCAACCGACAGCTGTCTGAAATCCACCTGAAAGCCGTCCTGAGAGACCAACATGGAGGTGGTTTTGTGCCGCGTAATGAAGGGCCGGCCCAAGCCTTTATGGGGCCTTAAGCAGAATTTCATTTGGAGGCCCCCCTACCATCACCTCAGCACCAGATGCCTCATTATTCCATAGGCTACACTGTTATGTGTGTAACGTACCCACAATCATTAGCATTATTTGTAATTATCTGACATCATACAGGTGTCATTCTTGTTTTTAACCTTAAAGGGGTAGCAAACTCATAAATATGTTTTAATTAACTTCTACATACAGAGTGATGTATAAGTATGGCTCATTAATTTAACTATTTGAAAGTAACATCAGCAGACAGGAGACTGCATTTATAGTAAACACGTTAAATAGTTTAATTTCTTTCAGATGTGCAAAATATTCAATATCCAAATACAAAATAGAATCAAATGACATCTTACAGAAAAATAAAGTTGTAATCAAAATTAAATACTTAAATAATAAATACAATACTTAAATAATCTCCAAAATGAACATAGAAATCCACAACAGTACAGTACAGAGCATCCATAGCTCTCTGCTGGACAATGTCAAACACCACATTAGTCTCAGAGAAGATGTGTTCATATGTGTACAACATGAACACAAACTCAAAATCCTCCAGTTTTATCAGAAGGCCTTTGGCACAGTCATGTCATGTCTGTCAGTCTGTGTCATCATCCATGGACTTATCTGCAATGATCATCTCAAAGGTTTGCAGGAGGGCATCATAATTGTTTGCCACAGTACTATCCGTGATGTGAAATTCCATCGTGTAGGAGCATTTCTGGGCAACCTTGAGCAGCCTGCAGACTCAAGACATCCTCTTTGTGGATTTTGAGAAAAATGTGGCAAACCCAGAGAGTGATGCAAAAAATATTCTGCACTCAGATAAGCATTTAGCCCCCTGAGACAGAACCAGATTCAGTCTGTGTGCATAGCAATGCACAAAAATTGCACTGGGGGCTATTCCTTTAACTTTGGCCTGCAAACCATTGAGAGCTGAGCTACTTTCCACCACATTTGCACCAAATTAATCTGAGGAGTTGATCTGCCCTGCTGTTTAACTCAAAGTTTTTCTTTGTAAGGAAGACTATCAAATGGCTTCGACAAAATCCGGTCCACAACAACATTCAAATTGTCTGCCATTATGTGCAGCTTGCTACCTAGCTAGCTCGCTAGCTGGGACTGGCGCGAGGCTAGTGTGAAGTGTGTCCGCCTGTGAGCGCTTTGTGACGGTGGAGGAGCTCAGCAGCACCCGCTGCTCGGTAGGGACAGAAACTGAGATAGAAGTCAGAAAGAGTGATAGAAGTCAGTCTCCAAACACAAGCAGCTACAAAAAAAAAACCACACCAGAAATAGAAGCTCGATTTGTCGCTAGTCGTTTTTAACAAAGAAGATGCCGCTAAGAGGATTAGGAAAGTCTCCGGTTCAACTCAGAACAGAATTAAAATGCTCCCACGGATGTTTACACCAAAAGATCGCTGATTCGCTCATTTCGCTGTCAATCAAAAAGGGATTCAGCCTCAGACAGATCATCCAATCATCATGCAGAAGCTGAGCGTCCGGGCCAGCCGAGGCTCGCCCACTGCCCCATAGACCCCCAAAGACGCTGAGCGTCCGATGGGCGGGACAAAGCCCAGCATTTATCCAATGACTCATCTCGTTTCGCTGCATGCTTTGTGTCGCTATTGAAGTCTGTGGACGCTCAGCTCTCGGAGCCCCCTGGTGGCGTGGAGGCCCTAAGCGACCACGTAGTTGGCGTATGCCTTAGGCCGGCTCTGTTTGCAAGGAAATGGCGGAACGACTGGAGCGGCGCGACTGCATCAAATTTTCCCACAAACTGGGCGACAGCCAGGTGGAAACCATTTGGATTATTCAGACGGCTTTCGGTGACGATCCTCTGTGCATCACACAGATTAAGGAGCGGTACAACTGGTTTAAAGACGTCTGCACAACGGTGGAGAGTGAGCCACGCTCCGGGCAGCCATCAACATGCTGAAATGACCAGATCATTTCCAAAGTGAATGCTGTGGTGATGTGGGACCGTCGTGTGACTATCCGAGAAATTGCGGAAGAAGTGGACATCAGCACTTTTTCGGCACATTCCACTGTGAAAGAAGATTTTGCCATGAAAAGAGTGGCTGCGAAATTCATCGGCACGAAGCTAATGGCGCAGCAACAGCGCCTCCGTGATGAAGCATCACAGGACATGCCCTGACATGCTCACCTCGTCCACCATTCGAAAGATTCAGACGGCTTTTGGTGGCTTTTCAGTCGTGTGACTATCCAAGAAATTGTGGACGAGCTGGACATGTTACAACATGTCCTGTGAGGCTTCATCACGGAGGTGCTGTTGCTGCACCATCAGCTTTGTGCTGATGAATTTTGCCGCAACTTTTCATGGCACAATCTTCTGTCACAGTGGAATGTGCCGAAAAAGTGCTGATGTCCACCTCTTCCACAATTTCTCGGATAATCACACAACGGTCCCACATCATCACAGCGTTCACTTTGGAAATGATCCGGTCGTTTCAGCGTGTTGATGCTGATCGGAGTGCGGCATGCTCTCCACCGTTGTGCGACCGTCTTTAAACCGGTTGTACCGCTCCTTAATCTGTGTGATGCCCAGAGGATCATCACCGAAAGCCGTCTGAATAATCCGAATGGTTTCCACCTGGCTGTCACCCAGTTTCTGGCAAAATTTGATGCAGTCGCGCTGCTCCAGTCGTTCCGCCATTTCCTTGCAAAGAAAAAACGATGAGAGACTACACCCATCCTCACACAAAGGCTGCTTACAAGCAAATGACGCAACCAACAGGCGTGAAAAAAATCACGCATGCGCACAAAGGTTCAAGGACTTGGTGTCAGCAATCAAACTGAATGCGACGCAGCAGGGATTAATTGTGCGCACGCTTCTTCCTCCGCCGGACTGGAGGAGGTGCAGAGATGTCTGGCTGCACGCGA
The DNA here is from genome assembly GCF_902500255.1 of Thalassophryne amazonica. Classification (NCBI taxonomy): domain Eukaryota; kingdom Metazoa; phylum Chordata; class Actinopteri; order Batrachoidiformes; family Batrachoididae; genus Thalassophryne; species Thalassophryne amazonica. Next base: position 11,812,987 of record NC_047111.1, on the reverse strand, counting down.
GTCTCCTCTCGCTCCTCTGGTTGCTCAGACTCGTTCTTCCGCTCATTGGTTACAACAGCAGGTGGAACACCTGCAGGAGCATCCTGAGGAGCTTCAGCAGGAACTATGGAATGACATTTGGAGCCGAGTTTAATTGTGCGCACGTGACAGAAAACTGATTTGTCGTGGCGCGCAGTGAAATGTGACGCCGCATTACAAGTCGTGTCAAAACTTGACAGTTTCCGTGTCACTTCGTAATAACGCGTGACAGTTTGGGCTCCAAGAACTATCACAGGAACCACTACGAACGTTGTCACGTACTATTAAGGATCAATACTCATCAAGACATATCAATACGCTCAGTTGCGACCTCCACGACATGACACGAAATAAGGGTGGTGTGTGACATTCGTGGAAGATTTTTTGACAGGCAAAAACATGTTCCACGAATATCAAGAATATCACGCACCAACACGCACTATTAAGAAACCTATTCAGATGCGTTAAGTCACATTAAGAATGTCAGGAATGTGTCACAAATGACAGAAAAATGACATTCGTAACACGTCTTGGTTATGTGTAAACGCACCTTAAGGATCTAAAATGAGATTACCAGCAGTTATCGGAATGTATAACTGAGTATCATCAGCGTAGCAGTGAAAGGTAACCCCAAAATGCCGCAATATGTGCCCGAGGGGTAGTGAGAATGACTGGTCAGGTATGACGTCAAACATACATGGGCACTCCCAGTAATCCAAAAGTAGTTTTCCAGCCTGTCGAGTAGAACGTGATGATCCATGGTATCAAATGCAGTACTGAGATCTAACAGCACCAGAACCATAGTGGTGTCTGAATCCATTGCAAGCAGAAGATCATTCACCACTTTAGTGAGAACTGTCTCTGTGGAATGATATTTTCTAAAAGCAGACTGCAGTGGCTCAAAAAGATTATTCTCAGTAAGATCAAGGATCAAGGATCAAGGATCAAGGAAATTTTATTGTCATATGCACAGAACAGAAGAACGTTCCTGCACAATGAAATGTGGCTACTGCATTTAACCCATCCTATTTGCCAGTAGGAGCAGAGGTCGCCATTAGGCGCCCGGGGACCAGCTCCAGATGTACATCCCTGCCTTGGTCAACAGCAGGGCTGAGCAAACCAACACCGACCCATAACAAACAACACATAGGCCGGCCCGGTACATAAAACATATATATGAAGCAAAACACGAGGGAAAAGGAGAAGAAAAAAAAACCCTCATAGCCGCTGCATTACACAGCGGCAATGAGGAAAAAAAAAAATCCCATCAGCACAAAAAACAATAATCACAGAGACAAGATAGTCCACAAGCTGCTGTGAAACCACTTTTTTCCATAGTTTTAGAGCAAAATGATAGATTTGATATCGGCCGATAGTTTTTCAATGCACTTGGGTGAAGATTAGGTTTCTTAAGTAATGGTTTAATCACTGCAGATTTGAAACATTTAGGAACAGATCCAGAAGTTAATGAGAGATTAATACATTCCAGCACAGTTGTCCCAAGAGTGGGCCACAGGTCCTTAAACAGTTTTGTTGGTATAGGATCAAATAAATAGGTTGTGCTTTTTGCAGATGTTATGAGTTTCATCAGCACGCCTAGTGAAATACTATCAAATTCTGTAAATCTAGGTAATACCTCAGTAATGGCGCCCGCCTCAATAGTAGGGTGTAGTGGCTGGGTTAAGGCATGCTGGGATATGTTTAACCTAATGTCTTCTATTTTCTTCTCAAAGTAATCCAGGAAATCTTGTGCTGTAAAAGGACAGCAAACTACAGGTGGTTGTCCATGAATAAGTGTTGCCACCGTGACGAACAATTTTGAGTTTGTTGATCAAATCAGAGTAATAGGTCCGCTTTGTAACCAGCAGGGAGCCTCTTCAGCCACAGACTGCTCCTTCCCAAGTGCAGGACCAACCAACTGAAAAACTCCTTTGTCCATCAGGCCATCAGTAATAGGTCCACTTTGTAGCCAGCAATGCATGCTTATAGTCTAACATAGCATCACTCCTAATCACTTCTAATTTTGAACTACGCCATTTCCGTTCTAGACCTCTTGCCTTATGCCTGAGGTCATGCAGGTAATCATTGAACCAAGGTGACTGTGTTTTGGGGAGCGCGGTTTTAACACAGGTGGCACAATCATGTCAAGTGTAAATTTGAGCACTGAGTTTAAACTATCCACAAGTCTGTCTACTGATTGGGTATTTGCCAAATATGAAGCTAAGACATCAGGCAGTCTAGCTTCAAGCTCAGTCTTAGTTGAGGAGTTGAAGCATCACCGTAGTGATATATCGCCACCACCCGAGGCATCGGTGGCGGCGATACATCCAGGCCCGAGGCGTCGGCTACATCCGCGGCTGGCGGCGGCTACGTCCGCGGCTGGCGGCGGCTACATCCGGGGCTGGCGGCGGAGGCATCGGTGGAGGCGTTTCATCCAGGCCGAGGCATCGGTGGCAGCGATACATCTAGGCCCGAGGCGTCGGCTACATCCGAGGCTAACAGCGGCTACGTCCGCGGCTAGCAGCGGCTACGTCCGCGGCTGGCGGCGGAGGCATCGGTGGAGGCGGTTCATCCAGGCCCGAGGCATCGGTGGCGGCGGTTCATCCAGGCCCAAGGCATCGGTGGCGGCGATACATCCAGGCCCGAGGCGTCGGCTACATCCGAGGCTAACAGCGGCGGCAACCGAGGCAGGCGGCGGTAACATCTGAGGCCGCCTGCGGCTACATTCCTGGCTGATGGCGGCTACATCCGTGGCTAGCAGCGGCTACGACCGAGGCTGGGGGCGCCTGTGAACGAGGTTAGCAACGGGGAGGGTTGGTGTGCGGTGACCGGACCTGTGGTGGTGGAGGTTACGGGTGAAAATTGTTTTTTGCAATTAACAGTGGCCATACTAAGCCACTATAGTTAACATGGCACCACCCAAGAAAACGGAGAAACTTGAGGAAAATATAGAGGAGATAAAGACCTCAATAAACCAGATATTAAAAGACATGTCTAATTTAGACAAGCTGACGGTGGAGATTAAAGAACTCCAAAAACTGGTTAAAGAAAAGGACAAGATCATCAAGAAACTTGAACAACGTGTAGATGAACTTGAACAATTCACTAGAAAAGATGATGTTATAATATCTGGACTAGAAACAAGGCTGTTGGGTATTTTCTCCTCCAAACATTCTTAAAACCTTTAACAAGACAACCAGAGTCAAGAAACACCAGTGAGACAGAAAGTCAAATTTAGCTCGCGAGGAGTGCAGACAGTCCGTACACGTAGTACCACTGAGAGCACTGAGGACTGCTGCGCATGCTCACTCTTTTTATTAGGAGAAGCCCTACCCACATTGTGAAACTTGTCCTAAAGGTGGGGGGAACTTCGCATGACAAGTTTCCTCCCGTAATACAAAACATCTTATGGCACGTATGCCAATGGTTGCAGCTGTGTGGAGAAACGGTTCCTTTTGTTTAATCTTATCATTGAAGGTCAGCACATCCCGTTCTTGCAGGCTCCTCTGTTTGCACTTATCATCTGTTCTGCAAAAGCTTGGAGTGTCCTGTTTTGTACAGTAAGCATATGTACAGCATAAGGTCAAAATAACCTCCAGCTCTTCACTCCCAGTTCAAACTGACCCCAGCATGCTTCACTCCCAGTCGTTACTGGCTACAAAAACAAAGTTGTGCTATCAGTGTAATAATAACAAGTACATTCTCAGGGTTGCGTTAAGACAGGTGCAAAACAGCTCAATAACATTTCATCAGAACAAAGACAAAGGAACAAATGTTTAACAGTGATAAAAATATATATATATACAAAATCTTTAACATTTCCCTCCTGTTATCGCTTGTTAAACATATAGTAGGCATCACCTAGCTTAGCACTTCTTTTGTGATTTTCACTAAGAGGTTCATCATGGTATGTTCTACAGGCTTACACCCCAGAGGTTATGTCATCATTGTCATCATCATCAGTGTCTGGGTCATCATACTTCCATTGGTCTGGGTACAGGTCATGAGAGCCGTTCTTCCTCGTCGTCGTCGTTTTGCCCCAGGAGTGGATATGAAGCTGGTCCCCCTCCTGGTCCTGGACCTATTGCTGTGGTTATCATTCTATTTACAAGGCCTCGAAGACATGGAATACAACAACATCCACACAATGTTAGAATCGCAGCAAACACTGCTATAGACACCAATAGTGAAGAAATCAAAGACCTCCATTTTCCCATCCCTTCCAGCCACCAATCCCAGCCTTCGGTGTTTACTCCACTGTGCTCTTTCATCTTCCTGTTCAACGTCCTCAGACCGTCGATGGCTTGAGTGAGGCTGCCATCTGCAGCTGTGTTGTTGGGAATGAATGTGCAGCATTGTTCTCCGAACATGGCACAAACACCTCCTTTCTCTGCCAACAACATATCCAGAGCAATACGGTTCTGGAAGGCCATAAGGGACGTGGCTTCTAACTGTGAATGGACAGCCTTAAATCCTTCCTCAGTCCAATTTCCTAATTTCTGTACATTGTAGTGGATGTAGTTTATTCTGTCCACGTTCTTATTAATTGAACACCACCAACAGATGGAGGATTCGAATCCAGCTGCTATTTGATCAGCCAGTTTATACTCGTCAGGCACTCCTCTGGGGACTCCTATCGCATCAATATATGTTGGATCTCCCACTCCTTTCCAGTCTCTTTTTACTCTATGTCTGGTTATGCCTTTCTGCCAGTCTTCAGGAATGAGAGAGGCTGTATATGTCATGACTTCTTCAGGTGCCATGGGTATGGCTTTAACTGGTAACAATAATGATATTAATGCACAATAACCTGACACATTTCTTGGCAGTCTGTCAAAGATTCTGTTATCACCACACCACCACCATATATCACTCCTACTGACAGGTTTGAATGTGGACTTACTATGGACCACATCCTTACACCAGGCAGTGTGGTTTAAGCTACCCAAAGTCGTGCTTGTCCCTGTCAAGTTTACACATGTATGGTTAGCATGCCCAACTTTGCTTGAAAATAAAGGTTTAATCTTAGTCAATTTGGTCAATGGATAGATCTTGTCCCACTTAGAACAACTGTTGTTTGTTGCAATGTATGTCTGTGTCATTACAGTCAACAGACAGTCTGTGGTTAATGCTGCCGGTATTACCTGTAATATAGGTCTGGGTCCCATACATACAACACAGTCCTTCTTTGTAGCTAGTCCTGCTTGTTCTGCCATTAAAAGCCAATTGTTATTTTGTCCACTAATTCCTGTAGTTACTAGGAACCAGTCATCTGTTTTCATGTCCTTTGTAGTTCTTATGGATGCACCCTTTGTCCTGCTGAGATCAGTCATAACTGGTTGCTTTAATGTCTTGTTAGCTGTAGCCATGATATTATCTTCACACAATATCAGGGAGAAGTAGGGGTCAGACCCTGTTTTGTGGACCCACAACAAAAACAACCAACATTCTGAATCCGGTGTTCCTGGTGGGATTATGGATTTGTTTTTTGTATCCACTACAATCAGCAAGCTATCCTCTGTTTGATACATTTTAAGAAATTGGCTTTGGTACTTAGCCCACCCGGTTTGTTCCCATCTAGGCGTCCATCTGTCATACCTATCTGCCACCAAGGTCTCCCATCTCTTATCCTGTTGATCATTTGTCATATACCAATCATAGCCACTATACCATGATCCCTGTTGATCATCCTGTGTCCGTGTCAAGGATGTAAAAGGGACTTTGATTACTACTGAAGCATTTCGGGGAAAGCAGGCCTGTACACCAAATTGATATGCTCTTTGTTTACTACATCGATGCCCTACAGGTATACGTGGATTGGGGTCTTTGCCCTCTCTTTTTGGCCTATTTAGTTTGTTGATGTGTCCCTTACCATCGTGTCCTGTGCTTATGGTTTTCAATAATAAGCCCAATCCGAAAAAGAAAAGTAGCATAATAAGGACTGTCCATGGGGTCCAGGGACCCTCGTTCTTTTTGTTTTTTACTTTCGTCATTTCTACACACTACAGCACACCTATGTTCAGAACAGTGGTTTCTAAAGTCTTCTGCTAGCTTTCGTGTCTAACCTGGATCTTAACACCAAGCTCACACACTATTACTAGTCTTATCCTACTGTTCTTACTGTGTGTCTGTGTCTGCAGAAATGACTTTCTTACAGTGAGTTAAATGAATCCATGTACTTCTTTCCCCAATTTTCAAAGCTGTGGGTGTTATGAGTAGTACTTGATGGGGCCCTTCCCACTTAGGTGAATTCCAGTGTTTTCTCTTGATGCTTCTTATCAACACCCAGTCTCCAGGTACCACTTTAGGGTCATCCTGTGGAGAAATGGGATCATCAGTGTTTGAAACTCTCCCTCGTTGTCTTTCTAACATCTTCCTCATGTAATCTGCCAAATTGGCTTCCTCAGGTACATCCCAAATTTGCCCATAATATGGTAGTCGATATTTTCTTCCAAACAATGTTTCATAAGGTGTCAAACCCGTGGTGCAAGTTATGTTTATGTACATCTTCACCAAATCTATACAGTGTGTCCATGGTCTGCCTGTTTCGTCCATAGTCTTTCTAAGTCTGTTTTTTTACTGTCCCATTCATCCTTTCCACTAATCCGGCACTTTGTGGATGATAAGCACAGTGATTTTTGAGATTAATCTGTAGCGCTTCTCCTACATATTGCACTATTGTATTAACAAAGTGCGCTCCATTATCTGAATAGACTGTTTCTGGTATTCCAAATCGTGGAATGATGTCTTTGCACAATGCTTTAGCCACTGTAAGTGCATGTGCATGTTTTGTGGGGAACAATTCTACCCATTTTGAGAAGGCATCAATTATGACTAACCAAAATTCCTTCCCTTCATGTTTACTCAACTGTATATAATCCATATGAATCACTTGAAAGGGATATTGTGGTGTTGGAAATTTGCCTCTTTGGGGTCTCAAATTGCCTTGTGAGTTGTTTTTTGCACGTCATGCATGCTCTACAATGCTGTTTTGCATATGCATCAAACCTATAAAGACAAAAAATAGATTGTATTTGCGATATCATACCCCCTGATGAGACATGCGTCACGCCATGGCTCATGATAGCTGCCCATTTAAACATATTTTTTGGCAATATGGGTTTCTTTTGTGGTCATGAGTACAAATCATTTGCGAATGTAGCTCCTTTGTTTAACCACATTTGTTTTTCCTTTTCAGGTGCCTGTTGTTGCATGTCAGCAAGCAGTGTGTGACCTAAATGCAAATCTGGAGTGGTTTCCTGTACAACAAAAACAGAAGAAGTTGCTGCTGCCTTTGCGGTTTTGTCAGCGAAATCATTTCCTTTTGAAACGACATCAGAGCCTTTGGTGTGAGCCGCACATTTGCATATAGCAATCTGTTTTGGCCATTTGACAGCTTTCAGTAGTGCAGTTAGAAGAGTGGCATGAGTCACCGGTTTTCCAGACGACGTCACCATCCCACGCTCTTCCCACAATTTTGCAAACACATGCACTGTGCTGAAAGCGTACTGGCTGGAGACAGGAATGTCATATTTGTTTGCAACAAAAGCGCTGAGACTGCATGCGGGACCTTCAATGTCAACTGATGGAATAAAACAACAGTACTGCTACTTTGAACAGCCATGGAGGCTGCAATCACAGCTCGTACACATGGTAGTAGAGCACTTGCCACTGCATCCAATCTAGATGAGTAGTATGCCACTGGTCTTAATTTGGTGCCATGTGATTGTAATAAGACACTTGTCATGAAATTGTTTCTACAATCCACAGTCTGAATGAATGGCTTACTATAATCCGGCAGTGCCAAAACTGTAGATGACACTAATGTTTGTTTTACTTTCACAAAGGCTTCCTCAGCATCTTTGTTCCATTCCAACATGGTTGACATTGAAATATCATCTTTATACATCAAATCTGAAAGTGGACTAGTTAACTCTGCATAGCAAGGAATCCACGCTCTGCAATAGTTTGTCAGTCCAAGAAATGACATCATCTGCTTTTTGGTTTGTGGTTTTGGAGCATTCAAAATTGCTTCTTTCCTATCAGACAAAATAGCGCGCCCTGTTGCTGACAATTCATGTCCTAAATATTTTACTTTATCCCTACACAACTGAACTTTGTTTTTACTCACTTGTGGCCATTATCAAATAAGAAACACAATAATGCTACTGTGTCTGTGCCCTCAGGGTCAAGCTCCCCATCTAATGGAGGTGCTGTGGGTGTTTTTGTCTGACTGCGTGTTTGTGGCTTTCCTTGTTTTTCACTTTTTACTTTAGGTCGCACTGCCATATCATACTGCGGTGGCGGCACATCATCATCCTCTGGTAGAGGAGGGTACAAATGCGTTGTTGCCGACGGTCCAGCCGTCGGTGGTTTCTGAGGTTGTTCAGGTTCTTTATGTTGAATTATTACATCTTCCTCTGCCTTACCTTCCCCTTTCTTTTCCCTTGCTTTTTCCACCCTCCTCTTCTCTGCTCCTTTCTGTCTGCTCTGCGCCTCTTCCTCCCAAAATGCCACCAAGTCTGCTCCTATTTTCTGCTTCTTTTTCTCATCACCTTTATGTTCTTTTTCCAGCTTCTCCTTCAACTTCTGAATACTGGTCAAGTTTAGTCGTCCGTCAAAGTCATGTTTATTAATCCAGGTCTCCAATTTCTTTGTTGTCTTTGGATTTTTTGCTTCCATAAATTTCCAGTCGTCAGTTGATAAATTTTCTTTCTTTTTAGACGTCTTTCCCCCCCTTTTTATTATTCTTTGTTATAATTTGGACTTCAGACGGGGGCACACCTAGGGTGTTCTAAATCTGAAGTTTTCACTTTCTTTGGACGTGACAATTAACAGTCCGTCGTGTGGTTGATTCCTTTCACCTCCCTGTAGGAAGCGGAATCACTTGCCTCTGCTTCCACACACGGTTGTCACTTACTTTGTCCAAAGTATTACACGTTCACACTTTTATTCCCTACCGGTACATGTATATAAACAGAGGAGTCCGCACCCTCCTTCGGAATTTAACTACGTGCGTTCCTCGCCATCGTAGAGGAGTCCGACCTCCTCGCAGAATTTAACTGTGTTTCATTAACAGATGATTCTACGTCATCGCTTGCGGAATTTAACTGTTTATGTGATCTGATCACCACTCATCCAGTACTGTTACAAAGAAATTTTACTCACTGGCTCGACCTCCTGTCTGTCTTCTTCGGGAAAATCTCGTCAACCAGACAATGCCAACGGCGGTCGACAATTGCAGACACGATCAATCGATCGGACCTTGGCCAAGGATTTTCGTCTGGACTTGACGACCTCTGCCGGACACCTCCGGTGTTGTTGAGATCCCGGACTGAGCCCCCAGTCAATGTTGGGTATTTTCTCCTCCAAACATTCTTAAAACCTTTAACAAGACAACCAGAGTCAAGAAACACCAGTGAGACAGAAAGTCAAATTTAGCTCGTGAGGAGTGCAGACAGTCCGTACACGTAGTACCACTGAGAGCACTGAGGACTGCTGCGCATGCTCACTCTTTTTATTAGGAGAAGCCCTACCCACATTGTGAAACTTGTCCTAAAGGTGGGGGGAACTTCGCATGACAAGTTTCCTCCCGTAATACAAAACATCTTATGGCACGTATGCCAATGGTTGCAGCTGTGTGGAGAAACGGTTCCTTTTGTTTAATCTTATCATTGAAGGTCAGCACATCCTGTTCTTGCAGGCTCCTCTGTTTGCACTTATCATCTGTTCTGCAAAAGCTTGGAGTGTCCTGTTTTGTACAGTAAGCATTTGTACAGCATAAGGTCAAAATAACCTCCAGCTCTTCACTCCCAGTTCAAACTGACCCCAGCATGCTTCACTCCCAGTCGTTAGTGGCTACAAAAACAAAGTTGTGCTATCAGTGTAATAATAACAAGTACATTCTCAGGGTTGCGTTAAGACAGGTGCAAAACAGCTCAATAACATTTCATCAGAACAAAGACAAAGGAACAAATGTTTAACAGTGATAAAAATATATATATATATACAAAATCTTTAACAAAGGCATCGGACATATGCAAGGGTGGTGGATTCTGGTGGAACCAGTGGGGAGAATGCACCACCTGAAGAACAACAATCATTGGAACAGCAAGTTACAAACTTTTTATATCAAAATGGTGTTGACATCCATCAAGACACAATATCAGACTGCTATACTGTTCCAACTAAAGATAGAAAAAATAAACTGTCTAACATTGTTATACGATTTACAAGCAGAAAATATAAAAATGAAGTATTAAGACAGGCAAAGAATTTGAAAGGAACAAGTGTCTATATAAATGAGCATTTAACAAAAAAAAAATGCAGATATTGCTAGGGAAGCAAGACTATTAAAAAAACAGAAGCACATTGTTGCTACATGGGTCTGGAATTGTAGAGTGTGGATTAGAGTAAAAGAAGGAACAAACGGTATACAAATCAAAAACATGGAGGACCTTACGAAATACAGACCTGAATAGACAATCAAATATGACGTCTGTTGGTAATTGGACCAACAAAAAAAAAATCTGATCAAACATGGAAATAGATGATAAAATATATGACATAGACACTAATATTGATGAAAGTATATTTGACTTAAAAACGATTGGTTGTGAGTATTATACGGTAGAACAGCTAAATAGTGAAAAAAATGCAGAAGATACCCTGTCACTCTTACATATAAACAGTCGAAGCTTGTATTGTAAAATGTCGCAAATAAAAGATTATTTAAATCAGTTTAAAAATAGATTTAGTATTGTTGCAATCACTGAATCTTGGCTTAATGATGATCTCATGGCTGATGTTCAAATAGAGGGATATGAGCTGTATTTTGTGAACAGAAGAGATAAAAGGGGCGGTGGTGTTGCTCTGTACATAAAGGCAGATCTGATATGTACAATTGTAGAAGAAATGACAACTGTGGATGACATCATAGAAATTGTAACAGTGGAACTTGTACATGAAACATCTAAAAATATTTTAATCAGTTGTGTATACAGAGCACCAGACACTTGTGTTGTGAAATTTACAGATAGAATAATAGAGTTATTCCATCAAATTAAAAACAAAACGCTTTTTATATGTGGAGACTTTAACATTAACATAGAGAGCTCCAGTTGCCAAAGAATAAGTGATTTTGTGAATTCAATGTATAGTTTGGGGTTATTCCACTTGATAACAAAACCAACCAGAATCACATCGCAAAGTGCAACGGTAATCGACAATATATTTACAAACAGAACAGATGAAATTATCAGGAATGGGATCTTGATGACAGATGTTAGTGATCATTTACCAGTCTTTTCAATATTTAAATATAAAAATAGGTACAAGAAAAAAACTGTTATAAACTTTAAAAGAGACAAGTCAGTAAAAGCCTTAGAGGCATTAAAATATGATCTTAAAAAATCAAAATTGGGAGAAGTTTATGTCAGTGATGTTAATGTAGCATATAACTCATTTATGAAAATATTGATGAAATCATATAATAAAAACTGTAAATTAATAGAATTAGTAAGAAAAGAGTAAATAAACCATGGCTGACAAGGGAATAAAAAATGCTTGTGCAAAGAAAAAACTATTTATACAGGTGCTTTTTAAAAATGCAAACAAAGGAAACAGAACACAGATACAAAAAATATAAAATAAACTATTGACAATAATTAGGAAACAAAAAAAAGATTATTATAGTGAACAATTAAATAAGAGTAAAGATAATATGAGGGCAACATGGGGAATTATAAAAAGTGTGATTGAAAGTGATGGAGCGAAAGCAACTTTTCCAAATTACTTTGTCAAAGAAAATAAAGAGATATATGACATAAAAGAAGTGGCAAATGGGTTTAATGATTATTTTTCAAATGTAGGATCAAGTCTGGTGGGAAATAAACCAATAGTAGAAGATACATTACATACACTTGTAAATACGGTCAATAGTATTTCCTGGACAATGTGGAAAAAGATGAAATAAGAAATATTGTAAAAAACTGTGTAAGCAAAAGATCAACTGACCATGAAGATTTAGACATGATGACTGTAAAAAGTATAATAGAAACTGTTATTGAACCATTTACTTATATTTGCAATCTGTCTCTGTCAACAGGGATTTTTCCAGATGAAATTAAAATTGCCAAGGTAGTCCCATTATATAAAAATGGAGACAAACATAAATTCTCTAATTACAGGCCAGTATCATTGCTTCCACAGTTTTCTAAAATTATGGAAAAAGTTTTTGTGACAAGGTTGGATAAATTCACTGAGAAACATCATATTTTAAATAATGCTCAGTATGGATTCAGAACAAAACATTCGACAGCTATGGCAATTATGGAATTAATAGAGAAAATATCAACAACAATAGAAAATAAGGATTATTTTGTAAGTATTTTTATTGACTTGAAAAAGCTTTTGATGTTATTGACCACTCAAGATTGCTTCACAAGTTACAACAATATGGAATAAGAGGTATTGCACATCAGTGGGTAAAAAGCTACTTAGAAAACAGAAAACAGTTTGTTCAGATAAATAATATCAAATCAGAATTGTGTAATATTGCTTATGGAGTACCACAAGGATCAGTACTTGGACCCAAACTGTTTATTTTGTATATCAATGATTTTGTGAATGTATCTAATGTGCTTGGTAGCATTTTATTTGCTGATGATACAACGCTGTTTTACTCTGGATCAGATATACAGGAAGTAGCACAAGTCATAAAAACAGAATTGGAAAAGGTTAAGCATTGGTTTGATATAAACATACTGTCACTAAATATTAATAAGACAAATTTCATATTGTTTAATGACAGAGCAAAAAAAAAAAAAATAACATGTCATTACAAATAGATGGAATGGATATACAAAGGGTAAAAGAAATGAAATTTTTAGGAGTCATAATTGATGAAGATCTTACATGGAAGTCACACATAAATTACATAAAAGGAAAAATAGCGAAAGCCATTGCTGTTTTGCATAAAGTAAAATATTCATTAAATAGTTATGGTTTATTAACATTGTACAATTCATTGATTTTCCCATATTTAACTTATTGTGTAGAAATCTGGGGATCAACATATACAACTTATATACAACCTTTGTTTATTCTGCAGAAAAGGGCTTTAAGGGTGATTAGCAACAGTGGTTTTAGAGATCCATCTAATCCATTGTTCATTAAATACAGGGTACTTAAATTTCATGATTTGGTCGATTTGAAAATATTACAAACAATGTATCAAGCTAATAAAAATGCTTTACCAACAAACATTCAAAATATGTTTGAGAAAAGAGTAAGTAGTTATAAACTGAAAGGAATAGAAGTCTTTAGAAAACCAAGATACAGAACCAAAGTAAAAGAACGGAGTATTGCAGTAAATGGTGTAAAATTATGGAACAATCTCAACAAAGAAATTAAAGAATTAAGGTCGCTTAAATTATTTAAAAAAACGTATTAAACTAGATGTATTAAGTAAGTATGAAACTATAAAATAAGTTAGTGGGCTGTAAGGAAGTAAAAAAAAAAAAAAAGTAATTTGTTAATAATGTATAAAATGTTTTAAGTTTAAAAATGTAACCTGTCAGAGATGTAATCTATTTAATAATGGTCATAATTATGAAATAAGTCAGTGGTATGTGACAAGTTAAAGAAATACAATCTGTTAAATAATGTTGAAAAATGATGCTGGATATTGAAAGATTGTATTGTTAAAAGGGGCAGAAAATATAAGACTTGTTCTTCTCTCTGCTCCTTTTCATTCTGGTAATGGAAATGCTTTATTTCTGCTTTTCTGTTTTTTTTTTTTAAATGAATGAATGAATGAAATATAAGGTTGTTGTTCCACTAAACACGGCAGCAAAACTGTAAACTTAATAAGTGAGTGATCAGAGACCACTGATGTAAGAGGCATGATGTCAATATTCGTGACAGCAATACTACGTGCAAGAACCAAATCCAGGGTATTTCCACTAATGTGCATCAAATCCCGAATACATTGCCGAAATCCTAATGCATCCACAATTTCCATAAATGATTTGCAAAGGAGATCAGAAGGTTTATTTATATGAACGTTAAAGTCACCAATGATTAGAATGCTATCTGCACTAGTTGACAAGTTAGAGATGAACGCACCAAATTCATCAAAGAATTCAGATTTTGGACCAGGAGGCCTATATACAGTGACAAAAGTAATACGGCTGATTTCTTTCTTCTGACCTTGGCAATGTGTAATATCCTGAGCAGAGCGGAGAATGAGATGTTCAAACGAGTTATATTTGTGACCCCCAACTGCTAATAAGCTAAACCTAGATTTATAAATAAGAGCAACACCCCCGCCTTGCTTCGCATAACGAGGGACATGACTGAATGTATATGCTGGTGAGCAGGCCTCATTTAAGGGTAGGACAGCTGTAGGTATAAGCCAGGTTTATTATATATACAAGGTCTATTAGAAAAGTATCCAACCTTATTATTTTTTTCAAAAACCATATGGATTTGAATCACGTGTGATTGCGTCAGCCAAGCTTGAACCTTCGTGCGCATGCGTGAGTTTTTTCACGCCTGTCGGTTGCATCATTCGACTGTGAGCAGGCTTTGAGTGAGGAGTGGTCCACCCCTCTCGTCGTTTTTTTCATTGTTTAGGAATGGCTCAGACTGCCGCTTTGCTTGATCAAAATTTTTTCAGAAACTGTGAGGGACATCAAAGTGGACACCATTCGAGAAATTCAGATGGTTTTTGGTGAAAATGTTATGGGCTTCAAAGAAATTACGGAGTGTTACTGTCGCTTTAAGGACGGCCCAGAGCGACATTTTCCGGCAGATTTCACTTTTAACAAGAGATTTTGTCATGGAAAGCCGAGCGGAGGCTTCGCGCATCACAATGGATTCGCTACTGGAGCGAGACAAAACCACTTCCGTTTTGGTCTCACAGGATGGCTTTGAGATGGCATTCAGACAGCTGTCGGTGGTTTTTCCATCGAGTGATTATCCGAGAAATTGTGGATGTGCCTGGTCCTGTGAGGCTTCATCACGGCGTTGCTTTGCGCCATGCGACACCGCCGCGACACGCAAAGCCTCCGCTCCTCTTTCCATGACAAAAACTCCTGTAACAGTGGAATGTGCCGTTCATTTCCAAACTGGACGCTGTGTTTTATCCGGGAAGTCATCTGGCTAGCACAGGAATTGTAAAAAGACGTGGACATCAGCACTTTTTCGGCACATTGAGACAGACGTGCGGAGGAATTCCGCGCGTCGCGGCGGTGCCACATGGCACAAAGCAACACCGTGATGAAGCCTCACAGGACATGTTCTGGCATGTCCAGGCACATCCACAATTTCTCGGATAATCACTCGATGGAAAAACCACTGACAGATGACTGAACGCCATCTCAAAGCCGTCCTGTGAGACCAAAACGGAGGTGGTTTGTCTCACTCCAGTAGCGAAGCCTCCGCTCGGCTTTCCATGACAAAATCTCTTGTTAAAAGTGAAATCTGCTGGAAAATGGTTGATGTCCAGCTCTTGTGATAACCAGAGAAATTGCACACGATGGTCACGGATCCATACAGCCATCCGTTTAGAAATGAAATGGTCGCTCAGCCTGTCGATGGCGGCTTCGGAGCGCGGCGCACCACCAGTCGCTCTGGGCCGTCCTTAAAGCGACAGTAACACTACGTAATCTCTTTGAAGCCCATATAATTTTCACCAAAACCCATCTGAATTTCTCGAATGGTGTCCACTTTGATGTCCCTCACAAAAAAATTTTGATCAAGCAAAGCGGCAGTCTCTGAGCCATTCCTAAACAATGAAAAAAAAACGACGAGAGGGGTGGACCACTCCTCACTCAAAGCCTGCTCACAGGCGAATGACGCAACCGACAGGCGTGAAAAATCTCACGCATGCGCACGAAGGTTCAAGCTTGGCTGACGCAATCACACGTGATTCAAATCCATATGGTTTTTGAAAAAAATGTCAGATATTTTTCTAATAGACCTTGTGTGTGTGTATATATGTATATATATATATATATATATATATATATATATATATATATATATATATATATATATATACACACACACAAGGTCTATATATATATATATATATATATATATATATATACACACACACAAGGTCTATTAGAAAAGTATCCGACCTTTTTATTTTTTTCAAAAACCTGATGGATTTGAATCATCTCTCTCTCTGGCCATCCCTCTCCCTGGCCTTCTCTCTCTGGCCATCCCTCTCCCTGGCCTTCTCTCTCTGACCATCCCTCTCTCTGGCCTTCTCTGTCTCTGACCATCCCTCTCTCTGGCCATCTCTCTCTCTGACCATCTCTCTCTCTGACCATCCCTCTCTCTGGCCTTCTCTCTCTGACCATCCCTCTCTCTGGCCATCTCTCTCTCTGGCCTTCTCTCTCTGGCCATCCCTCTCTCTTTGGCCATCCCTCTCTCTGGCCTTCTCTCTCTCTCTCTCTCTCTGACCATCTCTCTCTCTGGCCATCTCTCTCTCTGGCCTTCTCTCTCTGACTATCACTCTCTCTGGTCATCTCTCTCTTTGGCTATCCCTCTCTCTGGCCTTCTTTCTCTGACCATCCCTCTCTCTGGCCATCTCTCTCTCTGACCATCCCTCTCTCTGGCCTTCTCTCTCTCTGACCATCCCCCTCTCTGGCCATCTCTCTCTGACCATCCCTTTCTCTGTCCATCTCTCTCTTTGGCCATCCCTCTCTCTGGCCTTCTCTCTCTCTGACCATCCCTCTATTTGGCCTTCTCTCTCTTTGACCATCCCTCTTTCTGGCCTTCTCTCTCTGACCATCCCTTTCTCTGGCCATCTCTCTTTGGCCATCCCTCTCTCTGGCCTTCTCTCTCTCTGACCATCCCTCTATTTGGCCTTCTCTCTCTGACCATCCCCCTCTCTGGTCATCTCTCTCTTTGGCTATCCCTCTCTCTGGCCTTCTCTCTCTGACCATCCCCCTCTCTGGCCATCTCTCTCTCTGACCATCCCTCTCTCTGGCCTTCTCTCTCTCTGACCATCCCCCTCTCTGACCATCCCTTTCTCTGTCCATCTCTCTCTTTGGCCATCCCTCTCTCTGGCCTTCTCTCTCTCTGACCATCCCTCTATTTGGCCTTCTCTCTCTTTGACCATCCCTCTTTCTGGCCTTCTCTCTCTGACCATCCCTTTCTCTGGCCATCTCTCTTTGGCCATCCCTCTCTCTGGCCTTCTCTCTCTCTGACCATCCCTCTATTGGCCTTCCTCTCATCTGACCATCCCCTCTCTGGTCATCTCTCTCTCTGGCCATCCCTCTCTCTGGTCTTCTCTCTCACTGACCATCCCTCTCTCTGGCCATCTCTTTCTCTGGCATTCTCTGTCTCTGACTATCCCTCTCTCTGACCATCCCTCTCTGGCCTTCTCTGTCTCTGACCATCCCTCTCTCTGGCCATCTCTCTCTCTGGCCATCCCTCTCTCTGGCCTTCTCTCTCTCTGACCATCCCTCTCTCTGGCCATCCCTCTCCCTGGCCTTCTCTCTCTGACCATCCCTCTCTCTGACCATCTCTCTCTCTGGCCATCTCTCTCTCTGGCCTTCTCTCTCTCTCTGACCATCCCTCTCTCTGGTCTTCTCTCTCTCTGGCCTTCTCTCTCTCTGGCCTTCTCTCTCTCTGACCATCCCTCTCTCTGGCCACCCCTCTCTCTGACCATCTCTCTCTCTGGCCATCTCTCTCTTGCTGGCCATCTCCTCTCTCTGACCATCCCTCTCTCTGACCATCCCTCTCTCTCTGGCCATCTCTCTCTCTCTCTCTCTGACCATCCCTCTCTCTGGCCTTTTCTTTCTCTCTGGTCTTCTCTCTTTCTCTGGCCTTCTGTCTCTCTGACCATCCCTGTCTCTGCCTGTCTCTCTCTCTCTCTGGCTGTTTCTTTCATGCGGATGATGAGGCTGAATGATGAACGTGTGATGATTAGTGAAATGATGTGCATGAGTTCATAAGTGAAAGCTGAGACAAACACAAAGGTCATGTGACATGAAATGAGAATAATTTTCCCACAATAATCATGAAACCAGAAGAGCTAGAATTATGAGCTGGAGATCAGCTTCTCCGGGGGTCACCAAAGGTCATGGGGGGGAAAGTTTTAGATCTTTGAGTTCATCTCATACAAAATGGGAGCAAAACCAAAAGTGTTGCGTTTATATTTTTGTTGAGTGTGTGTGTGTGTGTGTGTGTGTATATCCCTCTCTCTGGCCTTCTCTCTCTCTGACCATCCCCCTCTCTGGCCATCACTCTCTTTGGCCATCCCTCTCTCTGGCCTTCTCTCTCTCTGACCATCCCTCTATTTGGCCTTCTCTCTCTTTGACCATCCCTCTTTCTGGCCTTCTCTCTCTGACCATCCCTTTCTCTGGCCATCTCTCTTTGGCCATCCCTCTCTCTGGCCTTCTCTCTCTCTGACCATCCCTCTATTTGGCCTTCTCTCTCTCTGACCATCCCCCTCTCTGGCCATCTCTCTCTTTGGCCATCCCTCTCTCTGGCCATCTCTTTCTTTGGCTATCCCTCTCTCTGGCCATCTCTCTCTCTGACCATCCCTCTCTCTGGCCATCTCTCTCTCTGACCATCCCTCTCTCTGGCCTTCTCTCTCTCTGACCATCCCCCTCTCTGGCCATCTCTCTCTTTGGCCATCCCTCTCTCTGGCCTTCTCTCTCTCTGACCATCCCTCTATTTGGCCTTCTCTCTCTTTGACCATCCCTCTTTCTGGCCTTCTCTCTCTGACCATCCCTTTCTCTGGCCATGTCTCTTTGGCCATCCCTCTCTCTGGCCTTCTCTCTCTCTGACCATCCCTCTATTTGGCCTTCTCTCTCTGACCATCCCCCTCTCTGGCCATCTCTCTCTGACCATCCCTTTCTCTGTCCATCTCTCTCTTTGGCCATCGCTCTCTCTGGCCATCCCTCTCTCTCGGGCCATCCCTCTCTCTGGCCATCCCTCTCTCTCGGCCCTCCCTCTCTCTGGCCCTCCCTCTCTCTCTCTCTGACCATCCCTCTCTCTGGCCTTCTCTCTCTCTGGCCTTCTCTCTCTCTGACCATCCCTCTCTCTGGCCACCCCTCTCTCTGACCATCTCTCTCTTTCTGGCCATCTCCCTCTCTCTGACCATCCCTCTCTCTCTGGCCATCTCTCTCTCTCTCTGACCATCCCTCTCTCTGGCCTTTTCTCTCTCTCTGGTCTTCTCTCTTTCTCTGGCCTTCTCTCTCTCTCTGACCATCCCTGTCTCTGCCTGTCTCTCTCTCTCTTTCTGGCTGTTTCTTTCATGCGGATGATGAGGTTGAATGATGAACGTGTGATGATTAGTGAAATTAGGTGCATGAGTTCATAAGTGAAAGCTGAGACAAACACAAAGGTCATGTGACATGAAATGAGAATAATTTTCCCACAATAATCATGAAACCAGAAGAGCTAGAATTATGAGCTGGAGATCAGCTTCTCCGGGGGTCACCAAAGGTCATGGGGGGGGAGGGTCATGACAAATTATACACACACACATACAGTACATATATATATATATGTGTATATATGTATATGTGTGTGTGTGTGTGTCCCTTGTGCACAGTAAAACAGGCAGTTATACCACACAATGAAATTCTTTGTTCGCTCTCCCTAGAAAATTTGCATGTTCACATTAAAAAAGAAAAGAACATTATTAGACTGCACAATGGATTATATACACTATTTAAAGGATGTACAGTTTAGAGGATGTGCTGTTTATGCAGTATTGGCAATTTTGTGCAATAAGGCGTACTTTAAGCAGCATTCCTGCTATGCCGGAGCCATAAATCGGTGCACGGAGCATAAATCGTGAACAGAGCTAGTTTAATAACTAGTGTGCTGCCCGTGGGGATCCTAGATTGGGTAGTATTTATAAAATAGGTAGCAGACATTTTTAAATATATATATATATATATATAATATATATATATATATATATATATATATATATATATATATATATAATATATATATATATATATATTAATATAAATATAAATTTTTCAAGGTAATAAATCAAGCCAAGCGGGCTGCGGCCTCAATTTTATCTAAATTCTGGGCCTTTTAGTGAAGCTTAGGGATCGTGGCCAGTGATTACCTTAGTATTTCTTCTATTTTTCTTGGTATGTAATGCTGACAAATTATACTGCATTTCTTGTCTTTCTGACGCCTGATTATGTTTGTTTTTTCTCTGTGTTTGAGGTGTGTTCCATTCAAAAGTGGTTGCGGGTGCTTTCTTCTGCAGTTGTCATGAAATAGACGGGATCTGCCCCCTTCTGAAATGGTGTGTGAGTCCACAATGTAAATTTTAATGTCCATTGTTCAGTGTTGTTAGCTAATCTATGTAGCTTCTATAAAAAAAATAATAATTATTATTATAAATATTAATGATCAGTTTTTGCACCATTCATCGTTGACCTAAAATGCATAAACATCTCCACAGTTTGTGCATGATCAAAACTGCATGCACACATGCAGAGCTTTTTGTCTTTCTTTTTGTCATCTTTTGTAAGCAGGTGCTTTTAATTTGACAAACAGACTGTGGCAGAAGATATTAAAAACATTACATATTTCACTCATGGTAATAGGAACATAGCACTTATCTAAAGTGACTAAAGCAATTGAACTACAAAAACAATAAACCAATAACACTAACACTGTTAAACTAACATAAACCACAATAACATTTAAAACCTCCAAACCCCAAACTTAGCTAAAATCGCTCATTTCTAAATGTGGTGAAGTGGACAAGTTACTTTTAATCATCAAGACAATTGGAAATCATGAATAAACATGATAAGTCGGGCTTCTGACACCACCCTAGGAATTCTGCAATTAAAATAACTTCAACTCAAGACACACAGGTTCATTGCAAATGAGACAAAGAAGTGGTTCCAAAATACAAAAGAATTTACTAACAATGAAAGTATTTAAAATGACAATTTATAAATCCTAACTTTAAAACACTACTGAACATAGCCACATGAGGGTAACTGTTAAAGATTTTATATATATATATATATATATATATTTATAACTGAAAAAGAAAAACAAATGTGGTTAAATAAAGGAGCTACATATGCAAATGATTTGTACTTATGACATCATTCCACGATTTGGAATACCAGAAACAGTCTATTCAGATAATGGAGCGCATTTTGTTAATACAATAGTGCAACATGTGGGAGAAGCGCTACAGATTAATCTCAAAAATCATTGTGCTTATCATCCACAAAGTGCCGGATTAGTAGAAAGGATGAATGGGACAGTAAAAAACAGACTTAGGAAGACAATGGAGGAAACAGGCAGACCATGGACACATTGTATAGATTTGGTAAAAATGTATATAAACATAACTAGTACCATGGGGTTGACACCTTATGAAACATTGTTTGGCAGAACATACCGATTGCCATATTACGGGCAAATTTGGGATGTACCTGAGGAAGCCAATTTGGCAGATTACATGAGGAAGATGTTAGAAAGACAACGAGGGAGAGTTTCAAACACTGATGATCCCATTTCTCCACAGGATGACCCCAAAGTGGTACCTGGAGACTGGGTGTTGATAAGAAGCATCAAGAGAAAACACTGGCATTCACCTAAATGGGAAGGGCCCCATCAAGTACTACTCACAACACCCACAGCCTTGAAAATTGGGGAAATAAGTACATGGATTCATTTAACTCACTGTAAGAAAGTCATTTCTGCAGACACAGACAAACAGTAAGAACAGTAGGATAAGACTAGTAATAGTGTGTGAGCTTGGTGTTAAGATCCAGGTTAGACACGAAAGCTAGCAGAAGACATTAAGAAGCCACTGTTCTGAACATAGGTGTGCTGTAGTGTGCAGAAATGGCGAAAGAAAAAAACAAAAAGAACGAGGGTTCCTGGACCCCATGGACAGCCCTTATTATGCTACTTTTCTTTTTCGGATTGGGCTTATTATTAAAAGCCATAAGCACGGGACATGATAAAAAGGATCACATCCGCAGATTGCAGAGACCAAAAAGGAGTAACGAAGACCCCAGTCTGATAACAAATGCCACAGTACATAGGTGTGATAGGAACAATGCGTACCGATTTGGTGTACAAGCCTGCATTCCTAGAAATGCTTCTGTGGTCATCTCTGTACCATATAGTGCTCTTACCCATGGAACATGGGATGGTGATAGAGGGACTAATTACGGAAATAGTTTCTCATGGTATATGACCAATGATCAACTAGATAAGAGATGGGAAACGTTGGTAGCCGATGAATGGAGTAGATGGACACCAGGATGGGCACAAACCGAGTGGGCTAAGTACCAGAGTCAATTTCTTAAAATGTATCAAACAGATGATAAGCTGTTTATAGTGGTGAATACCACAGAAAAAGGAACCATATTCCCACCTGATATAAAGGGAGACTGTTGGTTGTTCCTCCTTTGGGTATACAAATCAGGAAAAGATCCGTATTTCCATTTTTTCCTCTGTGAAACAGATAGAGTACAGCAACCAATGTTGACAGAATTAAGTACGGCAAAGGGGGTGTCCATACAAGCGAAGGGGGTGTCCATACAAGCAAAGGGGGTGTCCATACAAGGCACAAAAGACATGAAGGTAGATGACTGGTTCCTAGTAACTACAGGAATTAGTGGACAAAATAACAATTGGCTTTTAATGGCAGAACAAGCAGGACTAGCTACAAAGAAGGACTGTGTTGTATGTATGGGACCCAGACCTATATTACAGGTAATACCGGCAGCATTACCCAAAGACTGTCTGCTGACTGTAATGACACAGACATACATTGCAGCAAACAACAACTGTTCTAAGTGGGACAAGATCTATCCATTGACCAAATTGACTAAGATTAAACCTTTATTTTCAAGAATCTTTGACAGACTGCCAAGAAATGTGTCAGGTTATTGTGCATTTATATCATTATTGTTACCAGTTAAAGCCATGCCCATGACACCTGAAGAAGTCATGACATATACAGCCTCTCTCATTCCTGAAGACTGGCAGAAAGGCATAGTCAGACATAGAGTAAAACGAGATTGGAAAGGAGTGGGAGATCCAACATATATTGATGTGATAGGAGTCCCCAGAGGAGTGCCTGACGAGTATAAACTGGCTGATCAAATAGCAGCTGGATTCGAATCCTCCATCTGTTAGTGGTGTTCAATTAATAAGAACGTAGACAGAATAAACTACATCCACTGCAATGTGCAGAAATTAGGAAATTGGACTGAGGAAGGATTTAAGGCTGTCCATTCACAGTTAGAAGCCACGTCCCTTATGGCCTTCCAGAACCATATTGCTCTGGATATGTTGTTGGCAGAGAAAGGAGGAGTTTGTGCCATGTTCGGAGAACAATGCTGCACATTCATTCCCAACAACGCAGCTGCAGATGGCAGCCTTACTCAAGCCATCAACGGTCTGAGGACGTTGAACAGGAAGATGAAAGAGCACAGTGGAGTAAACACCGAAGGCTGGGATTGGTGGCTGGAAGGGATGGGAAAATGGAGGTCTTTGATTTCTTCACTATTAGTGTCTATAGCAGTATTTGCTGCGATTCTAACATTGTGTGGATGTTGTTGTATTCCATGTCTTCGAGGCCTTGTAAATAGAATGATAACCACAGCAATAGGTCCAGGACCAGGAGGGGGACCAGCTTCATATCCACTCCTGAGGCAAAACGACGACGAAGAGGAAGAGGGCTCTCATGACCTGTACCCAGACCAATGGAAGTATGATGACCCAGACACCGATGATGATGACAATGATGACATAACCTCTGGGGTGTAAGCCTGTAGAACATACCATGATGAACCTCTTAGTGAAAATCTCAAAAGAAGTGCTAAGCTAGGTGATGCCTACTATATGTTTAACAAGTGATAACAGGAGGGAAATGTTAAAGATTTATATATATATATATATATATATATATTTATCACTGTTAAACATTTGTACCTTTGTCTTCTTTCTTATGAAAACGTTATTGTGCTGTTTTGCACCAGTCTTAAAAGTAACCCTGAGAATGTACTTGTTATTCAACTTTGTTTTAGCATGCTGAGGTCAGTTTGAACTGGGAGTGAAGATAGTATGCTGAGGTCAGTTTTGACTGTTGTGAATTTATGATGCAAAACAGATGATAAGTGCAACAGAAGAGCCTGCAAGAAATGGATGTGCTGACCTTTGATGATAAGATTAAAGGAAAGAAACTGTTTCTCCACGCAGCTGCACTTATTGACGCATGTGTTTGTTTTACTTGAAGAAACTTGTCATGCGTTCTCCCCCCCCCCCCTTAGGACAAGTTTCACGCTGTGGGTAGGTTTTCCTAATAAAAAGAGTGAGCAGGCGCAACAGTCCTTAGTGCTTTCAGTGGTACTACGTGTACGGACTGTTTGCACTCCTCGCGAGCTAAATTTGACTTTCTGTCTCACTGGTGTTTTTTGACTCTGTTTGTCTTGTTAAAGGTTTTAAGAATGTTTGGAGGAGAAAATACCCAACATTGACCTTGCACCACACAGCTTGGCATTTTAAACAGACAAGCATAAATAATGAATACATATTGGACGAGTACATATCGGTCTGTCTGTCACAGTGATCAGCTGTGAATCAACACCGCACCGGAGCATCAAACAAATACTCTCCTGCAACAATTGGCTGCACTCAACCCACCAGCTGAAAATTGTTAAGGTCATCCATCTTACTACAATCCACCCAGACAAATTGAATTGTTGCGATGGAACAATCTAAACCATTCCAACCCATAGCACAATTACTACCACCTACATTTCACAAGGCCGGAAGAATCCACAAGCACTGCAGACTGCGGAAGATGGTGAACATTAGAATGATGACCTGCAGTGGTCCTAGTTGTCCCCCGAAGTGCAATTCCTTCAATAGTGGAGAGGGAAGAAGTACTAGGCTCCACTGAAGCAGATTCCACCAACAAAGATGGCACAAACACCAGGTCTGCCGGTGGACTCAACTGCGAAGAAGTATGTAAACTCACAACTTCCGCGACCTCTACCTGAGGGGCAAGTTGGGTCACCACTTCCCCCAAAACTAGAGCAACCACGGGGTCCTCAGATCCTGACACCAACCACCCGCCATTATGCCACCATCTGTCCTCTGATGACTCCACTGGGGGGCGGAGAAAGCTCCACTGATGGCGGAGAAAGAACCACAGCCTCATCAGGGAAACCAACACCTACCACCGCCTTCAACAAAAACCAATGAACCTGGTTGGCTCTGGTTAAATCGTCTTTAGGGGCGATTGTATAAACTGTTCCCTTCTCCTCCATCACCGAGGACCACTGATCCTGGATCTTATGACGCCCCTGTATCCCAAAATCTTGCAACCAGACCAACTGGCCCTCCTTCAGGGGCACATCACGGACACGCTGATCATGATCTTTCTTGTGGTACTCTGCAGCAGCGTTCAGCTGATCCTGAGCTCCATCAAAAGCCATCTGCAAGCGGGTCTGGTGCTCTCATACCTACTCATGACCAAAGCCGCGCACAGGCTCCTGAACTCAACCCAACAGAAAATCAACTGGGAGTCTTGGCTCCTGACCAAACATTAGCAGAAAAGGAGACTCACCAGTTGCCTGATGCAGAGTAGTGTTGTAAGCATACAGAACCTGGGCCAAACAGGAACCCCAATCATTCTTCTGAGACACCGGCAGTGTACATAACAGATCATGAAGCATTCTATTAAAATGTTCACATTTCCCATTCCCAGATGGATGGTATGGCATAATACTGGACTTCTCTATGCAATACAAGCCACACAACTGCTGAATCAATAGTAAGTCCCTTCGGCTGCTCCCTTGTTTGCACTTGGGGTCGCCACAGCAAATCCAAATCAATACACTCTCAAAAATCTGCCTCTGATCAGAATGTATCTGGGCTGGAACCCCAAACCTCAAAAATCACTCTGTAACCAAAACTTGAGCTACCATAGCAGCTCGCTGGTCATGGGTAGGGACTGCCCATGTATACTTACTGAAGACGTCGGTCATCATAAGAATGTCTTGATTGATTACCATGATGAGAGTGTAAAATGGTAAAAAATCAATGGCAAGAATCTCATTAGGCCGAGACGCCAACAGGTGTCCCATAGGGCCACGAGCCTTTGGCTGACTCACCTTGGCCACCTGGCACCTCTCACATGCCTGGCACCAATCTGCCACCTCCGCAGACATCCCTGGCCAATACCACTGCTGACGTAAAAGCTCTAGGGTCCTCTTGACCCCTTGATGACTAAGCCCTTGATGAACCTCCGTCAACACATCGGCTTTTAAAGCCGCATGTTGTGAAAGTGTAGGAACACGGACCCACAACAGGGGGCGCAATGAACGGACAATGGAGGAAGGTGAATAACAAGGTTTACTATTGTGAAACGAGCACAATGAATACAACAATCACAATTTGGGGTCGAATCCGCTGGTGTCGTGTGGGCAGGCTCGAAGGTAGGAGACGTCCGTCTCAGTCGAACCGAAACCACCCAGATCTCCTCTGCCACCGAACCCTGGAAATACTGGAACCGCCAAGTCCCGAATTCCCAGGTGGCCACTGCCTCCGCTCGTCGGATCCGGTACTGCTGGCGGGAGAGAGCAACAACACAGGCGTGGATGCGACAGCACCCAGCAACGGAGAGGGGAGAAGCCGCCTCCACCTCCAGTTACAGTATGACAGGCAGGTGAGTACTTATCTAAGCAATTCAGCTGTCCTGAAAAGGTTTAACAAATCTGTTAGCTATTTAGTCAGAATATAAATGCAGAGAACGTTACCTTCGTCTAAAGGCGATATCTCGGCACTGAGGTGGAGACGCCGTCCTCCTGATATACCTCTGTGCTGAGTGGAACAGCTGTGTCCGGTGATGGGTGACAGCTGTCACCCAGGCTGCTCCCATAAGGCGGCAGCGCCCTCTGGTGCCTGGAGCCCGCACTCCAGGCAGGGCGCCCTCTGATGGTGGTGGGCCAGCAGTACCTCCTCTTCAGCGGCCCACACAACAGGACCCCCCCCTCAACGGGCGCCTCCTGGCGCACGGCCGGGCTTGTCCGGATGGCGACGGTAGAAGTCGGCCAGGAGGGACGGGTCCAGGATGAAGCCCTTCTTCACCCAGGAGCGTTCCTCGGGACCGTACCCCTCCCAGTCCACCAGGTATTGAAAACCCCGGCCCATCCGACGGACATCAAGCAGCCGGCGTACAGTCCAAGCCGGTTCCCCGTCGATGATCCGGGCAGGAGGCGGCGCCGGACCCGGGGTGCAGAGGGGTGAGGTGTGAAGGGGCTTGATCCGGGAAACATGAAAAACTGGATGGATCCGCAGTGAGGCCGGAAGCTGGAGCCTCACTGCGGCGGGGTTGATGATCTTGTAAGGTCCGATGTACCGTTCCTGAAGTTTCGGCGAGTCTACCTGCAGAGGAATGTCCTTGGTAGACAACCAGACCTCCTGCCCAGGACGATACTTGGGGGCCGGGGCCCGCCGCCGGTCTGCATGTGTCTTCGCCCTCGTCCGGGCCTTCAACAAGGCAGAGCGGGCGGCACGCCACACCCGACGGCACTTCCGTAGGTGGGCCTGGACCGAGGGCACACCGACCTCTCCCTCAACCACCGGAAACAAGGGGGGCTGATACCCCAAGCACACCTCAAACGGGGAGAGGCCGGTGGCAGATGACACTTGGCTGTTATGGGCGTACTCGATCCAGGCCAGGTGGGTACTCCAGGCCGTCGGGTGCGCGGCTGTCACACAGCGAAGTGTCTGCTCCAGTTCCTGATTCGCCCGCTCTGCCTGCCCGTTGGTCTGGGGGTGGTACCCAGACGAGAGGCTGACCGTGGCCCCCAGTTCCCGGCAGAAGCTCCTCCAGACGTGCGAGGTGAACTGGGGACTGCGATCGGAGACGATGTCTGATGGTATGCCATGCAGACGGACGACGTGGTGGACCAGGAGGTCCGCTGTCTCCTGGGCCGTTGGGAGCTTCAGGAGGGCCACGAAGTGGGCCGCCTTGGAGAAACGGTCCACTATCGTGAAGACGACGGTGTGTCCCTGGGACGGCGGGAGACCCGTGACAAAGTCCAGGCCGATGTGGGACCAGGGGCGATGAGGCACGGGCAGTGGCTGTAGCTGCCCTGAGGTCTTTCTATGGTCGGCCTTGCCCCTGGCGCAGGTGGTACAGGCCTGGACGTAGTCCCGGACGTCGGCCTCCAGGGATGCCCACCAGAAGCGTTGCCGGACGACTGTCACGGTCCTTCGCACCCCAGGGTGACAGGAGAGTTTAGAACCGTGACAGAAGTCCAGGACTGCAGCCCTAGCCTCTGGTGGGACGTATAGTCTGTCCTTTGGTCCGTTCCGGGGTCCGGGTCACGGGTCAGGGCCTCCCGGACGGTCTTCTCTACATCCCAGGTGAGGGCGGCCACGATAGCGGACTCCGGGATGATGGGATCCGGGGGATCCGACAGTTCCGTTTTGACTTCGTCTTCGTGCACCCGGGACAATGCATCCGATCTTTGATTCTTGGTCCCGGGACGGTAGGTGATCCGGAAGTCAAAACGGCCAAAGAACAGTGACCAGCGGGCTTGCCTGGGGTTCAGCCGCTTGGCGGTCCTGATGTACTCCAGGTTCCGATGGTCAGTGAAAACCGTGAATGGCACGGCTGTTCCCTCCAACAGATGTCTCCACTCTTCGAGGGCCTCTTTCTCAGCAAGGAGTTCCCGATTGCCGACGTCATAGTTCCGTTCAGCGGGGGTCAACCTGCGGGAAAAATAGGCACACGGGTGAAGGACCTTATCGGTCTTCCCGCTCTGGGAGAGCACCGCTCCTATCCCTGAGTCCGAGGCATCCACTTCAACCACTAACTGGCGGCTAGGATCGGGCTGCACCAGAACTGGTGCAGACGAGAAGCGCCGTTTCAACTCCTTGAACGCGGCTTCGCACCGATCCGACCAGGTGAAGGGGACTTTTGGGGAGGTCAGGGCTGTCAGGGGGCTAACTACCTGACTGTAGCCCTTAATAAACCTCCTGTAGAAATTAGCAAAGCCGAGGAACTGTTGCAGCTTCCTACGGCTTGTTGGTTGGGGCCAGTCTCTCACCGCCGCAACCTTGGCCGGATCAGGGGCGACGGAGTTGGAGGAGATGATGAACCCCAGGAAGGACAAAGAAGTGCGGTGGAATTCACACTTCTCGCCCTTCACAAACAGGCGGTTCTCCAACAACCGCTGCAGGACCTGACGGACATGCCGGACATGTGTCTCAGGATCCGGGGAAAAGATGAGTATATCGTCTAGATATACGAAGACGAACCGGTGCAGGAAGTCCCGCAAGACATCGTTTACCAACGCTTGGAAAGTCGCGGGAGCATTAGTGAGACCGAACGGCATGACCAGGTACTCAAAATGACCTAAGGGGGTGTTGAATGCCGTCTTCCATTCGTCTCCCTTCCGGACCCGAACCAAATGATACGCATTCCTAAGATCCAGCTTGGTGAAAATTTTGGCTCCATGCAAGGGGGTGAACACCGAATCCAACAAGGGCAACGGGTATCGGTTGCGAACCGTGATTTCGTTCAACCCCCTGTAATCAATGCATGGACGAAGCCCGCCGTCTTTTTTACCCACAAAAAAGAAACCAGCACCCATCGGACAGGTGGAATTCCGGATCAACCCGGCAGCTAATGAGTCCCGGATGTAGGTCTCCATTGATTCACGCTCCGGCCGTGAGAGGTTGTACAGCCTACTGGACGGGTACTCACAGCCTGGAACCAAATCAATGGCACAATCATAAGGACGGTGGGGAGGAAGCGTGAGAGCCAGATCTTTGCTGAACACGTCAGCGAGGTCATGGTACTCCGCCGGCACCGCCTTCAGATTGGGCGGGACTCAGACCTCCTCCTTAGCTTGGGAGCCGGGAGGAACCGAGGAACCTAGACACTCCCGATGGCAGGTTTCGTTCCACTGAACCACTACCCCGGACGGCCAATCGATCCGGGGATTGTGCTTCAGCATCCAGGGAAAACCCAAAACCACACGGGAGGTGGCCTGAGTCACAAAGAACTCGATCACCTCCCGGTGGTTACCTGACACCACCAGAGTTACTGGAGGTGTCTTATGCGTGATTGGTGGGAGTAGGGAGCCATCTAGCGCCCGAACCTGCACAGGCGAGGTAAGAGCCACCAGAGGGAGCCCTATCTCCCTGGCCCATCTACTGTCAAGCAGATTCCCCTCAGAGCCCGTGTCCACCAGTGCTGGGGCCTTCAGGATTGAATCCTCAAACAGGATCGTGACTGGGAGTCGTGTAGCAATGTGGGTGTGTCCCATGTGAATGTTTTGGCCCACCCCTGACCCAGTCTCTAGGGGCGGGCGTTTGGCGTTTGGCCGCTCGGGGCAGTCTCTCACATGGTGCTCTATGGAACCACAAACAAGACACGCTCCGTGGGTCCATCTCCTCTGTGCATCTGGTGCCCTAAATGTTGCCCTACTCGTGTCCCTAGCTTCGTCAGTAGGGGGAGCTGTGACCCCACGGAGCGCAGGGGCTGTGGAGCGTGGGGAAGGCGGAGCTCGATCGGCACCGGAAGGGAGAGGGACGACGCGTGCCTGGCCACGCCCTTCGCCTCGTTCCCGACGGCGTTCTTCTAACCGGTTGTCGAGTCGTATGACCAGATCGATGAGCCCGTCTAAGTCCCGCGGTTCGTCCTTCGCCACCAGGTGCTCTTTTAGGACCAATGACAGTCCGTTTACAAAGGCGGCGCGGAGGGCAGTGCTATTCCAGCCGGATCTCGCCGCCGCGATGCGGAAGGCGACTGCATAGGCAGCTGCGCTCCGACGCCCCTGTCTCATTGACAGTAGCGCGGTTGAAGCGGACTCTCCTCTGTTGGGATGGTCGAACACCGTTCTGAGCTCCCGTACAAACCCAACGTATGTATGAAGGAGCCGTGAGTTCTGCTCCCAGAGCGCGGTAGCCC
Organism: Thalassophryne amazonica; assembly: GCF_902500255.1. Taxonomy (NCBI): domain Eukaryota; kingdom Metazoa; phylum Chordata; class Actinopteri; order Batrachoidiformes; family Batrachoididae; genus Thalassophryne; species Thalassophryne amazonica. The sequence continues at coordinate 11,781,993 of NC_047111.1, read as the reverse complement.
AAGCGCGTGCTTCCCCGCGAAGCAGGTTTATTACATAAGCTACTTTGCTAGCATCAGTCGCGTACATCACGGGACGCTGTGCGAAGACGAGCGAACACTGCATCAGAAAATCCGCGCACGTCTCCACACAGCCTCCGTACGGTTCTGGAGGGCTTATGTATGCTTCTGGGGACGGAGGAAGGGACCGTTGAACGACCAGTGGAACGTCACTTTCACGCGCAGGGTCCTCGGGAGGGAGAGCCGCAGCGGCGCCCGAAGGGCGCGCCTCCACTTGTGCGGCGAGAGCCTCCACCCTGCGGTTTAGGAGAACGTGCTGCTCGGTCATTAAATCGATCCGAGAGGTGAAAGCGGTGAGGATCCGCTGCAACTCACCGATTACCCCTCCCGAAGCCGCCGACGCGCCTTGGTCTTCCATTGGCCGTTCAACAGCCGGTTGACGCCCCTCGGGGTCCATGACGCTGGCCGAGATATCCTGTTGTGAAAGTGTAGGAACACGGACCCACAACAGGGGGCGCAATGAACGGACAATGGAGGAAGGTGAATAACAAGGTTTACTATTGTGAAACGAGCACAATGAATACAACAATCACAATTTGGGGTCGAATCCGCTGGTGTGGTGTGGGCAGGCTCGAAGGTAGGAGACGTCCGTCTCAGTCGAACCGAAACCACCCAGATCTCCTCTGCCACCGAACCCTGGAAATACTGGAACCGCCAAGTCCCGAATTCCCAGGTGGCCACTGCCTCCGCTCGTCGGATCCGGTACTGCTGGCGGGAGAGAGCAACAACACAGGCGTGGATGCGACAGCACCCAGCAACGGAGAGGGGAGAAGCCGCCTCCACCTCCAGTTACAGTATGACAGGCAGGTGAGTACTTATCTAAGCAATTCAGCTGTCCTGAAAAGGTTTAACAAATCTGTTAGCTATTTAGTCAGAATATAAATGCAGAGAACGTTACCTTCGTCTAAAGGCGATATCTCGGCACTGAGGTGGAGACGCCGTCCTCCTGATATACCTCTGTGCTGAGTGGAACAGCTGTGTCCGGTGATGGGTGACAGCTGTCACCCAGGCTGCTCCCATAAGGCGGCAGCGCCCTCTGGTGCCTGGAGCCCGCACTCCAGGCAGGGCGCCCTCTGATGGTGGTGGGCCAGCAGTACCTCCTCTTCAGCGGCCCACACAACACCGCAGGTAACACCAACTGCAACACAGCCCCAGATCCTGGGCCTGAACACCTGACAGTACAAATCACTGTCCCTCTCCACCAACCAGTCCCACTGCTGAAGCAGCATCCCGGCTGACTGTGACACCTGTTTCCGCTCCTCCTTATCAGGACCCATTTTATGTTCCCAGAATGCCAAAGACACCTGAATAACTGAGTCAGCCCGCTGCAGCACAGCCAGGTCAGATGGTGATGGTGGGGCAAGACTGCAACAACAACTTGCATTACATTCACCTTGTTCCCCTGGCAAATCTGCTGCAAATGCTCCGGAAGCCAAGCACCACCAACCATTACCTGGAAATCATGGGGTCCAGGAGGGTGCTGACGGGAGAGGGCATCAGCATTCTTATTGCTAAGAGTCAAGCGATACTTAACCTCAAAATCAAATGAGGCAAGCTGTGCTGCCCAACATTGCTCAGTGGCCCCAAACCTTGTGGATGACAAATGAGTCAATGGATTGTTGTCAGTATACACAATGCACTTATGGCCCAACAGGTACTCCCTGAACTTCTCAGTCATTGCCCACTTGAGTGCCAAAAACGTCAACTTCATGGAGCTATAATTCACTATGTTACGTTCAGTGGACCTTAACCCATGGCTCACATAAGCAATCGGCCTAGCTGGTAGCCAACTCAGCTACCAACTTATGCAGTGGTGCTGCCAACCTTGTAAAACCCTCTATGAACCGGTGGTAGTAGCCGGCAAAGCCCCAAAAAGAGCGCAGCTCTGAAAGTGTGGCCGGAGCTGGCCAATGGGCCACCACGTCCACTTTACCAGGTTTGCTGGTAACACCCTTATCGGAGATGACATGCAGCAAGTAACGCACTTCCTGCTGGAAGAAGGCACACTTCTTGAGTTTTACCTTTAACACCTCGTGCTGCAAACGCTCCAGCACCACCCTCAACCTATCCAGATGTTGCTCAATACTAGAAGAAAGAAAACACAATGTCATCCAAATACAACAATAAAGACACACACTGCTGATCACCAAAAATCCTCTGCATCAATCTCTGAAAAGTACCAGGAGCAATGCAAAGCCCAGAGGGCATATGGTTCCATTCAAACAGACCCAAAGGCATACAAAAGGCCATCTTGTGTTTTTCAGCCTCCGCTACAGGAACCTGATTATACCCACTCGCCAGATCCATAGTAGAGAACCAATGAGCCCCAGTGAGGGCATTCAAAGACTCATCAAGCCGAGGCAAAGGGAAAGCATCCTTCCTGGTTCTTCCATTCAGGAGTCTGTAGTCAACACACATACGCAAACTGCTGTCCTTCTTCTTTACCAGCACAATCGGAGAGAAATAGGGACTGCTAATAACTTGTGCACCAAGCAGCTGATTGATGTGATCTTTAACCACCTCATACTCAGATGGAGGAATTCTGCAGTACCGCTGTCACACCGGAACGTCATCCAGGAGCGGAATCTCATGTGATATTAGGTCAGTACAACACAGATCCCCATCTTGGGCTGAAAAAAAAACGAACTAAACTGACCCAACTGTTATGGATAAGACGCGGATTGAGGAGCGGTCCAGTATCTGACTGAACCCAGCATGAAATAATCAGAAGCAGTTCCAAAAAGAAAACACATTTATTTTTCTCCCTTTGTGCTATACATGAAATACTAAATAATTATAGTTCTGGTAAGGTGAAAAGGCAGCGCGCTCTCTCAGCGTCTCAACAGTCGGAGTCCGAATGTTCAGGACTCAGGAGTTCCGCCAACACCCCCCCCCCCCCCCCCCCAGGTGACTTTCCCAGACTGTACTCTGCGAAGGAGGAACAGAGATGAGATTATTCAACACTTATTACTACGAAATATTGTTTAGAGGCAAATTTATCAGCTACACGTTTAGGTCTGGTTTCAAAACTTAGTTCAAAGAGGCTGCTGCTCACAGCTAGTGGAGGATCATTAATCGGCACGCCACTGCCGTGAGGAGCACACCAAACAATTTCCACCAATAATTACTTATAGCTGCGTATAAACGCCAATTTACATTCACGGATAAACCTTTCAGAATATTCACCTCTGTCGTGTGCTGACAACGTTTGCCTCTCACCCTCGTCCTCCTTCACAGGCGCGATGTCAGACTCTGAAACGGCCCTCAGCGTCCCCACAAGGTCGTATTCTCCGGCAATCTTATCCAACTCACTGCTGGTTTAAATGTAGTTCTTCATCACTACATTGGTACCAGCTGGAAGTCCTCAGATCTGCACGTGAACATCACAGGTGTCGTGGTTTGTCCTGATAGAGAGCTGCACGAGAATGCAACAGGTGCAGCCAATCATCGTAACAGAGGAGAGAGACTCTTCTGCAGCACATTTTCCTCAGAGAACAGCCCCAAATCACCTGGGAAGGAAAATAAACACAAAACAACCCAACCTTGTCCAGCCAAACCCCCCCCCCAACACACAACAGTACCCCCCCGTCAACGGGAAGCCTCCCGGCGACCGCACAAACCAGACCTAAAAACAACCCCACACATCAAAGGCCAAAGCAGAAGGAGGGCAGAGATCACAGCAGGCAGAAGAGCCGGGAGATGCGGTAGAAAGGCTGGCCGGCATCAAAACAAAAAAAAAAAATCCCGAAACAACCCCAAACACAAAAACAAAACACACAAAAAAAGGCCCCCAGCATCCCCCCCACAGAGTACCACAAACATACCCCAGGGAAGCACACCGGGGTAAACACAAAAGAAAAACACAATACCCAACCCAACACCCCTCCAGAGGACCGTCCCATTAAAACCCTGGGGAGGAACAAAAAACACACAAACCCAAAAACCCCAACAAAAACCCCCCAACACACTAGAACACAGGTCAAAGGAAAAAACAAACAACGCCCTCCCCTAACATGTGGAGCCCGACTTCCCCCAGGGGACCTCATCGTCAACCCCAGGAGCAACGACCACGGCAGGAGCCATCCAGGAATCCCCAGGCATACACGGGAGCCTTAACGTCCCCCAGAGGACCGTCCCATCAAACCCCAGGAGACATCCCCACAACCCAGGAACCCCACCCCAGCCCAACACGGCCGGTCGGCCCCACAGTCAACCTCCCCCCAGAGGACCATCCCATCAAACCCCGGGGGGAAACAGGAGGAAACAAAAACCCCAAACCCCCAGGGATTTCCAAAAACCACCCCAGGAGCAAACAAAAACTACAGAAAGCCCCATTGACCTCCCCAGCACCCCGAAAGACCCTCCTGGTCCGTCGGGAAACACGTCGTGGCAATCGGCACATGACTACTAAGCCGGAGAAGCCAATAGGAAAAACGCAACCCAGCTCCACCCCCAAAGGCAGGGGAAAACCGGCAAGACGGCCGGTGCTGACCCCCCGACTATACTCCAGCCTACCGGGAGGGGTGGGCAGCGGAAAAGGCATACGGCACTGATCGGCCCCACCGCTCCGACTGGAGTATATCCCCACTGCCCGACACCTCAGCAATGCCAATGGCGAATGGTCAGAGGCACGCTGAGGCTGGAGAGGAACCGGGAAACAACTAAATCTAAGAAAAGAGCCCTAGACACCCCCCCCCCCCCCCCCCCCCCAGGTGCAGAGGTCCTCATGGGAATGCCCAGCAACCAACCTGCACCACCCCACAACACCAAAGACAAATGGCCAGAAGTGTGTGAGGCTGGGGTTAGGAGACAGGGAAATAAAAACCAACAAAATAAAACGACCCATTCTGCTGACAAAAATTAAATAACTATAAACAAAAAAAAAAAACACACGCTTACCTGAGTCCAAACGAACTCCGACCAGCCAGCCTGTTCACCCCACCAGAACTACCTCAAGTGCTATACACAAAACCTGGTTTACAAAAACTCCCATTTATATCCTACAAAAATGTCCATAAAACACCTGGAGCCATGTTATGATGCTGTCTCCTGACGCTCGTTTGACCGGGGCAATATGGCTGTTCTGACCCTTTCAAGTTGCATTGGCTCGTCCACTAGAGGAGCTAGAGGTCCCGTCGGAGGAGTCTCAGAGGAACGAAGAAGAGGCGGTCCGGACTTGTGTCGGGGAAAACCCCAAGACAAAACACCCCGCTCGGACACTCGCCCTCTCTCTCGTCCACGCTCCCTAATCCGATCGTCTAGACGAATAACCAAGGATATTAACTCATCTAAATCCTTCGGTTCGTCACGGACGGCTAGCTCGTCTTTCAGGGAGTCATTCAACCCGTCTACAAACACCCCCCTCAAAGCAGCAGCATTCCAACCAGACTGAGTGGAAAAGACTCGAAAATCCACAGAATAATCAGCTGCGCTTCGTTGCCCCTGTCGGAGGTTCAGCAATCGTTGAACCACGATATTTGTTTTCATCGGATGATCAAAAACCAAACGAAGTTCACGGGAAAAATTCATCAAAGGATTCTAGCAGTGATGATTTATTGCTTCCAAATCATCTCCAGGTGCTTCTGGACTTTCTCCTGAAATGGAACTGCTTCTGCCGCTGGGTCCATATTGGTTTGGCCGGAGAATTCTGTTATGGATAAACCCGGATTGAGGAGCGGTCCAGTATCTGACTGAACCCAGCATGAAATAATCAGAAGCAGTTCCAAAAAGAAAACACATTTATTTTTCTCCCTTTGTGCTATACATGAAATGCTAAATAATTATAGTTCTGGTGAGGTGAAAAGGCGGCGCGCTCTCTCAGCGTCTCAACAGTCGGAGTCCGAACGTTGAGGGCTCAGGAGTTCCGCTAACACCCCCCCCCCAGGTGACTTTCCCAGACTGTACTCTGCGAAGGAGGAACAGAGATGAGATTATTCAACACTTATTACTACGAAATATTGTTTAGAGGCAAACTTATCAGCTACACGTTTAGGTCTGGTTTCAAAACTTAGTTCAAAGAGGCTGCTGCTCACAGCTAGTGGAGGATCATTAATCCACACACCACTGCCGTGAGGAGCACGCCAAACAATTTCCACCAATAATTACTTATAGCTGCGTATAAACGCCAATTTACATTCACGGATAAACCTTTCAGAATATTCACCTCTGTCGTGTGCTGACAATGTTTGCCTCTCACCCTCGTCCTCCTTCACAGGCGCGATGTCAGACTCTGAAACGGCCCTCAGCATCCCCACACGGTCGTCACAAGGTCGTATTCTCCGGCAAGCTTATCCAACTCACTACTGGTTTAAATGTAGTTCTTCATCACTACATTGGTACCAGCTGGAAGTCCTCAGATCTGCACGTGAACATCACAGGTGTCGTGGTTTGTCCTGATAGAGAGCCGCACGAGAATGCAACAGGTGCAGCCAATCATCGTAACAGAGGAGAGAGACTCTTCTGCAGCACATTTTCCTCAGAGAACAGCCCCAAATCACCTGGGAAGGAAAATAAACACAAAACAACCCAACCTTGTCCAGCCAAACCCCCCCCAACACACAACACCAACAATGCTCTCACCTTACCTTGTACCTCCAAAGGTAAGTGACCCAACTCCACGGCTGCGATCTGATCCAGCACTGATAGAGAAACGGGCTGTGAGGCCATGATAGCCTTCATCGGGGCACCCAAGCAACCCCTGCAGGCAAACTCACAACCGGCACTTCCTCTAAAGTGCCAACCATAGCCTGTGGACATAGCCACACATCCATGGACCCCACATTCACCACCAGAATATATACTGTACCCTGTTCAACATGCACTAAAGCAGGAGATGCCAACAGTCCAGCAGGCAGGCCAAACTCCACAGGCTCAAATAGGGCCACCCCACCAGAATACCGCTGTGAGTGCGTGGCCTTAAAAAACTTCACCACACTGCACGTGATCTGACAAGCCTCTCCCCCATGAATCAACAATACCACTAGCTTCATGACACTTCTGAACCGCCTGTATGACACGCTCGGGGGCTTCATCCACCACTGACAAATCAAACAGGGAAACCCCATACTGCTCCAAAAGGTCCCCATAACACCTCTGGATGACATTCATCCCCAGGATCCCGGGAACCCGTGGAGACACACCATGTCAATCATTAAATACCAAGATGCCACATGCTGGCAACAACTTACCACAAAGCTCCACATCCAACTCTAAATAGCCCGGGTAAGGGATGGCTAAACCATTAGCTGCTTTAAGCTGTAGGCAATGACAGAATTTCAGCCACCCCAAACTCTATGGCTCACGTTGTTTATCAAGATTTGTTTATCAAGTTATAGAGATTTGTTTTCAGTTTTAGCTTAAAGAACATAATTTTACAAATTTTACACTGAGAAACCTGTTTTACTTTTTGTATTTGAAATAGCATAAATAAACTAAAATGCATGAAATACCAAGGGGCTGAATACTTTTGCAAGCCACTGTAGCTCCAGATAGTGCTCTACCCATCTACAACCCCTGGCAAAAATTATGGAATCACCGGCCTCGGAGGATGTTCATTCAGTTGTTTAATTTTGTAGAAAAAAAGCAGATCACAGACATGACACAAAACTAAAGTCATTTCAACTGGCAACTTTCTGGCTTTAAGAAACACTATAAGAAATCAGGAAAAAAAAATTGTGGCAGTCAGTAACGGTTACTTTTTTAGACCAAGCAGAGGGAAAAAAATATGGACTCACTCAATTCTGAGGAAAAAATTATGGAATCATCAATCAATCAATCAATCAATCAACATTTATTTATAAAGCGCTTTACAGCACTGACTGGTGTCCAAAGTGCTTAACATTAAAAACACAAAATACATATAAAATACATTTTTTAAAACAACACATAAAAAAGAACATAAAAATAACAGAACATGTCACCTCCCCATTAAGTGTTAAAAGCCAGTTTAAATAAATAAGTCTTTAACTTTATTTAAAAAGTGCTAGGTCAGGAATAGTATGTAACTCAAGAGGTAGCTCATTCCACAATCTGGGGACAGCTACAGCGAAAGCATGATCACCCCAGCGTTTATATGTTGACCTTGGAACATCTAAGTAAAGCTGGCCAGACGCCCTTAATGTCCTACTGTAGGTGCGCAAAGTTAAAATTTCAGACAAGTAGGGAGGTGCAAGGCCATAAATAGCTTTAAAAACAAACATTAAATTTTAAAATCAATTCTAAAACGAACTGGAAGCCAGTGGAGTGAGTACAGGACGGGTGTAATATGCTCACATCTAAAAGTGTTTGTTAAAAGACAAGCAGCAGCATTCTGCACCAACTGGAGACATGCAAGAGACGACTGATTAATGCCAGAATAAAGTGCATTGCAATAATCAAGTCTGGAGCTGATGAAAGTGTTGTGTGGGCCGCCGAAGAGGAGGTACTGCTGGCCCACCACCACAAGATGGCGCCCTGCTTGAAGTGCGGGCTTCAAGCACGAGAGGGCGTCGGAGCGACCAGGAGTGACAGCTGTCACACATCATCCGTACCAGCTGTCACTCATCCACTACTTATCACCACCACCATAAAGGCCGGACTGCAACTCCACCTCCCCGCCGAGAAATCAGCTACCATTCAGGTAATTTTCTCTGCTGACTCAAAACATTGAGTATTAATCTGAACTTCTTTGCAGCCGTTTTCCTGTGGTGTGTCCTTATCTGTGGGATTGGCGTTTGGTGTGATCAGCGACGGCTTCGCCTCACACCCCAAACCAGATAAGTGGTTAAACAGGAGCTGCACGAGTGTGTGATTGGAGGTGGAGGTGCTCCCTCCTAACTAAACACTGACTGTGGGATTACTGAGTGTGCGAACTCACACTCATCAGGACTGTCTCTGTTCTCTGCCAGCAGTACCGGGTCTGACTGCTGAAGACAGCGGCCACCTGGGGCGCAGGGCTTGGCGGCTCCGGTGTTCTTCAGCTCCGTTGGTGGTGGAAACTGTGTGGGGATCCGGCTCTTCTCTCGCCAGGCGTCTTCTATCGTCGAGCCTGCCCACACGTCACCTGGTGTATGATTGACAGTCCACCATATTGTTATTGTCTGTACGTCGTTGTGCGATTCACAACATTAAATTGTTACTTTTGGCTTATCCATTGTCCGTTCATTAACGCCCCCTGTTGTGGGTCCGTGTCACGACACTCTCACAACAGAAAGCATGAATGGCTGTCTCAAGATCACGTCTACTGAGGAAGTGCTTTATTTTAGCCAAAAGGCGAAGTTGGAAAAAACTAGCTTTGACAACAGAATTTATCTGTTGATCGAACCTCAAACAGCTGTCAAATATCACTCCCAAATTCTTGACAGCTGGTTTTACATAGTTAGCCAAAGCACCAAAATTTGGTGTTACCACATTTGGTATGCCAGAGTGCTCAAACACCATGATCTCAGTTTTACCATCATTCAGGTAAAGGAAGTTTTGGGACAGCCACTGCTTTACAGCATGAATACAATTAAATAATGATGACAAAGCATCACTCCTATTAGTCCTCACAGGCAGATAGATTTGCAGATCATCTGCAGAACAATGAAACGACAGGTTGTGCTGCGTTATAATTGACCCCAATGGCAGAATGTACAAAGAAAATACAGTAGAATCGGCCCAAGGACAGAACCCTGTGGCACTCCACAAGACAGATGAACAGTTGATGAGGAGAGGTCCCCAATCATGACAGAAAAGCTCCTTTCAGCCAAATATGATCTAAATCACTTAAGTGCAGTACCATGAATGCCTTCTAACCGGGAAACAAGTACTGTGTGATCCATAGTATCAAAGGCTGCTGTGAGGTCCAACAGAACCAGCACAGCAGGATTCCCTGCATCCACCAACAAAGTGATGTCATTATGAACTTTTAAAAGTGCTGACTTAGTGCTGTGTCACGATCTATACCCAGATTGGAATTTTTCAAGGACGAGACTGTCTTCTAGAAATGATTGTAACTGTAAAAAGACAACCTTTTCTAAAACTTTATCATGAAAAACAAAAGAACGCTCCAACACATCACTAGTATTTTGTTGCACCACCTCTGGCTTTTATAACAGCTTGCAGTCTCTGAGGCATTGACTTAATGAGTGACAAACAGTACTCTTCATCAATCTGGCTCCAACTTTCTCTGATTGCTGTTGCCAGATCAGCTTTGCAGGTTGGAGCCATGTCATGGACCATTTTCTTCAACTTCCACCAAAGATTTTCAGTTGGATTAAGATCCGGACTATTTGCAGGCCATGACATTGTCCCTATGTGTCTTTTTGCAAGGAATGTTTTCACAGTTTTTGCTCTATGGCAAGATGCATTATCATCTTGAAAAATTATTTCATCATCCCCAAACATCCTTTCAATTGATGGGATAAAAAGTGTCCAAAATATCAATGTAAACCTGTGCATTTATTGATGATGTAATGACAGCCATCTCCCCAGTGCCTTTACCTGACATGCAGCCCCATATCATCAATGACTGTGGAAATTTACATGTTCTCTTCAGGCAGTCATCTTTATAAATCTCATTGGAACGGCACCAAACAAAAGTTCCAGCATCATCACCTTGCCCAATGTAGATTCGAGATTCATCACTGAATATGACTTTCATCCAGTCATCCACAGTCCACGATTGCTTTTCCTTAGCCCATTGTAACCTTGTTTTTTTCTGTTTAGGTGTTAATGATGGCTTTCCTTTAGCTTTTCTGTATGTAAATCCCATTTCCTTTAGGCGGTTTCTTACAGTTCGGTCACAGACGTTGACTCCAGTTTCCTCCCATTTGTTCCTCATTTGTTTTGTTGTGCATTTTCGATTTTTAAGACATATTGCTTTAAGTTTTCTGTCTTGACGCTTTGATGTCTTCCTTGGTCTACCAGTATGTTTGCCTTTAACAACCTTCCCATGTTGTTTGTATTTGGTCCAGAGTTTAGACACAGCTGACTGTGAACAACCAACATCTTTTGCAACATTGCGTGATGATTTACCCTCTTTTAAGAGTTTGATAATCCTCTCCTTTGTTTCAACTGACATCTCTTATGTTGGAGACATGATTCATGTCAGTCCACTTGGTGCAACAGCTCTCCAAGGTGTGATCACTCCTTTTTAGATGCAGACTAACGAGCAGGTCTGATTTGATGCAGGTGTTAGTTTTGGGGATGAAAATTTACAGGGTGATTCCATATTTTTTTCCTCAGAATTGAGTGATTCCATATTTTTTCCCTCTACTTGGTCTAAAAAAGTAACCGTTACTGACTGCCACAATTTTTTTTCCTGATTTCTTATAGTGTTTCTTAAAGCCAGAAAGTTGCCATGTCTGTGATCTGCTTTTTTTCTACAAAATTAAACAACTGAATGAACATCCTCCGAGGCCGGTGATTCCATAATTTTTGTCAGGGGTTGTATCCATTTGTGCATCTTTATCTGTGATGGTTTCTCCAGTTTTCAACTTCAGGGGAGCTGTCATCCTTAGTGTTGGTCCCAGTGGCTTCTTTATCCCTTCATACATTCCTCAAACATTGCCAGTGTCTGCAGCATGCTGAATGCTTGATATAGTAGGAGTCAGTAGTCATTCACGCAGGATCTTGCTGCTTGTTGTGCTGCCTTCTTGGTATTCTGGTCCTGGGTATGACTATAAACTGCATCCGGTGGTGGGGCTGCAGTTCGGAAGATCTGCAGTTTTGTGGAGTGTGGAGCCACCTCTTAGCCATCACTGCTCCCTGGTCCACTCTGACCAGAAGTGGTAGTACCAGAAAGGGTCCCTGCCAGGGGTCACTGGCACTGTTTCCCTCAACGGCGTCTCTGGGCGGATGAAGCACTAGAAGCCCAATGGCTGGGTCGGCGGATGAAGGATTCCTCAAGACCTCAATGGCAGATCAGGCGAAAGACGTTTAACTGCTTTTTGCAGTGCAACAACAAGTACATGTTAAAAAACAACATGCATAGGCGTCTTCATGTCATCTACACACATCAAGTCTTTCAAGTCTTCCGGCGATCGGGGAAGGGTGATGGGAGCAGGCTATGTGACAGCTGGGAGCTCTTAGTCAAGAACTGGCACAGAAGTGGAGAATATCCGATTCAGCTTTTGGACAGAAGCAGGAAAGCTGTTCAGCAGGAATATTCTTGACTGAGCAGTCCTTTTGAGGATCCGCTCTGCTCACCCTGGATTTGGGAGAGGGCTAGAAAAGGTGCCCTAAGCATAGTCTGCTTCACTGCCATCCTGTCTGGAAAACCGTGTCCAAAGGGATCACCATCATGCGGTCGAAAATTTGTAACAATGAAATTCAGAACCTGGAATGTCAGAACTCTCATGGACAACACTAACTCAGATAGACCTGAAAGACAAACTGCCGTCATTGCTCGGGAACTCCAACAATTTAACCTTGACATTGTAACTCTTAGTGAGACCCGGAGATCTGGAGAAGGCCAGCTGAGAGAAGAAGGCGGTCAATACACCTTTTTCTGGAAAAGTTATGACAACCTTCAATGGGTCCATAGTGTGGGCTTCGCAATATGAAACACTATCCTTTCCAAACTGACAGAGCAGCCTCTCAGAATCTCCCCATGTCTCATGACCCTCCAAATCCAACTTGTCAAAAATCAACATGCAACTATCATCAGCCCGTACGCTCCCACTCTCATTGCAGAGGATGTAGTCAAAGAAGAGTTCTACAGCCAGCTCAACAATGTCCTTTCTGCTACTCCAAAGGATGACAAGATCATTCTCATGGGAGACTTTAATGCCCGAGTCGGGAAAGAACGTGAACTCTGGATAGGAACCATCGGCAAGGAAGGAGTGGGAAAAGTCAACTGGAACTCTCCTACTTACCAAATGTGCTGAACACAATCTGGTGATAACTAACACCCTTTTTCGCCAGAAGAATCGGTATAAGGTCTCCTGGCAACATCCAAGATCGAAGCACTGGCATCTCATTGAAAGATCCCGAGATCAGCAAGATGCGATTCTCACTAGAGCCGTCACTGGAGCAGATGAATGCTGGACAGATCACTTCCTCATCACTTCCACTATGAAGATAAAACTCCGACCCAAAGTGAAACATTGCAACACAAGAGTCAGCCTCAAGAAATTCAACATAGAAGCACTACGAGACCTCAAAACTCATGTAGACTTTCAGCAGCACCTCCAGGTCATTCTCCAAAACAAGACTCCAAACAACTCCATTCAAGAAGATTGGAAGCAGCTGAAAGAAGCCATCATCAACACTTGCGAAAAAAAAACATTGGTTGCAAGAAGAGGAAATATCAGGACTGGTTCGATGACAATGATGAAACTCTTAGAGAAATGATTGACCAAAAATGGAAATCTTTAATCATCCTCCATAATGATCCAAAGTCTGCTACCAAACGAAAGTCTTACAAGGAGTGCAAATCAGCAGTTCAGAGTAAATCCCGCACCCTGAAGAACCAGTGGTGGAGTGAAAAAGCTTGCAAAATTCAACAGTTAGCAGATGACAATGACTCCAGAGGTTTCTTTAATGCCACAAAGGAAATCTATGGACCATCCACATATGGGCAAGCTCCTCTGAGGAGTAAGGATGGAATGGCCATCCCGAAAAGTAACACCGAAATAGGAGGCAGATGGAAGAACACTTCGAAGATCTTCTCAATCATAAAGCTGACACTGACAGAAGTTGCTTCTCATGATTCCAAACAAAGCCAAAGTTGACTCTCGCTCAAATTCCATCCTTTGAAGAGGTCAGAAATGCCATCAAATTGATGAAGAACAATAAAGCAGCAGCTCCTGATGGAATCCCAGCTGAGATCTACAAATTTGGAGGTGAATCACTCCAACACTAGTTCCACCAACTCCTGATCAAAATTTGGATCATTGAAGATGCACCATCTGATTTCAGAGATGCCAACATCATTATCATTTACAAACGCAAAGGTGAGCGATCTGAATGTGGAAATTACCGCGGGATCTCCTTGTTGGCATCTGCAGGAAAGATTCTTGCACGCATCCTGAACAACCGCCTCAAAACGCTGTCAGAGAGGATCTGTCCTGAGACACAGGCTGGCTTCAGACCATCATGAAGCACAGCTGATATGATTTTTCACTGCCCCAGCTGCAAGAAAAATGTCGTGAGCAACACCAACCACTCTACATGGCCTTTATTGATCTTTCCAAAGCCTTCGATTGTGTCTCAAGAGAGCTCCTCTGGGAAATACTTGCCACATATGGATGCCGTGACAAATTCATTCGGATTCTCCGACTGTTGCATGACAACATGCATGCCAGAGTACAGACCAATGGGGACAGTTCTGAACCCTTCAAAGTCACCTCTGGAGTGAAGCAAGGTTGTGTGATAGCACCCACTCTCTTCACCATCTTCATTGCAACAATCCTGCAAATCATAAGAGATGACCTTCCACCTGGCATCGAGATTTTTTACAGAATGGACAGCAAACCTTTCAACCTCGCTCGCCTCAAAAGCAAGACAAAGACAACAGTGTGAAGTCTGCTAGAATTTCAATATGCTGACGACAACTGTGTAGCGGTTCTCAGTGAGAATCATCTCCAACAGATCCTGAATGCTCTCCATCTGCTTACACAAAACTTAGGCTGAGCATCAACATCAAGAAGACTCAGATACTCTACCAACTGCCTCCCAACCCCTGTGTTGACAATCCACCAATGATGCGACTTGACGGAACACCACGGGAAAATGTAGAACACTTCTGCAAGGTAGCAGAAGTGTTCTACAGGTGGCAAGTAGTCTACAAGACTACTTGCCACCTGTCAGCAAACGCTGACTTTAGTGATGAAATACAACATTGACTGAAATGTGCAGGGACAGCTTTTGGCAAACTTCAAACGAGAGTCTTGACGATCGGGACCTCCGGAAAGAAACCAAACTCATGGTGTATAAGGCTGTCATTATACCAACGCTCCTTTATGCATCTGAAACCTGGACTCCGTACCGTCACCACCTGAAAATGCTTGAGAAATTTCACCAACGCTGTCTTCGGAAGATCCTCAACATCAGCTGGGAAGACAGGAAAACCAACATCAGTGTACTACAAGAAGCGAGCATTACCAGCATTGAAGCCTGCATCATTAAGAACCAACTAAGATGGAATGGTCATGTAGTATGGATGCCTGATGAACACCTCCCCAAACAGATCTTCTATTCTCAACTCAAGGACAGCAAACGTTCAAGAGGAGGCCAAAAGAAGCATTTCAAAGACGTCTTGAAAGCAAACCTCAAGAAATGCAACATTGATTTCACAAACTGGGAGGAAATAGCAAGAAACAGACCTCTCTGGTGAACCACCATCAAGAGAAGGAATGGTGACCTTTGAGTCCAAAAGGTCCACAGAGTTGGAAGAAAAAAGAAGGCAACGCAAAGAGCGCCAACAAATACCTCGACATGCATTTCCTCCTGGAACCACATGCCCACACTGCCATTGATCCTTCCAAGCAAGGATTGGCCTTATCAGTCACCTACAGACCCATTAGTGACAATATGCGAAGACTGTCATCCTTGACCCAGAAGGACTGCCACAACGACGATTCTTTAGAATTGCTGATGTTTTTGTGTTTGTATTGCCCTTGTAGTCTACAAGACCTGTGCGCTTGGCCTCCAAAACTGGTTTCATGACTTCTGCATTTGCTTCAAAGCAGTCTACATTTCTCCTCACTTTCTTCCCAAAGGTGGCAATAGCAGTGTTGTATATGGAGGTACGGAGGAGATCGCATTTACCCTGTATATCCAGACTCTCATTGTAGTTGTTGGCCAAGTCTGCTTGAAGTGCTTCCTTGAACTGACTTTGCATCCAAGGGATAGCTGCACTGAAGGTGTCAATCTTGGGATGACACTTCTGTTTGGATATGTGACGTTTCTTCAGTTTCAATCTCACCGTGCTGCCTACTAGACAGTGGTCCGCATTACAGTCTGCACTGTGATAAGTGCGGCAGCTGAGAACGCTATTCAGAGAGTGCTTGGCAATAACAAGGTCCATTTGGTGCCAATGTTTAGACTGGGGATGTCTCCATGACAATTTATGGTAAAGCTTGGTCTGGAAGAAGGAGTTTGTTATGCATAGTCCTTTGTGAGAACACAGTTCAAGCCGTCTTTGTCCATTGTCATTCATCTTTCCAGTGCCAAAGTGTCAGGTCCCCCCCAGTCATAACGGGCTGAATGTAGGCCAGCTGCTTGGAGTGAATCAGATGGAGAACAGGATCATGCAGCCCACAGCGACTCTGTGTGCTCAGAACAGGTAATCGAACCTCAACTCAGAAATCCAGGAACAGAAGAGAAACAGCAGGTCGGTCTCTCTCGCTCTCTCTGTCTCTCTCTCTCAAATCCTGACGGGATATTTAAGTATGTGAGTTTAAATGGCAGTGAGTTTAAAGCGCGGTCACTGTTGGTGCGACCATCAGACGCCCTGCTCGATCAGGTCTGATCACACCTGAATAAGCGCTGTGACTCTTTTAAAGCGTGGTTGCTGTTGAAGCGATCAGACACCTGATTGTGGTCGACTGGCGCTTTAAAAGCTTAAATCATCAGTGGCCCTGACTGGAGCAACCAGCGTTTTAAAAGTTTAAAGAGTCACAGCACTTCATTCACGGCAGCGTTTACCAGCCTGCACAGGGAACAGACTCTGAACTTTTTGATCTGATGTTATGAGCCGTGAGGAGACAGCAGTGTGTCAGAGAATATGAGTGCCATTTGCTTTGCATGAACCATGGGGCGCACTTCCACAGAAGCAGAAAATAGCAGCTATGGATACGTGGCAGTAGTGCAACTGTAAAAACCTCATGATACAGTCCACTGCTTTCCAAGCACAGCAATGTGTTCTGTACAGCCGGCAGGAGTGAACTGAAAAAGATCTGAAAGCAAACATATGCAGCTGAAAAACACCAAGTATGTGCACACTCTAAATGCAACACACCGCAGCTCTACGTTTGCACCGGTGTTCAAGGAGCTTAAACAAACAGAGCCTGAAGCAGCTGCTGCCTGCTCATTTTAGTAACCTAAAATCACCGGAGAAACACGTATAGTATATATAAGGTAGCCCGAATTAAAGGAGAAATGCTGCTTTTTACAACCTGGACCTCATTTCTGGTATAAAATGTGGTCATTTACTCACCAATATAAGTTTGGTGTCATTAGGAGTCCATGGTTTGGACAACATGTTCAGGCTTAAATCTAGCTCAAAGATTTTTCTTCTTCGACTAAGGTGGATTAGAGCTTTTTGTGGTACACAGCGCCGACTACTTTACAGGAGGGGCCTAGCAGTCAATATGTGTCACCAATTTCAAAATGCAGCTGGCTCATATCATCTGGGGTGGCACCTGAGGTGTCCAGTCAGATTTCAGGGGAGTCCAGTGCCATCCTGGCCTCCCCTCTAGCTTCTTCCATGCCAGGAAGGTGCTGGAACAGACTGGTTTCAGATGAGATATGTGAAAGACAGGATGGATCCTGAGGGTCCGAGGCAACTTGAGCGTAACAGCTACAGGATTGACAACTTTATCCACAACAAACGGACCCGGGTACTGAGGTTCCTGGCTGCCGCATTAAGAGGCACATCCTTGGCGGACAACCAAAATTCCTGACCCGGCCGGTAGTGGGGGGCCAGGGCATGATGCTGGTCTGCATGTTGAACAGTCCTCTCTCTCCTCCGGAGAAGGGCGGAGTGGGCGGTCCGCCAGACTCGTTGACAACACTGCAGATAGGCCTGGACTGAAGGCACAGAGAGGGTCACTTTCTGAGCAGGGAACAGAGGTGCTTGGTAACCCACAGAACACTCAAAGGGCGACAAGCTGGTGGACAAGCTCACCTGACAATTATGTGCATATTCCACCCATGGCAGGTGAGCACTCCAGGAAGAAGGATGGGAGGATGCAACACAGAGAAGGGCGGCTTTCAATTCCTGGTTGGCCCACTCCGCCTGCCTGTTGGTCTAGGGATGGAACACGGACAAGAGACTGACCGAAGCCCCCAAGACAGCACAGAAGGCCTTCCAGACTTGAGATGTAAACTGGTGTCCTGGGTCCGTCATGATGTCCAGGGGGATGCCATGCAGCCGGAACACATGGTGGACCAGGAGGTTTGCAGTCTCCAGCACCGAATGTAACTTGGGCAGGGCCAGAAAGTGTGCTGCCTTTGAAAACCGGTCCAGAATGGTGAGGATGACTGTGTTTCCACTTGAGGGAGGCATTCTGGTGAAGATATCTAGGCAGATGTGGGCTCATGGTTGTCCAGGTGTGGGAAGCACACGAAAAAGACCAGATGGCTGTTGGTGAGATGTTTTATTTCTGGCACAGATGGTGCAGGCATTGACAAACTCACGGGTGTCTGCTTGGAGTGAGGGCCACCAGAAATGCTGCTGAACAAGGTGTATAGTTCTATGAATGCCAGGATGCCAAGAGAATTTGAAGGAATGAACAAACTGCAGGACGTCAGATCTGGCTGAGGGAGGCACAAAATGGTATCCGGGAGGTCCTCATCCAGGGTCGGGATGAGGTTTTTTTTCCTCCTGGATGACTCGCTCAATGTCCCAGTTGAGGGCACCTGTGATCATTTGGCTTGGAAGGATGCAGTCTGGTGTCGGGGATCAAACCGGCAAGACAAGGCATTGGGTTTAACGTTCTTGGAACCAGGTCTGTAGGCGAGAATGAAGTTGAATCGACCAAAATACAAAGACCACCTGGCCTGTCTGCAGTTGAGTCTCTTAGCATTTTGAATGTAGACCAGGTTTTTATGATCAGTCCATACAACAAAAGGAATTGACGCACCTTCCAGCCAGTGTCTCCACTCCTCCAGAGCTTCCTTCATGGCCAAGAGTTCCCAGTCACCAATGTCGAAGTTGCACTCAGTGGGAGAGAGCTGCCGGGAAAAAATGCACAAGGGTGCAATAGGTTGTCGCCCTCAGCCCGCTGGGAGAGAACGGCCCCGATCCTGATGTCGGAGGCGTCGACCTCCACGAACTGGCGGCCTGGATCTGGTTGGATGAGGACAGGAGCGGTGGTAAACCTACGTTAAAGGGACTGAAAAGGGTCAATAATCGCTGGGAGGTTGCTTGCCCCCGCATCGGGTGATCGAAAACTCCTGCTCAAACTGGCTAAATGAAGCTAATACTGGTGACTGCTGCTCCCAAAAAGTGGTTGCCCACTCCAGGGCCTCCCCCCGAAGCAAGCTAACCAGGTAAGTTATCTTATCAGTGATGTACATGGACGGTCTTTGTGAAAAAACAAGCGAACACTGAAGCAGAAATGATGCACATTTATCTACAGAGCCTGTGTAAGGCTTGGGGTGACAGAGAAAAGGTTCCTGACGCTGAGATGCTAATGCTACCGAGGAGGCTGACGGTGCTGTTGCTGGGGTGGCTAAAGCTAAGCTGTCTGCTAAGTGCTGAGAGAGAACTGAGATGCTAGTGCATAGCTGAGATACCTGTGATTCCAGGGAT
This sequence comes from Thalassophryne amazonica, assembly GCF_902500255.1. Taxonomy (NCBI): domain Eukaryota; kingdom Metazoa; phylum Chordata; class Actinopteri; order Batrachoidiformes; family Batrachoididae; genus Thalassophryne; species Thalassophryne amazonica. The sequence continues at coordinate 11,762,495 of NC_047111.1, read as the reverse complement.
TGCTGTTGATCAGATAAGGCGGACAGACGTTGTTGTTGTTGACTGAGTAACTGTCCCTGTGAGCTGAGGGCCAGGCGAAGTTGCTTTGCTTCCGCTGAGTCCATTTGCTGGCCGGAAACTCCTGTTAAGGTTAAACCCAAGAGACAGAGTTATAGGACCCAAAATGCAGAAAGCAAACCAGAGTACAAAAACAGAATGATTTATTGATACGATGTGAATGGCACAACCCGAGAAGCCAAGCACCGAGGAGGGAGAGACCACTGGAGCAAACGGGAAGCAGGTACGTCAACACCAAAATGCAGTTTGTCCGGAACCAGCACAGAACAGGACCACGTGGAACAATGAAGCAGAGGGAACCAGGAGCACTGAGGACGTAGGAAACACAGAGTTATTTAAACCACTGAAACATGGAACAGAAAGTACTACAGACACGAGGCCGAGGAAACCTGTAAGCAACTGAGTTTCTGGCATCTGAGAGCGTGACGAGATGAGGTATTTGTACAGGAGGTTAATGAGTGTGAGCAGGTGAATCCAATAAGTTCCACAGGTGGCTCCAGCAGACACAGGAAGGAGGGAGAGTGAGGCAGACATCATAGCAAGGTGCAGCAAAACAAAGGAAGCACACTTCCTGTTTCAGTGTGAACTTGTCACTGAATTCCCACAAAATTCCACGAGATCTTGTCTAATATGCATATGTCGCAGACATGAATGAGCAAAGCTCGTCAGCATCTCACCAAGTCATTTAGGTCCTTAAGACTTTATTTTGAGTAAATGCTTTAGCAGAGCATTAGCATAGCAAAAACTTTTCAGCTTCTGGGGGGGCTCTGCTCCCCCCCCCCAGACCCCCCACCTTTATAAGCATTTTTCTTTATTTGCCTCTCACATGGCTGGAAAAGCTCCTCGCCATTTAACCATCTCATTTAGGTCCTTTTTTCAGTAAAATTGTTCTTGGGAGCATGACTAAAACCTTTCCAGTGCTGAGCACAGTTCCGTTAACAGATAATTATCGAAGATGTTTTCATTATCGGATTATGTTTTTAGATAACTTTAAAAACCAAACCAAAAATTATCGGACGAAAATTTATCAGAAGATAATTCGTCTGATAATTTTTAGACCTTTAATGTAGTAAACAGCTACAAACATTTTTAAAATTTAAAATCAGCTGAGCACCTACCTGTTAAAAGTTTCATAGCCGATGTGTAGTTCTACCCTCTGCAAACAGAAGACAGCTGCTTCTATGAGAAATCACTCTATCCTCTGCAGGCAAAGGAGAACTGGTCACAAAAAAAAAAAAAAAAATCACTTCCTTTAACACCATCCTGATAGGCGGGCAATATCACCCAAGTCATCCAGAGGCATACATTTTTAACTTATAATTTCGAACAAGTTATTTAAAATTACTGTCACGTCTGAAATTTTATAAAGTGAAAATATCAGATATATGTTTTAGTTTTAAAGTAATGCGCTAATTTTTAAGGTTTTAGTGAGCACATGCTGTGCCCAGCAGTGCATTATGGGTAGGATAGGGTAATAGTACGTTCACGACAGGACAAATGCATTTCAGACACTCTGTTCAGGCTCCATGGACAACAGCATTAAACTTTAGTGCCTAAAACTCTCGTGAATATATTCTCTGAGTTTATAGACGTTGTTATTAGTGCATTCAGAATTAGTGCATTATTCAACATTAAAAAATATGTTATATTTTAACTTTGTACAAATGACAGAATTGACAGTTATTCTATCAGTATTCATTTTATTTATACACCAAACCATAACTCAGCATTGCTTTATTTTCCAAGACCTCCTCTGCCTCACGGCATCATTGTGATTGAGCAGAGAGGTGAGCTTCTATCAAAGATAACTTTTAAGCTATCTGATTATCTGTTATCGAAGTTAATAATCTCTAAGGCCATGTTCACACCGGGCGGGCACGATCAGACGCTACAAATTTGCGGGGGTCGCATGGCGACGGACACGCCACCATCGCACGGTGTGTCGCTCTGCTTTTGCTGCAAAAATTTGACCCGGTGCGTCATCAAATAGGAGGAGCTTCCATTCCGCTCGCCGGCTCCTGTTGTCAGTCAAGCTAACATGACGGACCTTGATCACACGGAGCGAGTTGTTGTGGAAAGCTGACAAACGTCATGAAATGTTCCCAATTCAGGGAGTATCATTATTTGCTGCAGGAGCTGCGTCTGGATGACGGCTGCTTTCAGCTGTCCTTCCGCCTCTGCAGGACCCAGTTTGAGGACCTCCTGTCCCGTTCACGCACGCACGTAAACAATAAAAAAAAAAAAAAAAAAAAAACTCTGCTGCCTGCTGTGGGGCTGCAGCTCGCTCTTCCCCCAAAACCTCTGTCATAATTATGTTTAGAAACCAGTCACCATTTGTTTTATTATAGATCTGTGTAGTTAATAAGTAAAATAATCTCCACGGACGATTCGCTCACGTGCGCATGTAAAAACAAAAAACTCCGCTGCTTGCTGCGGGGCTGCTCCTTGCTCTTTCCCAAAAAACTCTGTCATAATTGTGTTTAGACACCAGTCACCATTTGTTTTATTATACATCTGTGTAGTTAATAAGTAAAATAATCTCCATGGACGATTCGCTCGAGCGCGCACGTAAATTAATAAGAAAAAGAAACTCCGCTTCTGCTGCTGCAGGGCTGCTGCTCGCTCCAAAAACTCTGTCATAATTGTGAAATAAAGGACAAAAGAGACATAAGTCCTGCTCACAGGCTGCTACCAGATAAAGGACATGTTCACATCTTCAGTCAAACTCCAGACATCTCCACATCACTACATATTCAGTCCCTGATTGGTCATCGCGGCGCGACGAGATGAAAAAGTTCAGATTTTTCAACTTGGGGAGGAGGGCAACACGACGTGATGCGATGCAATATCACACCACAAACATGCCAATCGCTCAAAATCGCTTCACTCGCGTCGCTTCATTCGCATCCATTGTGTCGCACTGTGTGAGTTGGCGCCAAAATGCATCGTTCCATAGGGATTTACAATTACATGGCAACCTGTCGCTGCTGTCGCTCACGTCGCGCCCGGTGTGAATGCAGCATAAAACTTGATAAAACCTGTAAATAATAATCACTTTTATTGTCAGTTTTCTTTAGACAAGTCAGGGAATGGAAACATGCTAAATGATAAGAATGGTGACAAAGGTCAGTTTCAGTTTATATAGGGGTCAAAAGTTAAAGTTGCTCCATTAATTTAGCTCCAGCTGTATTTGTGCTGAATTTGATGCTTGTATCACCATTTGAAGGATTGTTGTTATCTGCTACACTAATAAGCCAACTGAACATGAACCAGCTGCTGTCTGTTATCTTAAACATAAAACCTACCATCCCTGGTTCTCAAGACCAGGCAACCTATGTGGCTCTACTCTACTCTTTTCTACTCTCCTATTTTACTCTTCCTTTTTAGATATTTAGATATACCTTTGTATACTGGCATAGTTCCACCTTAGAACTGGAATATAATATATAAGATATACCTTACTGAATTTTCATGTGTATATAAGACCCCCCGAATTAAATGAGAAATGCTGCTTTTAACAACCTGGACCTCATTTCTGACATAAAATACAGTCGTTTACTCACCAATATAAGTTTGGTGTGATTAGAAGTCCATAGTTCAAACGATGTGTTCAGTTCAAATCTGAATCAAACATTTTTCTTCTTCTAAGGTTTTTGTGGTACACAGCACAAACTACTGGACAGGTGGAACCTAGCAGTCAGTGTGACTCACTGATTTGAAAATGCAGCTCCTTTCAACCAGACGTGTGGTGCTGTGACATGTCAATCATCTGTGTCCAAGCAGATTTCAGGGGAGTCCAGTGAAACCCCAACCTCCGCTCTAGCTCCACCCATGCCAGGAAGTGTTCAACATTTCCTGTTTCACTGTGATTGAAAATTTGGCACTTCCTGTTTGAGTGTGAGCTTGCCACTGAGTTCCCGTGAGATTCCATGAGATCTCGTCTTTCAATCCAGGAAGTGTTTGACATTTGAACATTTCCTGTTTTGCTGTGGATTTGAATTTTGGCACTTCCTGTTTAGGATGCCCTGTACCATGAGTGAGCTTCGTGCCGCTACGCAATGCTTCGCTTATATTACCAATCCAGGAAGTGTCAATTCAGGAAGTGTTCAGCCACCCTGCTCAGTGCCGCTCTCATTGGACCGACATGTCTGCTATTTTGGAATTGTGGGATAGCTCGTGCCCACAGACTGAACTCGCCAGACTACTTTCGCCACACTCTCATGAGCACCACTAGCTTAGCTTATGGCAAGCTAAAAGTGGAAAAATGAAATCAAAGCAAATGCCTACCTGTGGCATTTACCTGTCCCCGATTGATCTCTTTCAGTTCTGACTTTAACACCAAGTTAACACCCAAGTCTTTCATCACCAACTGTAAATGGTCATAACATTCCAATCGTATCTTTCTGAACTCTTCCGCATCAAAGTCCATCATGCCAATGTTTACAGTGTGCTTGAGCAATAGTAGGTGAAGTTGCTCATAAACTTTAAGTTTCTTAAAATCTTTATTATGTGTTGTGTGGGCCGCTGAAGAGGAGGTACTGCTGGCCCACCACCACCAGAGGGCGCCCTGCCTGGAGTGCGGGCTCCAGGCACCAGAGGGCGCTGCCGCCTGATGAGAGCCGCCAGGGTGACAGCTGTCACCCATTACTGGACACAGCTGACTGCACTCAGCACGGAGGTATATCAGCAGGACAGCGTCTCCACCTCAGTGCCGAGATATCGCCTTGAGTTTAAGGTAATCACCTCTGCAGCATATTCTGTGTTTTTTGACAATACTTGATAAACCTTTCAGGACAGCGGACTATTGGAGACCAAGTGTTTGGATAAGTACTCCCCTTTCCTGCTTCAGTGTAACAAGAGGTGGAGGCGGCTTCGCCCCTCTCCATCTACTGGGTGCGGTCACATCCCTACCTGTGTGTTTGTGCTCTTTTCTGCCAGCAGTACCGGATCCGACGAGCGAAGGCAGTGGCCACCTGGGAATTCGGGACTTGGCGGTTCCAGTACTTCTGGGTTTCGGTGGCAGAGGAGATCTGGGTGGTTCCGGTTCGACTAGGACGGACGTCTCCTACCTTCGGGCCTGCCCACACGACACCAGCAGATTTTCGGCTTACACCTCCAAATTGTTAATTGTTGTATTAGTTGTGCTCATCTCACAACAGTAAAACTTGTTCTTTACCTTTCTCCATTGTCCGTTCATTGCGCCCCCTGTTGTGGGTCCGTGTACCGACACTTTCACAACATTATGGCCACTCTTAAAACTTCAGTTATCTTTATACTTTTATTACTGGTAAATTTTAGAATTAATATCACCTTTATCTGGGAACTACTTTTTGTGCAGGAATTCATCAAGCACGTCAGCCGTGGGAGTGTACTGACACAGAATACCCAGAAACTGGACAGGTGTTCGACCATAACGAGAGCGTCCACTTTTAGCTTGCCATAAGCTAAGCTAGTGACGCTTGTGAAAGTGTGATGTTCAACATTTGACATTTTCTGTTACACTGTGGCTCAAAATTTGGTGCTTCCTGTTTGAAAAACAGGGTACCGTGAGCAAGCTTCTCTCGTATCATTAGCACCTTGGTTTTGGGTGTATTTAGGAGCAGGTTATTTTCTCTACACCACCCACACACCACAATTGAAACATAACTGAAGCATACTGCTGTGTTCCGTGTCCAGACTATAAAGATGGTTTGAACCCAATATGTAGCCAGCTGGTAAAAAAAACAAAACAAACACAAACAGAAGTCGTCTTAAACCTCGTTTGTTGGTGATGTTTGTGGTTTCCTGTCGACTGCTGTCAGCGACTTTATTCATCTTTTAGAAATTATTTCTTGAATCAGCTCAGTGTTTGTAATCTTGTTACATTTGGTCATGTTTTTGTTTTGTTTGTTCCAGTTTTTCATCTGAAGACCTTCCTCACATCATATCTGAGCTCCAAATGAGACAACCCATCCAAGAGAACTTCTACACACTTGAGATGGACCTGGACTAGGATCTGAACCAGGATCTGGACTACACAGTTCCCACACATCTGGTTTTATAGTTGCCTCAAAACATCCAATAAGAAATGCTTCATAGTAAACTTAGGTGGACACGGCCGCAGGTTAGCTCCGCCCTCATCATTCATCACTTGCTGCACATTCATCAGAAAAGGGGCTGACTTTGGGTTATTAAAGTCAAAAGTCACAGAAAGCAAAATTTTAACCTAAAAATGTATTTGTAGCAACAAAATTGTCTGCGGGCTGAGACGCCATGACAACGCTGACGGAGTGAGAAGCTCCTGTGACGGCGACTAGAGAGACGCCGCAGAAGAACGCAATGCCGCAGTCTGAACAACAACGATTTGTCTACGCTAAAATCAACACATGAAAAAAAATTAAATCCTGCAGAATAATGAACATAAACTCTCCCGTCCTGAGTTGACGAGTCCACCCCAGAACTGGACTGGGACAGAATCGTCCTCATCTTTTTTTTTTTGTCTTTTTGTCTTTGAAGACTCTTCTGTTGTCTTTGTGTGTTTCTGAAGGACCCAGATGCTGTTTTTCACAGAAACACATCCTGAACCTGAATCCTGCTGAAGGCTCTACGTGTGTTTGCACAGAGACCTGATCGCGGCCCACGGCTGCACACCGACGTGAGCGGCCTCAGGCTGCATGCTTTCATCAACACCGCCTCCTCACTAATTCTCACAGAGCTTCAGCCTCCTCATCACAAACCCCCGAAAACTACCAAAAAAAAAATATAAATAAATAAATAAATCACCATAAACAGGACTGAAAAGCCCAGAAGATCAAGCAGCAGGTTCAGAACCCAAAACCTCAGACTCGAAAGGTGATGAATCAAAAGAGGCTTGTGGCTTCACAGTGCAAACATTATCTGAAATTATAAACATTTGTCTGGCTTCAAAGACACTTGTCTAATTAATACAAGGTTGTAATCGTTCCTTTTATTTCTGTTACCACTTAAATACTTCTCTTAGTTTTTAAGTGCAACTGCTGCAAATTTTAGGTCATTATTTTACTCCTTGGGTGAATCTTAGGCGTGTTTAACATTTTCGTTAGCAGTTTTCTTGCACTAGCTTCTGCGAAAATGTTTGTATTTTTTTGGAGCACAAATTACATTACATTACACTCTACATTAATCTTGTGCAATGCTGACAGAAAGAGTGGCTTTTTTAGAGCACCGTGTCCGTAGGTTAGAGCAGCTTCTGAGTTAGGGGCGCTCCAGATAAGCTTAGTATCAAGCTGGCTAGTGCATCTGTTAGCATTAGCTTAGCAACACCGGCTAAAGAGGATGGCTTTCGGACTCGCGTAGGGCCTGGTGCCTGGTTGTGGAAACCGGAACACGGTCACTGCGAATTGTGAACCATAATTCAGCCTTGGACATACCTGTTGATAGCCCTCCAAGTGCACGGGTGACTTCTACCCCATCTCCAGGACAAAACACCATGCATTAGTGATAAGGGATTATTCCACTTGCAAATTATTACACTCACAAAGTTAGATTACAGACAACATCTGATGTTAAATGTATTCCTGGGGCCAGAGCACCCGACATTACCTCTTATCTTTGGGCGCTGATGTTGCACAAGAATAGTCAACCAAAGGAACATGATACTAGATATAGCCACATAGTTATTAATGTCAGTGTTGGGAAAGTGTAGTGACACGGACCCACAACAGGGGGCGTAAATGAACGGACAATGGAAGGAGTCAAATTATAACACTTTACTGGTGTGAATGTCACAACCAAACACAGCAGAATCAGAATGTGCAACAGTCAATTAATAAAAGGTGTCGTGTGGGCAGGCTCGACGATAGGAGACGCCCGTCTGGAAACGAACCGGAACCACATGATTTCCACCGCCACCTGAACCCGAGGAATACTGGAGCCGCCAAGTCCCGGAGTCCCCAGGTGGCCACCTTCCCGGCGTGTCGGATCTGGTATTGCTGGCAGAAAGCAAAAGACAGTCAAAGGGTGGGTGTGTGAACACCCAGTAACACTGGTGGGAATGCCACCTCCACCTCTCACTCAGCGCGTTGCAGCAGTCTCAGCTGAAAAGGAGCGCCGTCTTGCACAGCCTCCTCAAAAACGACCGGTTCCCCTGCAAACACTCACAATAAACAGATTTACAAAAGGCTGAGGATATTACCTCCAGATGAAGATGATATCTCGGCAGTTTGGTGGAGGTGTCTTCCTGCTTTTATACCAGATGTGTTAATTAGTGACAGCTGTCACGGATGATGGGTGACAGCTGTCACCACGGCTTGTTCCTGAGGCGGCAGCGCCCTCTCGTGCCTGAAGCCCGCACTTCAGGCAGGGCGCCTTCTGGTGGTGGGCCAGCAGTACCTCCTCTTCTGGCAGCCCACACAACAGTCAGTTCAATTTATTTCATTTATATAGCACCAAATCACAACAAAGTTGCCTCAAGGTGCTTCACACAAGTAAGGTCTAACCTTACCAACCCCCAGAGCAAGAACACAGGAGACAGTGGTAAAGAAAAAACTCCTTTTGATGATTTAAGGAAGAAACCTCAAGCAGACCAAACTCAAAGGGGCGACCCTCTGCTTGGGCCATGCTACCAACAGAACTGACAATACAAATACAGTGGTCCCTCGTTTATCGCGGGAGTTATGTTCTAAAAACAGCCCGCAATAAGTGAAAGCTGCGAAGTAGTCAGCGTTATGTTTTACAATTATTATAGATGTTTTAAGGCTGTAAAACCCCTCACTACACAATTTATACACTTTTCTCAAACAGGCATTAACATTTTCTCACTTTTCTCTCGCATGTAAACACTCTCAAAGTTCAAACCTGAGTAGAAGACCAACCTGTTTTCAGGCCCAAACATTTTTTTGAGAAATAAAGATAGAACGTTTTCCTACAAATAATTATGATGGCTTTTAGAACTAACGAATTTAATTTTAACGATCAACCTACAAGGTTGGACACATAAGAAATTATTAATATTGACTGACCAGTATTTCACAGGTCCTCTGACTATGCCTCTTCGTCCTGGCACCGCGCCGCTGTCACGCCTTTTTCCACTGAGTTACACCTCGCTGCAGGTGTCTTTTTCCGAGTGAAGAACACAGTTATGGGTAGTTGTTGGCACTCTTTTTTCTTCTGGGCGAGAAGATCCTTATAAACAGACACGCAGGACACAATGCACGTACTCTCCCTTCGCAGTGCCGCGATCGGCCTGTTTGATGAGGACGCAGAACACAATGCACTGTAAAAAAAACAAAGCATGCAAAACTGGACTAAAAAAATCCGCGAAACTGCGAGGTCGCAAAAGGTGAACCGCGTTATAGCAAGAGACCACTGTATACAGAAAATTTGAAAGTCCATACCGATGCACAGGACGGGAGGACTGCAGAAGAAGACACCCACACCCATCTCTGGATGGAGCTGCACCTCAAACAGAGAGGAAAAAACAGAATCAGGCAACAGAAAGACAAGAAATACTGTATAATTTGTCAGCATTAAACAACAATAAAAACAGAAGAAATACTAAGGTGATCGCCGGCCACTAGCCCTAAGCTAAAGTTGAGCCCGCGGCACGCTCCGTTTTCTAATAAAATTAATTAAAAGAGTAAAAAGCATAGTAACATACTATGCCAGTATGCTAGCCATACGAAAGGGAAAATAAGTGCGTCTTAAGTCTGGACTTGAAAGTCTCCACAGAATCTGACTGTTATATTGACACAGGGAGATCATTCCACAGAACAGGGGCACGATAAGAGAAAGCTCTATGACCTGCAGACTTCTTATTCACCCTAGGGACACACAGTAGTCCTGCACCCTGAGAACGCAAAGCCCGGGCCGGTACATAAGGTTTAATTAGGTCAGCTAAGTAGGGAGGTGCCAGTCCATGAACAATTTTATAGGCTAGTAGCAAAACCTTAAAATCTGATCTCATTGGGACAGGAAGCCAGTGAAGAGATGCCAAAATGGGTGTAATGTGGTCAAACTTTTGGCTTCCTGTCAAAGGTCTGGCAGCAGCATTTTGAACCAATTGGAGACCCCTAATGCTGGACTGCAGTAAACCAGAAAATAGAACATTGCAGTAGTCCAATCTAGAAGAGATAAACAAATGAATCAGGGTCTCAGCATCAGCCATAGACAGGATGGGACGAATCTTCGCTATATTTCACAGGTGGAAGAAAGCAGTCCTTGTAATATTTCTAATGTGGAGGTCAAAGGACAATGTAGGATCAACAATTACCCCAAGGTTCCTCACTTTGTCAGTGTGATATATGACACACGAACCTAGGCTAAGTGTTAGCTGGTCAAATTGACGCCGATGTTTCACTGGGCCAAGAACCATCATTTCAGTCTTATCAGAGTTTAAAAGTATGACGTTTCTAGACATCCAACTTCTCACTGACGCAAGGCAATCTTCTAAGGATTTTATGTGGATCAGATTACCAGAAATTATCAGCATGTATAACTGAGTATCGTCAGCTTTGCAGTGAAAGGTAATCCCAAAATGCCGCAATATGTGCCCAAGTGGTGCTATATCAAGAAAGAAAAGCAGGGGGACTAAGACAGACCCCTGTGGAGCCCCAAATTTCATGTCACTAAGGTTAGAGGTAGTGTTATTGTACAAAACACAGTGAGAATGACTGGACAGGTATGACGTCAACCATGCAAGTGTGACTGGATGACTTATTTTTGTGGCAGGGATGGCGGTGGGATTTGAACACCGGATTGCTTGCACTCGAGACCAAGACTCTACCAGGCCAGCCAAAGGGGAATTCCCTGCTAGCCAAGCCAGCAGGAATATCTTTTCAATCCAGACTTCACCTTACTACACAAGGGCACTCCCAGTAATCCCAAAATGATTTTCCATCTTATCGAGTAGAATATGATGATCCACGGTATCAAACGCAGCACTGAGATCTAACAGCACCAGAACCGTAGTGGTGTCTGAATCCATTGTAAGCAGAAGATCATTCACCACTTTAGTGAGAGCTGTCTCTGTGGAATGGTATTTTCTAAAAGCAGACTGCAGTGGCTCAAAGAGATTATTCTCAGTAAGATAGTCCACGAGCTGCCGTGACACCACTTTTTCCAGAATTTTAGAGCAAAATGATAGATTTGATATCGGCCGATAGTTTTTAAATACACTAGGGTCAAGATTAGGTTTCTTAAGTAATGGTTTAATCACTGCAGATTTGAAACATTTAGGAACAGATCCAGAAGTTAATGAGAGATTAATAATTTCCAGCACAGTCGGCCCAAGAGTGGGCCACAGGTCCTTAAACAGTTTTGTTGGTATAGGATCAAATAAACAGGTTGTGCTTTTTGTTGACGATACGAGTTTTGTCAGCATGCCTAGTGAGATACTATCAAATTCTGTAAATCTAGGTAATACCTCAGTATTGATGCCCACCTCAATAGCAGGGTGTCGTGGCTGGGTTAAGGCATGCTGGGATATGTTTAAGCTAATGTCTTCTATTTTCTCCTCAAAGTAATCCAGGAAATCTTGTTCTGTAAAAGGAGAACAAACTACAGGTTGTTGTCCATGAATAAGTGTTGCCACCATGTCGAACAAGAACTTTGAGTTATGCTTGTTTTTGTTGATCAAATCAGAGTAATAGGTCCACTTTGTAGCCAATAATGCATGCTTCTAGTCTAACATAGCATCACGCCACGTGAGGTGGAATACTTCTAATTTTGAACTACGCCATTTCCGTTCTAGACCTCTAGCCTTATGCTTGAGGTCACGCAAGTAATCACTTAACCAAGGTGACTGTGTTTTGGGGGGCGTGATTTTAACAAAGGTATACAGATGTATATATACACACACACACACACAGACCTTCTCGCTATGAGCTAACAGTGCAAACCGCTAATCCACCATGCCGCCTGTGACACCAACAGTAACACACAATAAAAAGAATTGATTTTAAAGAGTCCATTTTTTTCCCAGGAGACCTCTCAGGGTTTGAATGACCTCCTTGACCCTTTGACCTCTGGGACAGCACTCAGTGCCCTGAGGGACGTGTTGCTTGCTGTTCTGTGTCTTAATTCATAATGTTCATGCTGCACTGAAGGTAAACAGCCTCGTGCAATGAATTATGACCACGGAGGGGGCGTGGTCTCCTCGAGCAGCAATATGACTGCACAATCTCACACTTCGTCATCAGAGTCCCAGAGAGGGACTTTTTGTCTTGTAACACCAGCTGAGCGGAGCAGCGAGAAGCTGCGGCCTGCACACATGGTGGCGCTAAAGTTGACGCTGCTGGCCTGAGTAAAAAAAGCTGCATGTTTGTCAGAGCTGCTGGAATCTGAGTTTTAATTGTGTAATAAGCTTGTAATTAAATGTGGTTTAGCCTGTGTGTGCAGTGGAATAAGCCTGTAATTACAGAACTGAGGCATGAAAACACACGCAATTGTGTGAAAACATTTCATGCACATTGAATGCACTAGGTGTTATTTTGTCCCATTCTTACTGTAAACAGGTCTCAAGGTGTCCAACAGTGTGGGTGGTTGTTGTTGCATTTTTTTTTGTTTTAAAATTCTCCATGTTCTGTGTTGGGGATGGTCAGGACTGCAGACAGCTCAGCCCAGTACCCGTCTCCTCTGCTTCTGCAGCCATGCCTTTGGAATGTGTGCAGAATGTGGTTTTGCATTGTTTTGCTGAAAAATGTCCTGAGCATCCCTGCATTTTTAAAATCTTCATGTTTTATTGGATATTAGCTGGATATTTGTGTTTGTAAACTTTTATGGTGTATGACGGTGTTTGTTTGCTTGTATTATGTACGAGGTCTGTCCGTAAAGTATAGGTCCTTTTTATTTTTTTCAAAAACTATATGGATTTCATTCATATGTTTTTACGTCAGACATGCTTGAACCCTCGTGCGCATGCGTGAGTTTTTCCACGCCTGTCGGTGACGTCATTCGCCTGTGAGCACTCCTTGTGGGAGGAGTCGTCCAGCCCCTCGTCGGAATTCCTTTGTCTGATAAGTTGCTGAGAGACTGGCGCTTTGTTTGATCAAAATTTTTTCCAAACCTGTGAGACACATCGAAGTGGACATGGTTCGAAAAATTAAGCTGGTTTTCAGTGAAAATTTTAACAGCTGATGAGAGATTTTGAGGTGATTCTGTCGCTTTAAGGACTTTTCACGGTGCGAGACATCGCGCAGCGCTCTCAGGCAGCGGCATCAGCCTGTTTCAAGCTTAAAATCTCCACATTTCAGGCTCTGTTGATCCAGGACGTCATGAGAGAACAGAGAAGTTTCAGAAGAAGTCGGTTTCAGCATTTTATCCGGATATTCCACTGTTAAAGGAGATTTTTTAATGAAAGACGTGCGGGCGGATTGCAGCGTCGGCTCGCAGCCGCCGCAACGCTCCATCACAGGAAAAACACCTCTGTTGGAAGCCTTGAGGACAAGTTGGAACATCTCCAGCTGATAAACAATTTCTCATATACTCACTCCACTGAAAGCCATCAAAAGCCAACTGGATTTTAACAAATGGTTATCAACACGGAGGTGTTTTTCCTGTGCCGCCGCGCACACCTAGTCCGCGCACACCTACACCTAGTCCTGTTGACTAGGTGTAGCATCCTCAATACATCTGCAGCAGCCAGTCAACTGTTTTTGTCTCACTGTCCTGTGTGTCAACAAGAAGCACTGGCTCACTTTGTCCGCTACCAGCAACTGAAGGGCAACTGGATTCTGACACAACATCTCCCACAGGGAGGAAACTCACGGGGAGCAGGAGGTTTCTGTGGACAACCTTTTCCCTCAATGTCATGGGATCCCTGACGCAGTACACATTGATATCAGGCTTCAAAGATTTCACCTCGTACACTGTGGATTCCCATTTATCTGCAACTTTCCTCTTCCCTCTCTCACCACGGTTTGCAAGCAAGACCCTGTCGCTGACCATGAGGGGAGCCCCTTTGGCTTTGCGATTGTAGTTCTTTGCCTGGTGAGCCTGTTCTGCTAAACTGTTCTGGCGGGCAATGCGTGCAGCTTCAGACAAGTTATGTCTTTATTGGGAGATGAACTCACAGTGATCAACGATGGCACTGTTGGGCAGAACATGCTGGAACATAACATCAACAGGAAGAAGCGGAACCCTCCCAAACATGAGGAAGAAGGGGGCAAAACCAGTTGTCTCGTGCTCTGTGCAGTTGTAACAGAAAGTTAGCATTTGAAGCATCTGTGGCCACCTTGCTTTAGACTGGGGAGGTAGCACCCTTATGTTTCCCAGAGTCCTATTGAATCGCTCAGCAACGCCATTTCCCATAGGATGGTATGGGGTGGTATGAGATTTCTGAATGCAAGCAAGCTCCAGGAGTTCCTTCATGAGTCGACTCTCAAAATTGGCTTCCTGATCTGAATGGATGCGTTTGGGGAAACCATAAATGCAGAAAAAGTAATTCCAGAGACGATGGGCAACTTGCTTTGCTGACTGATTTTTACATGGGAATGCATGGGCCAGTTTGGAAAAGTGATCTGTCAGAACTAAAACACCCACACACTTCTTGTCAGTCTGCTCAGCAGTCCAAAAATCAACACAGACCAATTCCATTGGTTAAGAGGTGCAAATGCTCTCAAGGGGAGCGCGGTCGTTAGGCTCTGGAGTCTTCCCAACCACACAACGAAAACAGTTTGTCACATGATTGACAGTGTCACGTTCCATTCCAGTCCAAAAAAGGTCTTTGCCTGGCAAGGGACAGAGTACGAGCCTGTCCCTGATGTCATGCTGAATCATGTAGGCCATTGAGCACTCGGGCCTTCAAGGAGTCAGGGACAACAAACTGGTGGATTGTCAAGCTCATTTGTTTGTCTTTCTTTACCTTGTACAGCAAGCCATCTTTAACAGAGAGTTTGGACCAGTGTCTCAGAAGCCTTTTCACAGATCGAGGCCCCTCAGCACGTTCACGCCTGGTGGGCCTCCTGTGACGTTGGAGGTAATAAAGAACTCTGCTCAAGATGCCATTGTGCTCCTGTAGATTCACCAGCTCACTCTTCGGCAAAGAAGCAGACTGATCAATACTGGGAAGGTGAAAGGCAGATGGTTCAATACCACTCACTCGACTGACACCTCCAGAGTCGTGTGCATCCAACACAGCGAGGACATCCTGTGAAGAGATGGACCCTTGAGAGAAAGGTGGAATGATAAAGCTTCCTCTTCTGACTGATCAACAACCAGTTGGCAATTTGTGGTGCACCTGAATGCATCTTGAACTGTACTTTCCAGTGCACCATTCACTTGTTGTAGCAACGCAGCATAGGGCACAGTCACTAAACGATGGCCAATACATGACTGGACAAAAGGTTCTCTGCTCAATGCATCGGCAACCACATTCTTTGCACCGGGGACATATTTCAGATCAAAATTGTATACTGCAAGCTTTGACACCCATCTTTGCTCACATGCATCCAACCTGGGTTTTGTCAGGATGTATGTCAGGGGATTATTGTCCGTCCAGACCGTAAAACAGCGCCCCTTTAGCCAATGACTGAATTTGTCACAGATTGCCCATTTCAGAGCAAGGAACTTCAAGCGGTGTGCTGGATAGTTCAGTTGGGAATGCGAGAGTGTCTTGCTAGCAAATGCAACTGGCCTGGCAATCTTTCCATCGGGAGGCAACTGTGAAAGGACGGCTCCAAGACCATCAAAGGAAGCATCAACAGTGAGGATGAACGGTGCATTAAAATCTGGGTGTGCTAATACGACACTGTGCACAAGTTCATGTTTCAGAGCTTTGAATGCCGCTCTGCACTCATCAGTCCAATCATTTGGGGATAATTTTACATTTCCCTTCTTGAATTTAGGATTTCGGCCCCTAACTCTCTTGCCTTTTGTGGGAGGTTCAGCCACAAGGTGGAATAGTGGCTTAGCCAAAGCTGAACATCACTCAATAAAGTGATGGTAGTAGAGGACCATCCCCAGGAAGGATCTGATTTTCTTAGCACACGGTGTTATCTTATCAGCTTCCATCAAATCCACTTCCTGCACCACATTGATAGCCTGCACCTTGTCAGGGTCCGTCTTGACACCATCCTCACAAATGATGTGCCCCAGCAACTTGACAGATCTGCGGAGAAGGTGACACTTCTTAGGGGAGAGCTTCAAATTATTGGCAGCAAGGCGGGAGAATACCATCTGTAAACGCTCAAGTGCAACATGCTCAGACGGAGCAAAGACCAGGAGGTCATCCAGATAGCATAGGAGGCTGGTAAAATTCTGGTCACCGAAGATGGACATCATCATTCGCATAAAAGTGGCTGGGCTGTTTGTGAGGCCTTGGGGCATTCTGTTGTATTCGTGAATGCCGAATGGTGAAGAGAATGCTGTGTATTTCCTGTCATCCTCGTGCAAGCTGACACTGTAGAATCCCGAAGTGAGGTCCATAGTCGAGAACACACTACCACCAAGGGCAGCCAGGGCGTCTGACTGATCAGGCAAGGGATGTGCATCTTTCGCTGTCCGTGCATTCAACCACCGGAAGCAATTGCAAATGCGGAGGTCACCATTTGGCTTCACAACAAGGACAAGGGGAGATGAAAATTCACTCTGAGATTTACGGATGATTCCCAATTCCTCCATTTCAGTCAGAGCAGTCTGAAGCTTGTCATAGTGGCAGGGTGGAACTCTCCTGTATGGGAATCTGAAGGGTTTGTCATCCACTAGACGAACTCTGTGGACAAAATCTTTTGCCTCACCACAGTCCATTTTATGCCTGGAGAAGATGGATTCATACTGCTCAATAATCTGCAACAGTTTGTCTTTCCATTCTGGGGAGACCTCACATGATGATAGGTCTAGATCCTGCAAGCCCATGTCACTCAATATACAGGATATCTCTTCCTCAGATCTTGGTTTGGGCACTGAGCTCTGTGTATACTGTGTACTGGACTGGATGTGTACAGGCTCGGGCAAGTCCTGCACGGAGAGGCAGAGGGACACGTCAGCAATCTTGGCATTTCTCTTAAGGGTTAGAGACTTTTCAGTTGGGTTCACTACTTTGACTGGTACACAGCCGTTTCCCCATAAGGAAGTGACTACCCTCCCCACCAAAATTTGTGCAGGTCTGGACTTTGATTGAGTGGGTTCAATGACTACCTTACTCCCCACAGCTGAGACATCCGATGGAGGTAATTTAGCCAACATTAAATGTTCAGATAAGGGCTGTTGAGTGACACTCCTCTCAAGCTTAGCTGTCCCATTTCTGGATGGTAATGCACCAATGTTTGAGTCAGCAGGATTGGACAGTGAGGACAAGATTTCGGGCAATTTGTCCCGAGCACTAGCAATATCTGGTGTAGTTGTCAAGCCACCAACAGTTGGACTCATCTGTGAGATGAGCCACTTGAGCGCATTGCTACCCAAAATCATCATCTGTTTGGCCTGGCACAACAAGAACAGGAATCACCACCTTAATGCCATAAACCGACACAGTGAGATCATACACAGCAGATGGCATGACCAGGTGACCCCCACAACCAACAATGACAAAACCTTCAGCCGATTTCCTGTCGACGTTGGGGTCAGACCGCGAAAGTTTCATGTCAACTGCCTCACTGACAGTACATGCCATAGAACCACTATCCAACAATGCCCTAAGAACATGTCCACTATCAATAGTCACATCCGTGTAGAACAGACTGTCAGTCTTCGAAAGTCTCGAGAGACCTTGCACAATCAGAGTCTTATGTGGTGGCACAACACTGCTGTAAGTATGACACATCATCTCATAGTCATCAACATCAGACAAATCAAGGATGGGAGGCTCACTCACTTGATCTGCGTTTTCCTCCCCCACACGCAGATCATTCAGTTTCCCTGCTGACCATGAAGAGTGGCGCATCTGCGCTCTGGGCAGTTGCGTCTGTTATGACTAGGCGAGTAACACAAAAAACACAACCTGTTTTCTCAGCAATGAGTGAGACCAGAGTGGGAGGTGTCCTTGCAAACAGAACATGGGGTGCCATTTTAGCCTTCAATCTTTGGCAGCTTGTCAGGTCATCTCCCCCTAGTCGCATGATCAGAACTCGAACCCTGGAGCAACACCTTCTCCAACATCACCAACAATCTTTCAAAAGCAGATGCATCCTGGCTTGCAATGTTACTCTGCGCCTGGACCTCAGGGGCTGAAATCGCTTTGAGGCCAACTTCAACTTTATTCATGTCAATTCTGTCAACACTCTTAGAGGACCTGATTCCCTGTTCAAGATGGTATTCGTCTAACACTTCCTGGACCTCACGAGCCGACCATTTCTCACTTGTCTTGGACCTAACGGTAAGTACCAAATCTCTGTTGGGGCAGTGTCTTATGAACATACGTGCATCAGCACCAGGGTCATCAAACGACTTACCCTGCTCTTTAAGGCAGTCAGAAACAATATCAGCGGCCCTATTCAGCCGAAGCCAGTACTCATAAGGGTCTTCCTGTTCCCTCGGGAGTGTGGAATAAAAGTCTGCGAAAGGTACGGAGGAGCAACGGCCGGAGCTGAAATGCTTGGGCAAAAGACCATATATGGCCTGTGGGTTATACTTTACATCAATTTCCCCATTTCTAAGTCCAAATTTCACAACATCTTTTGCCCTACCCCTCAGATGGACAATAATCTCCTCAGCTTGATACTCTAGCTGAACACCACATTTCTTGATGAAGATTTTCATTATGTCCTCCCATTCATCAATTGTAATAGCATCTGAACCACCCCCTTTGAAAACAGGAGGGTCCTTCACATGACCCTGGGCGACCAGTTGAACTTTGGAAAGGTCCAGAACTTGACCCGAGGAAGGCTTTTCAGTACACACATCATCATAACTCGAACACGCAGCATTTGAAGGGGCCGATGTGTTAAGGCGCAACATAACGCTATCAGCAAGCTGTTGCCCTATTTGCTGTACAATAGCGCTCATGTGGTTAACCGACCTAGTATCCTCAAGAGGAGGGACGGGACCTGGATCCCCATTAGAGCACTGTGGTGGTTGCACGTTATCCGATGGCTGACTACTAGGTGTCACTATATCCCTGCTGTCAAAGGAATTATTTACAGACTGTTAACAAACGCTGTACTTGGAGGAAATGGAACTGGTGTGCTGTGAAGCCCTCTGCCTCTGCTGAGAGGAGTCATACCAAGTGCAGTGAAATTCCACAAACTCATAATTAACCACAACTCAACACAGGCATATAACACTATCATAGTAAAACTGTAAAAGACGAAATAAACCTGTTACTCAAACACCCTAAAACCATAAACGCAGCTCCAAGGCGATACAGTGGCAAGGAGACACCAGCCCGGTCCAGCGTTGTCATAGACGGGTCACGGCACCAATGTGACCTCTGCAAAATGTCCCCTGCATTGACTGAAACTCTCGGAGCTGGTCAGAGTGTTGGTAACAGCCAGTTTATTTCCCACCATCCCTGCATTGGTGAACAAAGGCACTTAATTCAGTCATGTAGATAACAGCTCATTCTCCATCTCATGGTGAATCCTCCATTGCACTGAGGATTACCCACAATTAATATTCTGTAAATACATTGGCATTGTGACCGTATAGTGGATTTAGCATTCATGGAGTTAACAATGAAATAAAATACAATCTCATAAATTCATCTAAATTAAATTCAGGGACTTTATATAAAGCAACCAATTAAAAATAATATAGATAAAAATAAAAAATAGTATAATAGAATAAAAATAGTTTTCACTTTAGAACTTTGACTGTTACCTTTTGTTAAACATTTTTCATAGAGAGCAAATTAATATATAAAACAGTACAAAAATATATTACAAAAGACTTGATAAATTTTCCACTCATGGACTACACGCTAACATACCTGCATTGGTGAACAAAGATACTTAATTCAGTCATGTAGATAACAGCTCATTCTCCATCTGGAAAGATGGTACCATGTGGGTGTTAGCTAGCTATGCTAACCGGCAATAAAATATCTAAAATGATCTCGACTTCAATAAAACGTGGCGAAAATAATGTCAAATAAACAAGATTCAACAAAAGAAAACCATCTTAGTTCCAGCACCATTTACAAATGAGTTAAGATTAATTTATCCACAGACAATCAGAGACATGTTACCTCCTGGTGAATCCTCCCTTGCTTTGAGGATTACCCACAATACTTTGCCTTTATTACCCGATGCAGTTACCGCGTTCCAACAGTAGATGGCGTAGTTTGTCCATTTAGCGGGATTTTACCTGAACTATTTAACTATGTTACACATACACATCTTTAATAATGCCACAAAACCGATACCCACAGCATGTGCAGGAAAAAGAACACTCTTCTTTTCAAAAACAGAGTTTTTAAGCTTGCAGTTCAGAAATCTGTCCGGACGGGGCACCCAGTCCCACACGTCCTCAGTCTGAGCACAAACATGTAACTCCATGGTGGAAAGAAGAAATAAAGTAGGCTTTGTTAATCCTTAATCGTCCAACGTTGTGATGGGAACTGATTTGATAATTGCCCTGGGTGCAGAGGTTTAACAGCACATACACCCCCACTTTCTGCCTTTGCAGCGAGTGTAACTAATAATGTAAAATAGTGTTGAAGAATCAGTGTTTTCTTGTTTTCAGCTCCGTATGAGAACAGGTCCATGTGTTCAGTTCAGTGGCTAACGTTATTGCATCTCTACAGACACTTTCAAGGTTGCCTCCCCGATAACAAATAACCCAGTCATTGTTCTCCCTGTGGAAGCAAAGTTCTTTCACAGTCAAAGAATGAAATCACTCACATCTTACAGAATGCAGAAGCAGCAATTAATTTTGAACAATAGTCATTCAACTGTTCATTATTGATCAGCATAGTTCAAACATAAATGTACAAACCATTTGATTATAAACAGAGGCAACAACAATATTATTTGCAGTACACATCTTGACCTCATGACCTTTGAACATATGAAACATCATGTCAGGCATTAGTCATGACTTTATTAAAAATGGTCAACGTCTGACATGTTTTAAACCAACATGTTACACCCGACTTAAGCACATGTTATTTATGAAAACCTTAAACCAAAACACTTTACAGATTTGAGAGTCAACACTTCTGTCAGCAGTTCAACATGTTCAATACAATTCATCATAAGCACATATTTCAATCATCAATCAAACCGTATGATATTATATTATTTCAAAACCATCATAAATCAACTGAACACCTATCAAAGCATAGGCATACACATTTTCATTCATTTGACATCATGATAAAACCCTTAAGCACATTATGGTACAAGTATACACTCTATTCAACTTCATTCATTCAATACAATATCTAGTTCATTTAAACCTGCATGGTGTACATACTTCTAAACATTTGTTACTTTTTGAAAATAATGAACACAAAACCTTTTATTCAGTTTGGTAACTTTTAGCATTGTTAGCATGCAAAGCTAATTATGAGTAAAATAGCATATATATACATTTATTCTTTACAGTATATATATATATATATGCGAGGTCTGTTAGAAACGTATCTGACCATTTTATTTTTTTCAAAAACCATATGGATTTGAATCACGTGTGATTGCATCAGACAAGCTTGAACCTTCAGGCGCAAGCGTGAGTTTTTTCACGCCTGTCGGTTGCGTCATTCGCCTGTGAGCAGGCTTTGTGTGATCACTGGTCCACACCTCTCGTCGTTTTTTTATTGCAAATAAATGTCTGAACGATTTGGAGCTTTGCTGCATCAATTTTTTCCAGAAACTGTGAGAGATCTCCAGGTGGACACCGTTCGGAAAATTAATATGGCTTTCAGGGACGATTTTATGGGGATTATACAGATTAAGGAGTGTTACTGCCACTTTAAGGACGGCCCACAACTGCGGCGCGCTCCCAGTGCTCCATCACAGGAAAAACACCTCTGTTGGAAGCCTTGAGGACAAGTTGGAACATCTCCAGCTGATAAACAATTTCTCATATACTCACTCCACTGAAAGCCATCAAAAGCCAACTGGATTTTAACAAATGGTTATCAACACGGAGGTGTTTTTCCTGTGCCGCCGCGCACACCTAGTCCGCGCACACCTACACCTAGTCCTGTTGACTAGGTGTAGCATCCTCAATACATCTGCAGCAGCCAGTCAACTGTTTTTGTCTCACTGTCCTGTGTGTCAACAAGAAGCACTGGCTCACTTTGTCCGCTACCAGCAACTGAAGGGCAACTGGATTCTGACACAACATCTCCCACAGGGAGGAAACTCACGGGGAGCAGGAGGTTTCTGTGGACAACCTTTTCCCTCAATGTCATGGGATCCCTGACGCAGTACACATTGATATCAGGCTTCAAAGATTTCACCTCGTACACTGTGGATTCCCATTTATCTGCAACTTTCCTCTTCCCTCTCTCACCACGGTTTGCAAGCAAGACCCTGTCGCTGACCATGAGGGGAGCCCCTTTGGCTTTGCGATTGTAGTTCTTTGCCTGGTGAGCCTGTTCTGCTAAACTGTTCTGGCGGGCAATGCGTGCAGCTTCAGACAAGTTATGTCTTTATTGGGAGATGAACTCACAGTGATCAACGATGGCACTGTTGGGCAGAACATGCTGGAACATAACATCAACAGGAAGAAGCGGAACCCTCCCAAACATGAGGAAGAAGGGGGCAAAACCAGTTGTCTCGTGCTCTGTGCAGTTGTAACAGAAAGTTAGCATTTGAAGCATCTGTGGCCACCTTGCTTTAGACTGGGGAGGTAGCACCCTTATGTTTCCCAGAGTCCTATTGAATCGCTCAGCAACGCCATTTCCCATAGGATGGTATGGGGTGGTATGAGATTTCTGAATGCAAGCAAGCTCCAGGAGTTCCTTCATGAGTCGACTCTCAAAATTGGCTTCCTGATCTGAATGGATGCGTTTGGGGAAACCATAAATGCAGAAAAAGTAATTCCAGAGACGATGGGCAACTTGCTTTGCTGACTGATTTTTACATGGGAATGCATGGGCCAGTTTGGAAAAGTGATCTGTCAGAACTAAAACACCCACACACTTCTTGTCAGTCTGCTCAGCAGTCCAAAAATCAACACAGACCAATTCCATTGGTTAAGAGGTGCAAATGCTCTCAAGGGGAGCGCGGTCGTTAGGCTCTGGAGTCTTCCCAACCACACAACGAAAACAGTTTGTCACATGATTGACAGTGTCACGTTCCATTCCAGTCCAAAAAAGGTCTTTGCCTGGCAAGGGACAGAGTACGAGCCTGTCCCTGATGTCATGCTGAATCATGTAGGCCATTGAGCACTCGGGCCTTCAAGGAGTCAGGGACAACAAACTGGTGGATTGTCAAGCTCATTTGTTTGTCTTTCTTTACCTTGTACAGCAAGCCATCTTTAACAGAGAGTTTGGACCAGTGTCTCAGAAGCCTTTTCACAGATCGAGGCCCCTCAGCACGTTCACGCCTGGTGGGCCTCCTGTGACGTTGGAGGTAATAAAGAACTCTGCTCAAGATGCCATTGTGCTCCTGTAGATTCACCAGCTCACTCTTCGGCAAAGAAGCAGACTGATCAATACTGGGAAGGTGAAAGGCAGATGGTTCAATACCACTCACTCGACTGACACCTCCAGAGTCGTGTGCATCCAACACAGCGAGGACATCCTGTGAAGAGATGGACCCTTGAGAGAAAGGTGGAATGATAAAGCTTCCTCTTCTGACTGATCAACAACCAGTTGGCAATTTGTGGTGCACCTGAATGCATCTTGAACTGTACTTTCCAGTGCACCATTCACTTGTTGTAGCAACGCAGCATAGGGCACAGTCACTAAACGATGGCCAATACATGACTGGACAAAAGGTTCTCTGCTCAATGCATCGGCAACCACATTCTTTGCACCGGGGACATATTTCAGATCAAAATTGTATACTGCAAGCTTTGACACCCATCTTTGCTCACATGCATCCAACCTGGGTTTTGTCAGGATGTATGTCAGGGGATTATTGTCCGTCCAGACCGTAAAACAGCGCCCCTTTAGCCAATGACTGAATTTGTCACAGATTGCCCATTTCAGAGCAAGGAACTTCAAGCGGTGTGCTGGATAGTTCAGTTGGGAATGCGAGAGTGTCTTGCTAGCAAATGCAACTGGCCTGGCAATCTTTCCATCGGGAGGCAACTGTGAAAGGACGGCTCCAAGACCATCAAAGGAAGCATCAACAGTGAGGATGAACGGTGCATTAAAATCTGGGTGTGCTAATACGACACTGTGCACAAGTTCATGTTTCAGAGCTTTGAATGCCGCTCTGCACTCATCAGTCCAATCATTTGGGGATAATTTTACATTTCCCTTCTTGAATTTAGGATTTCGGCCCCTAACTCTCTTGCCTTTTGTGGGAGGTTCAGCCACAAGGTGGAATAGTGGCTTAGCCAAAGCTGAACATCACTCAATAAAGTGATGGTAGTAGAGGACCATCCCCAGGAAGGATCTGATTTTCTTAGCACACGGTGTTATCTTATCAGCTTCCATCAAATCCACTTCCTGCACCACATTGATAGCCTGCACCTTGTCAGGGTCCGTCTTGACACCATCCTCACAAATGATGTGCCCCAGCAACTTGACAGATCTGCGGAGAAGGTGACACTTCTTAGGGGAGAGCTTCAAATTATTGGCAGCAAGGCGGGAGAATACCATCTGTAAACGCTCAAGTGCAACATGCTCAGACGGAGCAAAGACCAGGAGGTCATCCAGATAGCATAGGAGGCTGGTAAAATTCTGGTCACCGAAGATGGACATCATCATTCGCATAAAAGTGGCTGGGCTGTTTGTGAGGCCTTGGGGCATTCTGTTGTATTCGTGAATGCCGAATGGTGAAGAGAATGCTGTGTATTTCCTGTCATCCTCGTGCAAGCTGACACTGTAGAATCCCGAAGTGAGGTCCATAGTCGAGAACACACTACCACCAAGGGCAGCCAGGGCGTCTGACTGATCAGGCAAGGGATGTGCATCTTTCGCTGTCCGTGCATTCAACCACCGGAAGCAATTGCAAATGCGGAGGTCACCATTTGGCTTCACAACAAGGACAAGGGGAGATGAAAATTCACTCTGAGATTTACGGATGATTCCCAATTCCTCCATTTCAGTCAGAGCAGTCTGAAGCTTGTCATAGTGGCAGGGTGGAACTCTCCTGTATGGGAATCTGAAGGGTTTGTCATCCACTAGACGAACTCTGTGGACAAAATCTTTTGCCTCACCACAGTCCATTTTATGCCTGGAGAAGATGGATTCATACTGCTCAATAATCTGCAACAGTTTGTCTTTCCATTCTGGGGAGACCTCACATGATGATAGGTCTAGATCCTGCAAGCCCATGTCACTCAATATACAGGATATCTCTTCCTCAGATCTTGGTTTGGGCACTGAGCTCTGTGTATACTGTGTACTGGACTGGATGTGTACAGGCTCGGGCAAGTCCTGCACGGAGAGGCAGAGGGACACGTCAGCAATCTTGGCATTTCTCTTAAGGGTTAGAGACTTTTCAGTTGGGTTCACTACTTTGACTGGTACACAGCCGTTTCCCCATAAGGAAGTGACTACCCTCCCCACCAAAATTTGTGCAGGTCTGGACTTTGATTGAGTGGGTTCAATGACTACCTTACTCCCCACAGCTGAGACATCCGATGGAGGTAATTTAGCCAACATTAAATGTTCAGATAAGGGCTGTTGAGTGACACTCCTCTCAAGCTTAGCTGTCCCATTTCTGGATGGTAATGCACCAATGTTTGAGTCAGCAGGATTGGACAGTGAGGACAAGATTTCGGGCAATTTGTCCCGAGCACTAGCAATATCTGGTGTAGTTGTCAAGCCACCAACAGTTGGACTCATCTGTGAGATGAGCCACTTGAGCGCATTGCTACCCAAAATCATCATCTGTTTGGCCTGGCACAACAAGAACAGGAATCACCACCTTAATGCCATAAACCGACACAGTGAGATCATACACAGCAGATGGCATGACCAGGTGACCCCCACAACCAACAATGACAAAACCTTCAGCCGATTTCCTGTCGACGTTGGGGTCAGACCGCGAAAGTTTCATGTCAACTGCCTCACTGACAGTACATGCCATAGAACCACTATCCAACAATGCCCTAAGAACATGTCCACTATCAATAGTCACATCCGTGTAGAACAGACTGTCAGTCTTCGAAAGTCTCGAGAGACCTTGCACAATCAGAGTCTTATGTGGTGGCACAACACTGCTGTAAGTATGACACATCATCTCATAGTCATCAACATCAGACAAATCAAGGATGGGAGGCTCACTCACTTGATCTGCGTTTTCCTCCCCCACACGCAGATCATTCAGTTTCCCTGCTGACCATGAAGAGTGGCGCATCTGCGCTCTGGGCAGTTGCGTCTGTTATGACTAGGCGAGTAACACAAAAAACACAACCTGTTTTCTCAGCAATGAGTGAGACCAGAGTGGGAGGTGTCCTTGCAAACAGAACATGGGGTGCCATTTTAGCCTTCAATCTTTGGCAGCTTGTCAGGTCATCTCCCCCTAGTCGCATGATCAGAACTCGAACCCTGGAGCAACACCTTCTCCAACATCACCAACAATCTTTCAAAAGCAGATGCATCCTGGCTTGCAATGTTACTCTGCGCCTGGACCTCAGGGGCTGAAATCGCTTTGAGGCCAACTTCAACTTTATTCATGTCAATTCTGTCAACACTCTTAGAGGACCTGATTCCCTGTTCAAGATGGTATTCGTCTAACACTTCCTGGACCTCACGAGCCGACCATTTCTCACTTGTCTTGGACCTAACGGTAAGTACCAAATCTCTGTTGGGGCAGTGTCTTATGAACATACGTGCATCAGCACCAGGGTCATCAAACGACTTACCCTGCTCTTTAAGGCAGTCAGAAACAATATCAGCGGCCCTATTCAGCCGAAGCCAGTACTCATAAGGGTCTTCCTGTTCCCTCGGGAGTGTGGAATAAAAGTCTGCGAAAGGTACGGAGGAGCAACGGCCGGAGCTGAAATGCTTGGGCAAAAGACCATATATGGCCTGTGGGTTATACTTTACATCAATTTCCCCATTTCTAAGTCCAAATTTCACAACATCTTTTGCCCTACCCCTCAGATGGACAATAATCTCCTCAGCTTGATTCTCTAGCTGAACACCACATTTCTTGATGAAGATTTTCATTATGTCCTCCCATTCATCAATTGTAATAGCATCTGAACCACCCCCTTTGAAAACAGGAGGGTCCTTCACATGACCCTGGGCGACCAGTTGAACTTTGGAAAGGTCCAGAACTTGACCCGAGGAAGGCTTTCAGTACACACATCATCATAACTCGAACACGCAGCATTTGAAGGGGCCGATGTGTTAAGGCGCAACATAACGCTATCAGCAAGCTGTTGCCCTATTTGCTGTACAATAGCGCTCATGTGGTTAACCGACCTAGTATCCTCAAGAGGAGGGACGGGACCTGGATCCCCATTAGAGCACTGTGGTGGTTGCACGTTATCCGATGGCTGACTACTAGGTGTCACTATATCCCTGCTGTCAAAGGAATTATTTACAGACTGTTAACAAACGCTGTACTTGGAGGAAATGGAACTGGTGTGCTGTGAAGCCCTCTGCCTCTGCTGAGAGGAGTCATACCAAGTGCAGTGAAATTCCACAAACTCATAATTAACCACAACTCAACACAGGCATATAACACTATCATAGTAAAACTGTAAAAGACGAAATAAACCTGTTACTCAAACACCCTAAAACCATAAACGCAGCTCCAAGGCGATACAGTGGCAAGGAGACACCAGCCCGGTCCAGCGTTGTCATAGACGGGTCACGGCACCAATGTGACCTCTGCAAAATGTCCCCTGCATTGACTGAAACTCTCGGAGCTGGTCAGAGTGTTGGTAACAGCCAGTTTATTTCCCACCATCCCTGCATTGGTGAACAAAGGCACTTAATTCAGTCATGTAGATAACAGCTCATTCTCCATCTCATGGTGAATCCTCCATTGCACTGAGGATTACCCACAATTAATATTCTGTAAATACATTGGCATTGTGACCGTATAGTGGATTTAGCATTCATGGAGTTAACAATGAAATAAAATACAATCTCATAAATTCATCTAAATTAAATTCAGGGACTTTATATAAAGCAACCAATTAAAATAATATAGATAAAAATAAAAAATAGTATAATAGAATAAAAATAGTTTTCACTTTAGAACTTTGACTGTTACCTTTTGTTAAACATTTTTCATAGAGAGCAAATTAATATATAAAACAGTACAAAAATATATTACAAAAGACTTGATAAATTTTCCACTCATGGACTACACGCTAACATACCTGCATTGGTGAACAAAGATACTTAATTCAGTCATGTAGATAACAGCTCATTCTCCATCTGGAAAGATGGTACCATGTGGGTGTTAGCTAGCTATGCTAACCGGCAATAAAATATCTAAAATGATCTCGACTTCAATAAACGTGGCGAAAATAATGTCAAATAAACAAGATTCAACAAAAGAAAACCATCTTAGTTCCAGCACCATTTACAAATGAGTTAAGATTAATTTATCCACAGACAATCAGAGACATGTTACCTCCTGGTGAATCCTCCCTTGCTTTGAGGATTACCCACAATACTTTGCCTTTATTACCCGATGCAGTTACCGCGTTCCAACAGTAGATGGCGTAGTTTGTCCATTTAGCGGGATTTTACCTGAACTATTTAACTATGTTACACATACACATCTTTAATAATGCCACAAAACCGATACCCACAGCATGTGCAGGAAAAAGAACACTCTTCTTTTCAAAAACAGAGTTTTTAAGCTTGCAGTTCAGAAATCTGTCCGGACGGGGCACCCAGTCCCACACGTCCTCAGTCTGAGCACAAACATGTAACTCCATGGTGGAAAGAAGAAATAAAGTAGGCTTTGTTAATCCTTAATCGTCCAACGTTGTGATGGGAACTGATTTGATAATTGCCCTGGGTGCAGAGGTTTAACAGCACATACACCCCCACTTTCTGCCTTTGCAGCGAGTGTAACTAATAATGTAAAATAGTGTTGAAGAATCAGTGTTTTCTTGTTTTCAGCTCCGTATGAGAACAGGTCCATGTGTTCAGTTCAGTGGCTAACGTTATTGCATCTCTACAGACACTTTCAAGGTTGCCTCCCCGATAACAAATAACCCAGTCATTGTTCTCCCTGTGGAAGCAAAGTTCTTTCACAGTCAAAGAATGAAATCACTCACATCTTACAGAATGCAGAAGCAGCAATTAATTTTGAACAATAGTCATTCAACTGTTCATTATTGATCAGCATAGTTCAAACATAAATGTACAAACCATTTGATTATAAACAGAGGCAACAACAATATTATTTGCAGTACACATCTTGACCTCATGACCTTTGAACATATGAAACATCATGTCAGGCATTAGTCATGACTTATTAAAAATGGTCAACGTCTGACATGTTTTAAACCAACATGTTACACCCGACTTAAGCACATGTTATTTATGAAAACCTTAAACCAAAACACTTTACAGATTTGAGAGTCAACACTTCTGTCAGCAGTTCAACATGTTCAATACAATTCATCATAAGCACATATTTCAATCATCAATCAAACCGTATGATATTATATTATTTCAAAACCATCATAAATCAACTGAACACCTATCAAAGCATAGGCATACACATTTTCATTCATTTGACATCATGATAAAACCCTTAAGCACATTATGGTACAAGTATACACTCTATTCAACTTCATTCATTCAATACAATATCTAGTTCATTTAAACCTGCATGGTGTACATACTTCTAAACATTTGTTACTTTTTGAAAATAATGAACACAAAACCTTTTATTCAGTTTGGTAACTTTTAGCATTGTTAGCATGCAAAGCTAATTATGAGTAAAATAGCATATATATACATTTATTCTTTACAGTATATATATATATATGCGAGGTCTGTTAGAAACGTATCTGACCATTTTATTTTTTTCAAAAACCATATGGATTTGAATCACGTGTGATTGCATCAGACAAGCTTGAACCTTCAGGCGCAAGCGTGAGTTTTTTCACGCCTGTCGGTTGCGTCATTCGCCTGTGAGCAGGCTTTGTGTGATCACTGGTCCACACCTCTCGTCGTTTTTTTATTGCAAATAAATGTCTGAACGATTTGGAGCTTTGCTGCATCAATTTTTTCCAGAAACTGTGAGAGATCTCCAGGTGGACACCGTTCGGAAAATTAATATGGCTTTCAGGGACGATTTTATGGGGATTATACAGATTAAGGAGTGTTACTGCCACTTTAAGGACGGCCCACAACTGCGGCGCGCTCCCAGTGCCGATCGACATGCTCAGACCCCGCTGAAACAAACAGATCATTTCCAATGTGAAGGCTTTGTTGATCCGGGACCTCGTCTGACTTTCACAAAAAGGCAGAAGTTGTGAACATCAGCACTTTTTCGGCACATTCCACCGTTACAGGAGTTTTTTTCATGGAAAGAAAAGCGGAGGGACGTGCCACGGAGCCGTTCATTACGCGGGACAAAGCCACCTCGGTGTTGGTCTCTCAGGACAGCTTAAAGGCGGATTTCAGATGGATTCCGGTTGCTTTTCAGTTGGGTGAATATCCGATTGTGATTGTGCATGAGCTGGACATGCCCCAAACATGTCCTGGAAGGCTTCATCACGGCGCCATGCAGCTCCACCGCGACGCGCGAAATTCCTCCGCACGTCTGTCTCAATGTGCCAAAAAAATGCTGATGTCCACGTCTTTTCACAATTCCTGTGCTAGTCAGACGACATACCGGATCAAGACAGCGTCCAGTTTAGAAATGAACGGCACATTCCACTGTTACAGGAGTTTTTGTCATGGAAAGAGGAGCGGTTCCACCGTGCGTCGCGGTGGAGCTGCATGGCGCAAAGCAACGCCATGATGAAGCCTTCCAGGACATGTTGGGGCAGGTCCAGCTCATGCACAATCACAATCGGATAATCACATGACTGAAAAGCAACCGACAGCCATCTGAAATCCACCTGAAAGCCATCCTGTGAGACTAACACACCGAGGTGGTTTTGTCCCGCATAATGAACGGCTCCGTGGCGAGTCCCTCCGCTCCTCTTTGGAGCGGCATTGCTTTGCGCCATGCAGCTCCACCGCGACGCATGCTGGAACCGCTCCTCTTTCCATGACAAAAACTCCTGTAACAGTGGAATGTGCCGTTCATTTCTAAACTGGACGCTGTCTTGATCCGGTATGTCGTCTGACTAGCACAGGAATTGTGAAAAGACGTGGACATCAGCATTTTTTCGGCACATTGAGACAGACGTGCGGAGGAATTCCGCGCGTCGCGGTGGAGCTGCATGGCGCAAAGCAACGCCGTGATAAAGCCTTCCAGGACATGTTGGGGCAGGTCCAGCTCATGCACAATCACAATCGGATAATCACATGACTGAAAAGCAACCGGAATCCATCTGAAATCCACCTTTAAGCCGTCCTGTGAGACCAACACCGAGGTGGTTTTGTCCCGCGTAATGAACGGCTCCGTGGCACGTCCCTCTGCTTTTCTTTCCATGAAAAAAACTCCTGTAACAGTGGAATGTGCCGAAAAAGTGCTGATGTTCACAACTTCTGCCTTTTTGTGAAAGTCAGACGAGGTCCCGGATCAACAAAGCCTTCACATTGGAAATGATCTGGTTGTTTCAGCGGGGTCTGAGCATGTCGATCGGCGCTGGGAGCGCGCCGCAGTTATGGGCCGTCCTTAAAGCGGCAGTAACACTCTTTAATCTGTATAATCCCCATAAAATCATCCCTGAAAGCCATATTAATTTTCCGAACAGTGTCCACCTGGAGGTCTCTCACAGTTTCCGGAAAAAAATTGATGCAGCAAAGCTCCAAATCGTTCAGACATTTATTCGCAATAAAAAATGACGCGAGGGTGGACGAGTGCTCACTCAAAGCCTGCTCACAGGCTAAAATTGTGTTTATGTGTGCATGTATGTATATATTTCTTGTTTTTATAGTATAAGGGGTGGGTATTTATCAGCTTTGCTTCTGCTCTCACCCTTTCGATCACACAGGTTGTTGAATTGTGTGCCGAATAAATTCAGTCATTCAGATTGAAACCGGAAGAGTGACCAATCACAGCCCTTTGAGGTCTCCATCATTTAGCAGGTGCACATCATGGGGAGGGTTTGCAGCCCCGCAGAGGGCTCTGATCTAAAGCAGTTTGGTTCATCACCATCAGGGATATTACCAGATTACAGTGCAGGCAGCAAGCAGCATTTTGTTAATAATCACCGGACTTGAATAAAGGGTTCGTTTAGGTGCTGTGTCTGAGTACAGTTTCAAAAAAATAAACACCCGGACTTTTAATCAAGGAAATATGGTGCCCACGTTCCTCAAATCGGTGAGTGTCAGTGCTGAACTTCATTTTGTACTTCTGTTGCTGGGCACGTCCACACCGCTCTGTCCTGTACATGAGAGAGGTTTTTGTTGGGTATTTTCTCCTCCAAACATTCTTAAAACCTTTAACAAGACAAACAGAGTCAAGAACCACCAGTGAGACAGAAAGTCAAATTTATCTCGCGAGGAGTGCAGTCAGGCTGTACACCAAAGCTACACTAAAGTCTGGCCTGCGCTCCTGCTCTTTTATTGGAGAAGCCCTAACCACATCATAAAACTTGTCCTAAGGGTGGGGGGGACAACGCAAGACAAGTTTCTTCCCGTGACATAAACACATACGTCAATAAGTGCATCTGCGTGGAAAAACAGTTTCTTTAATCTTATCAATGGAGGTCAGCACATCCCGTTCGTCTGTTGCACTTATCATCTGTTCTGCATCTGCCTGGAGTGTCCTGTTCTTTATACTAAGCATCACATATACAAGGCCATAAATTCACAACGGTCAAAACAACCTCCAGTTCTTTACTCCCAGTTCAGACTGACCCCAGCATGCTAAAACAAAGTTGAATAACAAGTACATTCTCAGGGTTACTTTTAAGACAGGTGCATAACAGCACAATAACAGAACAAAGACAAAGGTACAAATGTTTAACAGTGATAAAAAAAAAATATATATATATATAAAATCTTTAACATATCCCTCCTGTTATCGCTTGTTAAACATATAGTAGGCATCACCTAGCTTAGCACTTCTTTTGAGATTTTCACTAAGAGGTTCATCATGGTATGTTCTACAGGCTTACACCCCAGAGGTTATGTCATCATTGTCATCATCATCAGTGTCTGGGTCATCATACTTCCATTGGTCTGGGTACAGGTCATGAGAGCCCTCTTCCTCTTCGTCGTCGTTTTGCCCCAGGAGTGGATATGAAGCTGGTCCCCCTCCTGGTCCTGGACCTATTGCTGTGGTTATCATTCTATTTACAAGGCCTCGAAGACATGGAATACAACAACATCCACACAATGTTAGAATCGCAGCAAATACTGCTATAGACACTAATAGTGAAGAAATCAAAGACCTCCATTTTCCCATCCCTTCCAGCCACCAATCCCAGCCTTCGGTGTTTACTCCACTGTGCTCTTTCATCTTCCTGTTCAACGTCCTCAGCCCGTCGATGGCTTGAGTGAGGCTGCCATCTGCAGCTGTGTTGTTGGGAATGAATGTGCAACATTGTTCTCCGAACATGGCACAAACACCTCCTTTCTCTGCCAACAACATATCCAGAGCAATACGGTTCTGGAAGGCCATAAGGGACGTGGCTTCTAACTGTGAATGGACAGCCTTAAATCCTTCCTCAGTCCAATTTCCTAATTTCTGTACATTGTAGTGGATGTAGTTTATTCTGTCCACGTTCTTATTAATTGAACACCACCAACAGATGGAGGATTCGAATCCAGCTGCCGCCTGATCAGCCAGTTTATACTCGTCAGGCACTCCTCTGGGGACTCCTATCGCATCAATATATGTTGGATCTTCCAGCGGACAGCGGACTATTGGAGACCAAGTGTTTGGATAAGTACTCCCCTTTCCTGCTTCAGTGTAACAAGAGGTGGAGGCGGCTTCGCCCCTCTCCATCTACTGGGTGCGGTCACATCCCTACCTGTGTGTTTGTGCTCTTTTCTGCCAGCAGTACCGGATCCGACGAGCGAAGGCAGTGGCCACCTGGGAATTCGGGACTTGGCGGTTCCAGTACTTCTGGGTTTCGGTGGCAGAGGAGATCTGGGTGGTTCCGGTTCGACTAGGACGGACGTCTCCTACCTTCGGGCCTGCCCACACGACACCAGCAGATTTTCGGCTTACACCTCCAAATTGTTAATTGTTGTATTAGTTGTGCTCATCTCACAACAGTAAAACTTGTTCTTTACCTTTCTCCATTGTCCGTTCATTGCGCCCCCTGTTGTGGGTCCGTGTACCGACACTTTCACAACATTATGGCCACTCTTAAAACTTCAGTTATCTTTATACTTTTATTACTGGTAAATTTTAGAATTAATATCACCTTTATCTGGGAACTACTTTTTGTGCAGGAATTCATCAAGCACGTCAGCCGTGGGAGTGTACTGACACAGAATACCCAGAAACTGGACAGGTGTTCGACCATAACGAGAGCGTCCACTTTTAGCTTGCCATAAGCTAAGCTAGTGACGCTTGTGAAAGTGTGATGTTCAACATTTGACATTTTCTGTTACACTGTGGCTCAAAATTTGGTGCTTCCTGTTTGAAAAACAGGGTACCGTGAGCAAGCTTCTCTCGTATCATTAGCACCTTGGTTTTGGGTGTATTTAGGAGCAGGTTATTTTCTCTACACCACCCACACACCACAATTGAAACATAACTGAAGCATACTGCTGTGTTCCGTGTCCAGACTATAAAGATGGTTTGAACCCAATATGTAGCCAGCTGGTAAAAAAAACAAAACAAACACAAACAGAAGTCGTCTTAAACCTCGTTTGTTGGTGATGTTTGTGGTTTCCTGTCGACTGCTGTCAGCGACTTTATTCATCTTTTAGAAATTATTTCTTGAATCAGCTCAGTGTTTGTAATCTTGTTACATTTGGTCATGTTTTTGTTTTGTTTGTTCCAGTTTTTCATCTGAAGACCTTCCTCACATCATATCTGAGCTCCAAATGAGACAACCCATCCAAGAGAACTTCTACACACTTGAGATGGACCTGGACTAGGATCTGAACCAGGATCTGGACTACACAGTTCCCACACATCTGGTTTTATAGTTGCCTCAAAACATCCAATAAGAAATGCTTCATAGTAAACTTAGGTGGACACGGCCGCAGGTTAGCTCCGCCCTCATCATTCATCACTTGCTGCACATTCATCAGAAAAGGGGCTGACTTTGGGTTATTAAAGTCAAAAGTCACAGAAAGCAAAATTTTAACCTAAAAATGTATTTGTAGCAACAAAATTGTCTGTGGGCTGAGACGCCATGACAACGCTGACGGAGTGAGAAGCTCCTGTGACGGCGACTAGAGAGACGCCGCAGAAGAACGCAATGCCGCAGTCTGAACAACAACGATTTGTCTACGCTAAAATCAACACATGAAAAAAAATTAAATCCTGCAGAATAATGAACATAAACTCTCCCGTCCTGAGTTGACGAGTCCACCCCAGAACTGGACTGGGACAGAATCGTCCTCATCTTTTTTTTTTTTTTGTCTTTTTGTCTTTGAAGACTCTTCTGTTGTCTTTGTGTGTTTCTGAAGGACCCAGATGCTGTTTTTCACAGAAACACATCCTGAACCTGAATCCTGCTGAAGGCTCTACGTGTGTTTGCACAGAGACCTGATCGCGGCCCACGGCTGCACACCGACGTGAGCGGCCTCAGGCTGCATGCTTTCATCAACACCGCCTCCTCACTAATTCTCACAGAGCTTCAGCCTCCTCATCACAAACCCCCGAAAACTACCAAAAAAAAAATATAAATAAATAAATAAATCACCATAAACAGGACTGAAAAGCCCAGAAGATCAAGCAGCAGGTTCAGAACCCAAAACCTCAGACTCGAAAGGTGATGAATCAAAAGAGGCTTGTGGCTTCACAGTGCAAACATTATCTGAAATTATAAACATTTGTCTGGCTTCAAAGACACTTGTCTAATTAATACAAGGTTGTAATCGTTCCTTTTATTTCTGTTACCACTTAAATACTTCTCTTAGTTTTTAAGTGCAACTGCTGCAAATTTTAGGTCATTATTTTACTCCTTGGGTGAATCTTAGGCGTGTTTAACATTTTCGTTAGCAGTTTTCTTGCACTAGCTTCTGCGAAAATGTTTGTATTTTTTTGGAGCACAAATTACATTACATTACACTCTACATTAATCTTGTGCAATGCTGACAGAAAGAGTGGCTTTTTTAGAGCACCGTGTCCGTAGGTTAGAGCAGCTTCTGAGTTAGGGGCGCTCCAGATAAGCTTAGTATCAAGCTGGCTAGTGCATCTGTTAGCATTAGCTTAGCAACACCGGCTAAAGAGGATGGCTTTCGGACTCGCGTAGGGCCTGGTGCCTGGTTGTGGAAACCGGAACACGGTCACTGCGAATTGTGAACCATAATTCAGCCTTGGACATACCTGTTGATAGCCCTCCAAGTGCACGGGTGACTTCTACCCCATCTCCAGGACAAAACACCATGCATTAGTGATAAGGGATTATTCCACTTGCAAATTATTACACTCACAAAGTTAGATTACAGACAACATCTGATGTTAAATGTATTCCTGGGGCCAGAGCACCCGACATTACCTCTTATCTTTGGGCGCTGATGTTGCACAAGAATAGTCAACCAAAGGAACATGATACTAGATATAGCCACATAGTTATTAATGTCAGTGTTGGGAAAGTGTAGTGACACGGACCCACAACAGGGGGCGTAAATGAACGGACAATGGAAGGAGTCAAATTATAACACTTTACTGGTGTGAATGTCACAACCAAACACAGCAGAATCAGAATGTGCAACAGTCAATTAATAAAAGGTGTCGTGTGGGCAGGCTCGACGATAGGAGACGCCCGTCTGGAAACGAACCGGAACCACATGATTTCCACCGCCACCTGAACCCGAGGAATACTGGAGCCGCCAAGTCCCGGAGTCCCCAGGTGGCCACCTTCCCGGCGTGTCGGATCTGGTATTGCTGGCAGAAAGCAAAAGACAGTCAAAGGGTGGGTGTGTGAACACCCAGTAACACTGGTGGGAATGCCACCTCCACCTCTCACTCAGCGCGTTGCAGCAGTCTCAGCTGAAAAGGAGCGCCGTCTTGCACAGCCTCCTCAAAAACGACCGGTTCCCCTGCAAACACTCACAATAAACAGATTTACAAAAGGCTGAGGATATTACCTCCAGATGAAGATGATATCTCGGCAGTTTGGTGGAGGTGTCTTCCTGCTTTTATACCAGATGTGTTAATTAGTGACAGCTGTCACGGATGATGGGTGACAGCTGTCACCACGGCTTGTTCCTGAGGCGGCAGCGC
Source organism: Thalassophryne amazonica (assembly GCF_902500255.1). Taxonomy (NCBI): domain Eukaryota; kingdom Metazoa; phylum Chordata; class Actinopteri; order Batrachoidiformes; family Batrachoididae; genus Thalassophryne; species Thalassophryne amazonica. The sequence continues at coordinate 11,725,017 of NC_047111.1, read as the reverse complement.
CCTCTCGTGCCTGAAGCCCGCACTTCAGGCAGGGCGCCTTCTGGTGGTGGGCCAGCAGTACCTCCTCTTCTGGCAGCCCACACAACAGTCAGTTCAATTTATTTCATTTATATAGCACCAAATCACAACAAAGTTGCCTCAAGGTGCTTCACACAAGTAAGGTCTAACCTTACCAACCCCCAGAGCAAGAACACAGGAGACAGTGGTAAAGAAAAAACTCCTTTTGATGATTTAAGGAAGAAACCTCAAGCAGACCAAACTCAAAGGGGCGACCCTCTGCTTGGGCCATGCTACCAACAGAACTGACAATACAAATACAGTGGTCCCTCGTTTATCGCGGGAGTTATGTTCTAAAAACAGCCCGCAATAAGTGAAAGCTGCGAAGTAGTCAGCGTTATGTTTTACAATTATTATAGATGTTTTAAGGCTGTAAAACCCCTCACTACACAATTTATACACTTTTCTCAAACAGGCATTAACATTTTCTCACTTTTCTCTCGCATGTAAACACTCTCAAAGTTCAAACCTGAGTAGAAGACCAACCTGTTTTCAGGCCCAAACATTTTTTTGAGAAATAAAGATAGAACGTTTTCCTACAAATAATTATGATGGCTTTTAGAACTAACGAATTTAATTTTAACGATCAACCTACAAGGTTGGACACATAAGAAATTATTAATATTGACTGACCAGTATTTCACAGGTCCTCTGACTATGCCTCTTCGTCCTGGCACCGCGCCGCTGTCACGCCTTTTTCCACTGAGTTACACCTCGCTGCAGGTGTCTTTTTCCGAGTGAAGAACACAGTTATGGGTAGTTGTTGGCACTCTTTTTTCTTCTGGGCGAGAAGATCCTTATAAACAGACACGCAGGACACAATGCACGTACTCTCCCTTCGCAGTGCCGCGATCGGCCTGTTTGATGAGGACGCAGAACACAATGCACTGTAAAAAAAACAAAGCATGCAAAACTGGACTAAAAAAATCCGCGAAACTGCGAGGTCGCAAAAGGTGAACCGCGTTATAGCAAGAGACCACTGTATACAGAAAATTTGAAAGTCCATACCGATGCACAGGACGGGAGGACTGCAGAAGAAGACACCCACACCCATCTCTGGATGGAGCTGCACCTCAAACAGAGAGGAAAAAACAGAATCAGGCAACAGAAAGACAAGAAATAATTTCTCATATACTCACTCCACTGAAAGCCATCAAAAGCCAACTGGATTTTAACAAATGGTTATCAACACGGAGGTGTTTTTCCTGTGCCGCCGCGCACACCTAGTCCGCGCACACCTACACCTAGTCCTGTGACTAGGTGTAGCATCCTCAATACATCTGCAGCAGCCAGTCAACTGTTTTTGTCTCACTGTCCTGTGTGTCAACAAGAAGCACTGGCTCACTTTGTCCGCTACCAGCAACTGAAGGGCAACTGGATTCTGACACAACATCTCCCACAGGGAGGAACTCACGGGGAGCAGGAGGTTTCTGTGGACAACCTTTTCCCTCAATGTCATGGGATCCCTGACGCAGTACACATTGATATCAGGCTTCAAAGATTTCACCTCGTACACGTGGATTCCCATTTATCTGCAACTTTCCTCTTCCCTCTCTCACCACGGTTTGCAAGCAAGACCCTGTCGCTGACCATGAGGGGAGCCCCTTTGGCTTTGCGATTGTAGTTCTTTGCCTGGTGAGCCTGTTCTGCTAAACTGTTCTGGCGGGCAATGCGTGCAGCTTCAGACAAGTTATGTCTTTATTGGGAGATGAACTCACAGTGATCAACGATGGCACTGTTGGGCAGAACATGCTGGAACATAACATCAACAGGAAGAAGCGGAACCCTCCCAAACATGAGGAAGAAGGGGGCAAAACCAGTTGTCTCGTGCTCTGTGCAGTTGTAACAGAAAGTTAGCATTTGAAGCATCTGTGGCCACCTTGCTTTAGACTGGGAGGTAGCACCCTTATGTTTCCCAGAGTCCTATTGAATCGCTCAGCAAACGCCATTTCCCATAGGATGGTATGGGGTGGTATGAGATTTCTGAATGCAAGCAAGCTCCAGGAGTTCCTTCATGAGTCGACTCTCAAAATTGGCTTCCTGATCTGAAGGATGCGTTTGGGGAAACCATAAATGCAGAAAAGTAATTCCAGAGACGATGGGCAACTTGCTTTGCTGACTGATTTTTACATGGGAATGCATGGGCCAGTTTGGAAAAGTGATCTGTCAGAACTAAAACACCCACACACTTCTTGTCAGTCTGCTCAGCAGTCCAAAAATCAACACAGACCAATTCCATTGGTTAAGAGGTGCAAATGCTCTCAAGGGGAGCGCGGTCGTTAGGCTCTGGAGTCTTCCCAACCACACAACGAAAACAGTTTGTCACATGATTGACAGTGTCACGTTCCATTCCAGTCCAAAAAAGGTCTTTGCCTGGCAAGGGACAGAGTACGAGCCTGTCCCTGATGTCATGCTGAATCATGTAGGCCATTGAGCACTCGGGCCTTCAAGGAGTCAGGGACAACAAACTGGTGGATTGTCAAGCTCATTTGTTTGTCTTTCTTTACCTTGTACAGCAAGCCATCTTTAACAGAGAGTTTGGACCAGTGTCTCAGAAGCCTTTCACAGATCGAGGCCCCTCAGCACGTTCACGCCTGGTGGGCCTCCTGTGACGTTGGAGGTAATAAAGAACTCTGCTCAAGATGCCATTGTGCTCCTGTAGATTCACCAGCTCACTCTTCGGCAAAGAAGCAGACTGATCAATACTGGGAAGGTGAAAGGCAGATGGTTCAATACCACTCACATCGACTGACACCTCCAGAGTCGTGTGCATCCAACACAGCGAGGACATCCTGTGAAGAGATGGACCCTTGAGAGAAAGGTGGAATGATAAAGCTTCCTCTTCTGACTGATCAACAACCAGTTGGCAATTTGTGGTGCACCTGAATGCATCTTGAACTGTACTTTCCAGTGCACCATTCACTTGTTGTAGCAACGCAGCATAGGGCACAGTCACTAAACGATGGCCAATACATGACTGGACAAAAGGTTCTCTGCTCAATGCATCGGCAACCACATTCTTTGCACCGGGGACATATTTCAGATCAAATTGTATACTGCAAGCTTTGACACCCATCTTTGCTCACATGCATCCAACCTGGGTTTTGTCAGGATGTATGTCAGGGGATTATTGTCCGTCCAGACCGTAAAACAGCGCCCCTTTAGCCAATGACTGAATTTGTCACAGATTGCCCATTTCAGAGCAAGGAACTTCAAGCGGTGTGCTGGATAGTTCAGTTGGGAATGCGAGAGTGTCTTGCTAGCAAATGCAACTGGCCTGGCAATCTTTCCATCGGGAGGCAACTGTGAAAGGACGGCTCCAAGACCATCAAAGGAAGCATCAACAGTGAGGATGAACGGTGCATTAAAATCTGGGTGTGCTAATACGACACTGTGCACAAGTTCATGTTTCAGAGCTTTGAATGCCGCTCTGCACTCATCAGTCCAATCATTTGGGGATAATTTTACATTTCCCTTCTTGAATTTAGGATTTCGGCCCCTAACTCTCTTGCCTTTTGTGGGAGGTTCAGCCACAAGGTGGAATAGTGGCTTAGCCAAAGCTGAACATCACTCAATAAGTGATGGTAGTAGAGGACCATCCCCAGGAAGGATCTGATTTTCTTAGCACACGGTGTTATCTTATCAGCTTCCATCAAATCCACTTCCTGCACCACATTGATAGCCTGCACCTTGTCAGGGTCCGTCTTGACACCATCCTCACAAATGATGTGCCCCAGCAACTTGACAGATCTGCGGAGAAGGTGACACTTCTTAGGGGAGAGCTTCAAATTATTGGCAGCAAGGCGGGAGAATACCATCTGTAAACGCTCAAGTGCAACATGCTCAGACGGAGCAAAGACCAGGAGGTCATCCAGATAGCATAGGAGGCTGGTAAAATTCTGGTCACCGAAGATGGACATCATCATTCGCATAAAAGTGGCTGGGCTGTTTGTGAGGCCTTGGGGCATTCTGTTGTATTCGTGAATGCCGAATGGTGAAGAGAATGCTGTGTATTTCCTGTCATCCTCGTGCAAGCTGACACTGTAGAATCCCGAAGTGAGGTCCATAGTCGAGAACACACTACCACCAAGGGCAGCCAGGGCGTCTGACTGATCAGGCAAGGGATGTGCATCTTTCGCTGTCCGTGCATTCAACCACCGGAAGCAATTGCAAATGCGGAGGTCACCATTTGGCTTCACAACAAGGACAAGGGGAGATGAAAATTCACTCTGAGATTTACGGATGATTCCCAATTCCTCCATTTCAGTCAGAGCAGTCTGAAGCTTGTCATAGTGGCAGGGTGGAACTCTCCTGTATGGGAATCTGAAGGGTTTGTCATCCACTAGACGAACTCTGTGGACAAAATCTTTTGCCTCACCACAGTCCATTTTATGCCTGGAGAAGATGGATTCATACTGCTCAATAATCTGCAACAGTTTGTCTTTCCATTCTGGGGAGACCTCACATGATGATAGGTCTAGATCCTGCAAGCCCATGTCACTCAATATACAGGATATCTCTTCCTCAGATCTTGGTTTGGGCACTGAGCTCTGTGTATACTGTGTACTGGACTGGATGTGTACAGGCTCGGGCAAGTCCTGCACGGAGAGGCAGAGGGACACGTCAGCAATCTTGGCATTTCTCTTAAGGGTTAGAGACTTTTCAGTTGGGTTCACTACTTTGACTGGTACACAGCCGTTTCCCCATAAGGAAGTGACTACCCTCCCCACCAAAATTTGTGCAGGTCTGGACTTTGATTGAGTGGGTTCAATGACTACCTTACTCCCCACAGCTGAGACATCCGATGGAGGTAATTTAGCCAACATTAAATGTTCAGATAAGGGCTGTTGAGTGACACTCCTCTCAAGCTTAGCTGTCCCATTTCTGGATGGTAATGCACCAATGTTTGAGTCAGCAGGATTGGACAGTGAGGACAAGATTTCGGGCAATTTGTCCCGAGCACTAGCAATATCTGGTGTAGTTGTCAAGCCACCAACAGTTGGACTCATCTGTGAGATGAGCCACTTGAGCGCATTGCTACCCAAAATCATCATCTGTTTGGCCTGGCACAACAAGAACAGGAATCACCACCTTAATGCCATAAACCGACACAGTGAGATCATACACAGCAGATGGCATGACCAGGTGACCCCCACAACCAACAATGACAAAACCTTCAGCCGATTTCCTGTCGACGTTGGGGTCAGACCGCGAAAGTTTCATGTCAACTGCCTCACTGACAGTACATGCCATAGAACCACTATCCAACAATGCCCTAAGAACATGTCCACTATCAATAGTCACATCCGTGTAGAACAGACTGTCAGTCTTCGAAAGTCTCGAGAGACCTTGCACAATCAGAGTCTTATGTGGTGGCACAACACTGCTGTAAGTATGACACATCATCTCATAGTCATCAACATCAGACAAATCAAGGATGGGAGGCTCACTCACTTGATCTGCGTTTTCCTCCCCCACACGCAGATCATTCAGTTTCCCTGCTGACCATGAAGAGTGGCGCATCTGCGCTCTGGGCAGTTGCGTCTGTTATGACTAGGCGAGTAACACAAAAAACACAACCTGTTTTCTCAGCAATGAGTGAGACCAGAGTGGGAGGTGTCCTTGCAAACAGAACATGGGGTGCCATTTTAGCCTTCAATCTTTGGCAGCTTGTCAGGTCATCTCCCCCTAGTCGCATGATCAGAACTCGAACCCTGGAGCAACACCTTCTCCAACATCACCAACAATCTTTCAAAAGCAGATGCATCCTGGCTTGCAATGTTACTCTGCGCCTGGACCTCAGGGGCTGAAATCGCTTTGAGGCCAACTTCAACTTTATTCATGTCAATTCTGTCAACACTCTTAGAGGACCTGATTCCCTGTTCAAGATGGTATTCGTCTAACACTTCCTGGACCTCACGAGCCGACCATTTCTCACTTGTCTTGGACCTAACGGTAAGTACCAAATCTCTGTTGGGGCAGTGTCTTATGAACATACGTGCATCAGCACCAGGGTCATCAAACGACTTACCCTGCTCTTTAAGGCAGTCAGAAACAATATCAGCGGCCCTATTCAGCCGAAGCCAGTACTCATAAGGGTCTTCCTGTTCCCTCGGGAGTGTGGAATAAAAGTCTGCGAAAGGTACGGAGGAGCAACGGCCGGAGCTGAATGCTTGGGCAAAAGACCATATATGGCCTGTGGGTTATACTTTACATCAATTTCCCCATTTCTAAGTCCAAATTTCACAACATCTTTTGCCCTACCCCTCAGATGGACAATAATCTCCTCAGCTTGATTCTCTAGCTGAACACCACATTTCTTGATGAAGATTTTCATTATGTCCTCCCATTCATCAATTGTAATAGCATCTGAACCACCCCCCTTTGAAAACAGGAGGGTCCTTCACATGACCCTGGGCGACCAGTTGAACTTTGGAAAGGTCCAGAACTTGACCCGAGGAAGGCTTTTCAGTACACACATCATCATAACTCGAACACGCAGCATTTGAAGGGGCCGATGTGTTAAGGCGCAACATAACGCTATCAGCAAGCTGTTGCCCTATTTGCTGTACAATAGCGCTCATGTGGTTAACCGACCTAGTATCCTCAAGAGGAGGGACGGGACCTGGATCCCCATTAGAGCACTGTGGTGGTTGCACGTTATCCGATGGCTGACTACTAGGTGTCACTATATCCCTGCTGTCAAAGGAATTATTTACAGACTGTTAACAAACGCTGTACTTGGAGGAAATGGAACTGGTGTGCTGTGAAGCCCTCTGCCTCTGCTGAGAGGAGTCATACCAAGTGCAGTGAAATTCCACAAACTCATAATTAACCACAACTCAACACAGGCATATAACACTATCATAGTAAAACTGTAAAAGACGAAATAAACCTGTTACTCAAACACCCTAAAACCATAAACGCAGCTCCAAGGCGATACAGTGGCAAGGAGACACCAGCCCGGTCCAGCGTTGTCATAGACGGGTCACGGCACCAATGTGACCTCTGCAAAATGTCCCCTGCATTGACTGAAACTCTCGGAGCTGGTCAGAGTGTTGGTAACAGCCAGTTTATTTCCCACCATCCCTGCATTGGTGAACAAAGGCACTTAATTCAGTCATGTAGATAACAGCTCATTCTCCATCTCATGGTGAATCCTCCATTGCACTGAGGATTACCCACAATTAATATTCTGTAAATACATTGGCATTGTGACCGTATAGTGGATTTAGCATTCATGGAGTTAACAATGAAATAAAATACAATCTCATAAATTCATCTAAATTAAATTCAGGGACTTTATATAAAGCAACCAATTAAAAATAATATAGATAAAAATAAAAAATAGTATAATAGAATAAAAATAGTTTTCACTTTAGAACTTTGACTGTTACCTTTTGTTAAACATTTTTCATAGAGAGCAAATTAATATATAAAACAGTACAAAAATATATTACAAAAGACTTGATAAATTTTCCACTCATGGACTACACGCTAACATACCTGCATTGGTGAACAAAGATACTTAATTCAGTCATGTAGATAACAGCTCATTCTCCATCTGGAAAGATGGTACCATGTGGGTGTTAGCTAGCTATGCTAACCGGCAATAAAATATCTAAAATGATCTCGACTTCAATAAAACGTGGCGAAAATAATGTCAAATAAACAAGATTCAACAAAAGAAAACCATCTTAGTTCCAGCACCATTTACAAATGAGTTAAGATTAATTTATCCACAGACAATCAGAGACATGTTACCTCCTGGTGAATCCTCCCTTGCTTTGAGGATTACCCACAATACTTTGCCTTTATTACCCGATGCAGTTACCGCGTTCCAACAGTAGATGGCGTAGTTTGTCCATTTAGCGGGATTTTACCTGAACTATTTAACTATGTTACACATACACATCTTTAATAATGCCACAAAACCGATACCCACAGCATGTGCAGGAAAAAGAACACTCTTCTTTTCAAAAACAGAGTTTTTAAGCTTGCAGTTCAGAAATCTGTCCGGACGGGGCACCCAGTCCCACACGTCCTCAGTCTGAGCACAAACATGTAACTCCATGGTGGAAAGAAGAAATAAAGTAGGCTTTGTTAATCCTTAATCGTCCAACGTTGTGATGGGAACTGATTTGATAATTGCCCTGGGTGCAGAGGTTTAACAGCACATACACCCCCACTTTCTGCCTTTGCAGCGAGTGTAACTAATAATGTAAAATAGTGTTGAAGAATCAGTGTTTTCTTGTTTTCAGCTCCGTATGAGAACAGGTCCATGTGTTCAGTTCAGTGGCTAACGTTATTGCATCTCTACAGACACTTTCAAGGTTGCCTCCCCGATAACAAATAACCCAGTCATTGTTCTCCCTGTGGAAGCAAAGTTCTTTCACAGTCAAAGAATGAAATCACTCACATCTTACAGAATGCAGAAGCAGCAATTAATTTTGAACAATAGTCATTCAACTGTTCATTATTGATCAGCATAGTTCAAACATAAATGTACAAACCATTTGATTATAAACAGAGGCAACAACAATATTATTTGCAGTACACATCTTGACCTCATGACCTTTGAACATATGAAACATCATGTCAGGCATTAGTCATGACTTTATTAAAAATGGTCAACGTCTGACATGTTTTAAACCAACATGTTACACCCGACTTAAGCACATGTTATTTATGAAAACCTTAAACCAAAACACTTTACAGATTTGAGAGTCAACACTTCTGTCAGCAGTTCAACATGTTCAATACAATTCATCATAAGCACATATTTCAATCATCAATCAAACCGTATGATATTATATTATTTCAAAACCATCATAAATCAACTGAACACCTATCAAAGCATAGGCATACACATTTTCATTCATTTGACATCATGATAAAACCCTTAAGCACATTATGGTACAAGTATACACTCTATTCAACTTCATTCATTCAATACAATATCTAGTTCATTTAAACCTGCATGGTGTACATACTTCTAAACATTTGTTACTTTTTGAAAATAATGAACACAAAACCTTTTATTCAGTTTGGTAACTTTTAGCATTGTTAGCATGCAAAGCTAATTATGAGTAAAATAGCATATATATACATTTATTCTTTACAGTATATATATATATATGCGAGGTCTGTTAGAAACGTATCTGACCATTTTATTTTTTTCAAAAACCATATGGATTTGAATCACGTGTGATTGCATCAGACAAGCTTGAACCTTCAGGCGCAAGCGTGAGTTTTTTCACGCCTGTCGGTTGCGTCATTCGCCTGTGAGCAGGCTTTGTGTGATCACTGGTCCACACCTCTCGTCGTTTTTTTATTGCAAATAAATGTCTGAACGATTTGGAGCTTTGCTGCATCAATTTTTTCCAGAAACTGTGAGAGATCTCCAGGTGGACACCGTTCGGAAAATTAATATGGCTTTCAGGGACGATTTTATGGGGATTATACAGATTAAGGAGTGTTACTGCCACTTTAAGGACGGCCCACAACTGCGGCGCGCTCCCAGTGCCGATCGACATGCTCAGACCCCGCTGAAACAAACAGATCATTTCCAATGTGAAGGCTTTGTTGATCCGGGACCTCGTCTGACTTTCACAAAAAGGCAGAAGTTGTGAACATCAGCACTTTTTCGGCACATTCCACCGTTACAGTTTTTTTTTTCATGGAAAGAAAAGCGGAGGGACGTGCCACGGAGCCGTTCATTACGCGGGACAAAGCCACCTCGGTGTTGGTCTCTCAGGACAGCTTAAAGGCGGATTTCAGATGGATTCCGGTTGCTTTTCAGTTGGGTGAATATCCGATTGTGATTGTGCATGAGCTGGACATGCCCCAAACATGTCCTGGAAGGCTTCATCACGGCGCCATGCAGCTCCACCGCGACGCGCGAAATTCCTCCGCACGTCTGTCTCAATGTGCCAAAAAAATGCTGATGTCCACGTCTTTTCACAATTCCTGTGCTAGTCAGACGACATACCGGATCAAGACAGCGTCCAGTTTAGAAATGAACGGCACATTCCACTGTTACAGGAGTTTTTGTCATGGAAAGAGGAGCGGTTCCACCGTGCGTCGCGGTGGAGCTGCATGGCGCAAAGCAACGCCATGATGAAGCCTTCCAGGACATGTTGGGGCAGGTCCAGCTCATGCACAATCACAATCGGATAATCACATGACTGAAAAGCAACCGACAGCCATCTGAAATCCACCTGAAAGCCATCCTGTGAGACTAACACACCGAGGTGGTTTTGTCCCGCATAATGAACGGCTCCGTGGCGAGTCCCTCCGCTCCTCTTTGGAGCGGCATTGCTTTGCGCCATGCAGCTCCACCGCGACGCATGCTGGAACCGCTCCTCTTTCCATGACAAAAACTCCTGTAACAGTGGAATGTGCCGTTCATTTCTAAACTGGACGCTGTCTTGATCCGGTATGTCGTCTGACTAGCACAGGAATTGTGAAAAGACGTGGACATCAGCATTTTTTCGGCACATTGAGACAGACGTGCGGAGGAATTCCGCGCGTCGCGGTGGAGCTGCATGGCGCAAAGCAACGCCGTGATAAAGCCTTCCAGGACATGTTGGGGCAGGTCCAGCTCATGCACAATCACAATCGGATAATCACATGACTGAAAAGCAACCGGAATCCATCTGAAATCCACCTTTAAGCCGTCCTGTGAGACCAACACCGAGGTGGTTTTGTCCCGCGTAATGAACGGCTCCGTGGCACGTCCCTCTGCTTTTCTTTCCATGAAAAAAACTCCTGTAACAGTGGAATGTGCCGAAAAAGTGCTGATGTTCACAACTTCTGCCTTTTTGTGAAAGTCAGACGAGGTCCCGGATCAACAAAGCCTTCACATTGGAAATGATCTGGTTGTTTCAGCGGGGTCTGAGCATGTCGATCGGCGCTGGGAGCGCGCCGCAGTTATGGGCCGTCCTTAAAGCGGCAGTAACACTCTTTAATCTGTATAATCCCCATAAAATCATCCCTGAAAGCCATATTAATTTTCCGAACAGTGTCCACCTGGAGGTCTCTCACAGTTTCCGGAAAAAAATTGATGCAGCAAAGCTCCAAATCGTTCAGACATTTATTCGCAATAAAAAATGACGCGAGGGTGGACGAGTGCTCACTCAAAGCCTGCTCACAGGCTAAAATTGTGTTTATGTGTGCATGTATGTATATATTTCTTGTTTTTATAGTATAAGGGGTGGGTATTTATCAGCTTTGCTTCTGCTCTCACCCTTTCGATCACACAGGTTGTTGAATTGTGTGCCGAATAAATTCAGTCATTCAGATTGAAACCGGAAGAGTGACCAATCACAGCCCTTTGAGGTCTCCATCATTTAGCAGGTGCACATCATGGGGAGGGTTTGCAGCCCCGCAGAGGGCTCTGATCTAAAGCAGTTTGGTTCATCACCATCAGGGATATTACCAGATTACAGTGCAGGCAGCAAGCAGCATTTTGTTAATAATCACCGGACTTGAATAAAGGGTTCGTTTAGGTGCTGTGTCTGAGTACAGTTTCAAAAAAATAAACACCCGGACTTTTAATCAAGGAAATATGGTGCCCACGTTCCTCAAATCGGTGAGTGTCAGTGCTGAACTTCATTTTGTACTTCTGTTGCTGGGCACGTCCACACCGCTCTGTCCTGTACATGAGAGAGGTTTTTGTTGGGTATTTTCTCCTCCAAACATTCTTAAAACCTTTAACAAGACAAACAGAGTCAAGAACCACCAGTGAGACAGAAAGTCAAATTTATCTCGCGAGGAGTGCAGTCAGGCTGTACACCAAAGCTACACTAAAGTCTGGCCTGCGCTCCTGCTCTTTTATTGGAGAAGCCCTAACCACATCATAAAACTTGTCCTAAGGGTGGGGGGGACAACGCAAGACAAGTTTCTTCCCGTGACATAAACACATACGTCAATAAGTGCATCTGCGTGGAAAAACAGTTTCTTTAATCTTATCAATGGAGGTCAGCACATCCCGTTCGTCTGTTGCACTTATCATCTGTTCTGCATCTGCCTGGAGTGTCCTGTTCT